>NC_071087.1:101841830-102183497 GCF_027358695.1 Spea bombifrons | reverse complement strand
TGAGCACTTTTTAACTGTATTACATGGTACGTAGACTTCCTCTTCAGCAGAATTGCTTATCAAAGACATTTACTGTAGGTCTGCAGTTTAATAATTGATACCCTGTATGGTGCTCTTTTACAAGGTTACAAGCTTGCACTTTACGCCAATGATAATGAAGCAGATGCATTTGCTATTATTATTAACCACGCATCTACAGTAATAGCCACCAATTGGTCTGTCTGTGAAACATTAACCCAGAAATCGTTTTCAACATCTTGTGTGTTACCTGAGTTGACTGAATGCTAATTCATTGTTTTATATTCCATTGGTTTTAGTTAGTGTGGTGGGTGGTTAGGAAGTGGGGATTTGTTAAATCGGGGTTAAAACAAACAAACAAAAAAAAGCTATAGATAGACCTGTAAAGAATGTAACTCACCCAGTGGTGCAGACATTTACACAAGAGTGTCCCAGGGCATACAAGCCTGCTTTGCAAGTTAAACAGTTGATACTTCTCCTCCCTGTGCAAGTCTCACAAGTGCTGTGACAGGGGACACACGAGCCTTGCTCCTCGTCTGCATAGTATCCATCTGGGCAATTCTTCACACAGGTGGAATCTGAGGACAGGTTTGGAGATTTGGAGAGTCCTGGTGTTATTTAGTTATCCTGAATAATCATTGCCTGCGTAGGTACCTGTTATGGCCTGAAACTCCCTAGCGTAGACAGATTGGTAATGGTTTGAAGGCCCTGCACAGAATGCCTTGAGAAATGATGTTGAGAAAATATACTATAGCTGTTGAAATCAACTAAATAATATGCTTGGACAATGGAAGAAAAAATTGGTTTACCTGACTGCACCAGCATAAGGCAAAACACAGACAAAGGATATTTGTTGATGGCATCTTTGAAACTGTATACTTCTTCTAGATTCAAAGTAGGACACAAACAACTTCATTTTTTAGAAGCCCTGTGTCTTCTATAAGAATTTTGGAGTTTTTGAAACCTGAAACCTGTTTTCATTTCAGAACAATCCTTTTTCTTTGGTGAGACTTATGTTGGATGATGCACAACAGTCTTTAGATGCAACAGGGGACTTAAAATATATTCTCTCATATGAGATAACTTCAGCAGTAAAGCTAAAATTAAGGTAACTCATCTAAGATGTATATTATACAGTCAGCTAAGATTATATAAGGAATGTTTACCATCATGTTGGCTGTAATGTACAATAAATAAAACAATTGTCGATTCCATATATTAAGGCAGGAACCTACCAAGAAGATAGTGATTTTCTTTGCAGGTCAGGCAGTGGTGTCCTGTGGGCCCCGTACACCTCAGGCACTGCTTATGACAAGGACGGCAGCCCCTGTACTCTTGTAAGTACTCATACAAAGTGCACTCACTGTGGGACACACAGTCGCCTTGGCTGTTTTTAAAAAAGTCAGCTTTACATTCATCGCAAGACCCATGGGAAGAACAAGACTCACATGTTGTATCACAGTCTGCGGGAAAAAAAGATACAGTACCTTGTGAGATGCCATCTGCAATGAAAGTAAGTATTTGTAGGTGGACATACTAGATGTCCTACACATGTGATCATAAGAAACACATGTTGCTGGTGATATATTTACAATTGCTACATATAAAACCCATGTCATACCTTGGCAATCTTTGGTTCCTGGTTCATAATATGTTCCTTTAGGGCATGTCTTGAAGCATCCGCCATTGTATAGGAAGTAGCTAGAGCTGGAGCATTTCTCGCAGTCATTTGGTTTTGGCCCATTACATGTCGCACACATTGGGTCACACGGCAGACAGTTTCCCATATCATCATAATATCCTTCAGGGCAATAGTCCAGACATTCCTCCTCATATAGGAAATAGTCAGGCATACACGCTAAAAAAAAGTAACACAAGAAACAAAATGCTGTAAGCATACATGTGGCTTTAACTGGAATTAAATTGTTTAATCTGGGGAGGGACAAATACTATGCAAAACCAGTAGTAGGGGCGCTGGCTCCTAACCTTTTGCTTATTTTTATATCGATTTCTATGGTTTAAGCTATTTTTTCTTGATGGAAATGCTTTAGTACCGTAGCTATAACTACCGTATATCTCCCAAATTAGTATGCGATAAATAAAAGCAAATAATAGTTGGTTTCTGAAGACACATTTTAACTATAAGCTTCCTAGTGATTTCTTCTATACCTAACAAGTAAAGCTTTGCGGAGGGCAGTGCTATTAATGTATGTGGGCAGGGATAGCCCCAAACACCTTCAAAAAGGGTGGAAGGGGAATTGGGCAAGAATTGGGCTTGCTTTGACTCTGCTACCCAGAGATAGAGCACCTTGAACCCTAGAAGTGGTGCTTCACCCATGGACTCTAGGCAACACCAGGTTCCCAGGTATGATGGTGAGAAGAGGGGTCTAGCAGCTGTGCAGAATACTTCACACAGTAACACTATTTTACATTGATGCAATAATAATGTTACATCCATTTTTTATCAACCCAAGAGCAATTTGGGGCTTTTCTTAAATCTTATACTTTACAAACACAACAAAGAAGAATACAGTTAAATATTACAGTACCTGTGCAGCTGTCTTTATCTGAACAGGTCAGACAGTCAGAGGAACAGCGTTCACAGACGCCATCAATGTCAATGTGCCCAGCGGAACAAGCGCTTTTACACAACGCTTGTTCCAACACTTTAGGGCTACGACATGACAAACAGGTGTCAGCACTTCCCTCACAAGTTTTGCATTCCTGGCTACATTTGGTACAGCTTCCTTTCAGCCCAAAGTATCCTCTGTGCAAAGAATGTTGGGAGAGAACAAGACATTACAATGAAAAATAAACAGAACATTTTATCCAGATAAGAGCAAATTAGGAGAAAACAAAAATCAACTAAATTAAAAATGGAAAATTCAGATGGTTATCGCCGCATGGTACAGAAAGTGATAATATCTGCGCGCTCTACACCTCACAGAGAACAATTTAGGTGATAATACCATCATGTATCTTCCATACGGTTCTAATTGCATTATGGATTTCTTCCAAAACCAGCCAAGTGAATAGAAAGCTACAAGAGACGATGATAGAGGAGGCTTATCTGTCTACGTTATTTATTTCACCTGTAATGGTGGGTGAATATGCATCATTAGCGCAAGCTGCGAGACATAAACGGCAAAGGCAATTTATGCCATGCGTTTATAACTCCAAAATAATGATGTCGTTCTTTGATTAAAAAAAAATAGTAAGATGCTCTTAAAAGAAGGTAGAGCAAGTATTTATTATCTTTATGTTATGATGTATCTATAGGGAAGTTGGCTTACAGTATAAATAATTGTTTCGTTTCATTTCGGTCTACTTTTTTTAAATAAAAAATTGAAAAGCAGCATTTTTACTTCCAATTACAAATTTATTGTCCAGATTTTCTAATAAGCGCTTTTCAGTTTTTAGCGTTGGGGCCAAGTACAGATGGCTACTGGGCGAGCCCTAAACTTTCTACTTGTGGGTCATGCAGGCAGAGGAAGCCAGCCAGAAACCCACATCTGGTAAATAACATGATCAATGAGGGTTTTGCACACAAAGTTTGAAAAGTGGTCTTTTATCACCAAAACAACAAATGCAATAGTCCAGTAAGCATGAACATTCCACCAGTTGCCATAGTGATAGGGCCACTATATAGAATCATATGAGTCCTCCACATGAGCAAAGTATATCTTGGTCTTACTCGGGGCATGTCTTGTAACACCTCCCATCATGCAGATAATCATGTGAGCACTTCATACAGACATTGTCTTCTGTGCAGATCTCGCAGTCTGACGTGCACTTCTCACAGCGCCTGTCTTTCTTATTACTGAAACTTCCTCTTGGACAGGTGTGGGTACAGCTTCCCTCAAGAAGAAATGTGTCTAGAACAAACACAAAAAAAGGCAAATGATTTCACTGAAAACAAATTAAAAAAAAGGTGAAATAAAAGGATACTCAAATTGTTCTGCATAGCTAAAAAAAATACATCAAGATGAAGATATAAGAAACATAGCAAAGGCTGCATTACATTTACCGGTATTTGAACATTTCCCAAGTGACCACACGCCGAAGGCTGATTGTTGTAGAGGTAAAGCGAGGCATTTCTAATTTAAGAACGTTAGATAAATAAAACTATAAATTCATTCTGCTGTCTCCCCCCTTTAATTCTGTCCCGCCTTTATCTATCTTATTCCAGCTCTACCAGAATGAAGTCCATGATCCTGATGCACCTACACGCCATCTTCCTGATCGTCAGATCCATTTCTCCCTTTAACTTAACTTGTCTCCATCAGGGCCAGCATTAAGGGAACTATGTCTCTGATGCCCCTTTCTGAGTTAACTTGCAACACTAACCCAGAAAAGGGTGCCATAGCAGTCCCATAACCCCCAGAATTCCCAGTGTCTAAACAAGAATGCTATTGTTCGGGCGTAGGGTTACATGTAGGAGGGCAGGGTCCTGGACCTTGCCAGAAAAGCTACTATAGGCTAGGTTTCCACTTGGGTTTTTGTCCTGCGTTATTTTCTTGATGAAAAACATCAGGAAAAACGCCAAGAAAACTGCCACTGCATTTTCCTGCGTTTTTGGTGTTTTTTCTGGAGTTTTTTCTGGCGTTTTAGCCTTTCTGTGGAAATTGCTTTTTCGATCTTAGGCAGTTTTTCCAGCCTTTAGAAGTTAGAATTGTCACCCAGCTAAAAGGGATTCGGATAAATGGCAAGTATCTGCCCCCTCCTGATGTCATTTCCTTGGTAGAGTTCTACTTAAACTCCCCGGCGGACCCTTTTGTCTCTTTCCTGTGGTTTGTAAGGTATGCTTTATTCCGAATGTCTGCTCCTCTAGGAAGATTGGCCCCAAATGATGGTGCAAATTGTTTGCTGTTGCTTTCGGCACGCAGGATCCAGTTGGTATGTTTGTTTGTAATGGCATGTTTGTTCCCAATGGTGTAAAATTCAATATGAACTTTGTTTTGTGTGAAACTGTTTGTTTTCAGCCTATTTCTCGTAGGACACACAGATATTGGGTCCATCCTCTGCATTGTAACTGTGGAAAAAAACGCCATAAAAAACGCCAAGGCAAAAAACCCACATGGCTTTTTCATGGTGTTTTTTCTCTCCCATAGACTTCTATTGGAGAAAAACGCCAAGATTTCCTTACAAAAAACGAGTGTCAACATGCTGCGATTTTGAAAAACTGCCAAAGAGCCCAAAAAAGCAGACAAACGCCACAGAGGACTGAAAAAACGCCAAACAGAAAAACACCAAGTGGATATGGCATTGTGCGATTTCCTATTGAAGAACAGCTAACATCTGGCCGCAGTGTTTTTTTCACAAAAAAAAACGCTGTGTGGCTGAATTGGCGTTTTTATGGGCGTTGTTAGCAAAAAAACCCCAAGTGGAAACCTAGCCTGAATCTGAGCTCCACAAGGTGGCCAAGTGGGAACTGCAACAGCACAGACCTCCATCAATATTACAGCTCCCTGGGCCAACAAGAGAAGATCACAGGACCTCCCAACCGACTCATGATCAAAATTCATAAAAAATGGGACAGTGGGAGATTTCAGTGGGCAATTCATGGCAATTGGGGGTGTCCTGTGAAAAATGAGTGGTATGCAGTCACTCTTCAGCAGCCTAGACATGCTATTTATGGCTGTACTGTCCCAACACTATAGTAAAAAGAAAAGTGTGGGGGGGGGGATACTAAATTTGGGTGCCAAATGACATGGTACTAAGTTACTAACATACATAAACATATTCATTTTTTTAAAATAATGATTGCCTTTACATAATATATCAAAATAAGTATTACAGTAACTCCCCATCATGCCATCTTGTCTATCACATTGCAGCATACAATAAAAGTTTACAAAGTCAGGAGTAACAAATTAAAGACTACCGTCATTCTACATCCATCGCACCATTCATTGGTTTTAGAAAGCTAACTCAAAATACAATAGCTTGTTTTTGTTGAATTTCCTCTCCAACAACAAAAAAATGAAAATAGGCACGAAATTACCTGGTGGGCATGATGTGCATTCATTGGCAGACCCATTGCAAGTTTTACATGATACGTCACATGGCTTGTAATCCCCTTCTTTTTCTAGAAGGCAACAAATAAATAATATAAATCATTCTTAAACACATTTGCAAATGTAGCTTCTTTTCTTCCTAGCCAAGATGGTATGTTTTTTTTCTGGTGTTTCCTAGAAAGGAACAGTGTAGATTCCATGCTTTCAAACCCTGTCACTGTTAAATGTAAAATCACTGATCTGGATAAAATTGACATTTGTAAAGCGGTCTGCTCAGCAGCAACATACGTCCAATGGCTTCCTATACAGAGATGCTCTACAGACACAGGATGTGCATCTAACGCCTGACAGAATGTTTAGAAAAACGGCCATTGCCCCAAATGCACATCCCCAAGAGCACATTCACTTTCGACGTTTCTGCCAATGCCCGTGTATCCAAACCTTTTGGTCACAGATCTCATTGGAAACAAAATTGCTAATTTTTACGGTTACCCGGGAATTGGCAATATCTGTCATGTGATGACAGCTGTGGCACGGAAATGTATACTAAACTGCTGAATGAGACAAGAACCGCCGAGACTCACCAGATTGTAAGCTCCTATGAGCAGGGCCCTCCTGGCCTGTTGTTTCTGTCTGTTTAAGTAAAATTGTCATGTTATATAGTACTTGTTATGCCCTGCCTATCCATTGTACAGCGTTACGGAATATGATGTCGCTCTATAAAACAATAAATAATAATAATAATAAATAATAATATTTCAATATCTATCTATTTCATAGATTGGGTGGAAGCTACCCCAGCTAAGGAAAAGACAACTAAAAAATGTTTCAGTATTTGGGGGAATTTTATTAATACCTTGGATGTTGAATTGCAGGTTTTGGTGCAAACCGCCTTCCAATATACCTTGTGATACAGCCTGCAATTACTTATATCTCACACCTCACATGCTGTACATTGACCGAACTGGGGCGACATGATAAAGGGTTGGGGCACGGTCTGTCTGATTTATTCTTTCCTTTCTCAGAAGTGGCAAGTGTGATGTTAATCATCCTGTACCAGGAGCATTCAGTTACTCAGGTTTTATTTGGTTAATGTGTCTCTGTTATATTGGTTTCACATTACAGCAGATACCTTATGCATTGTAAATACCACATGGTATGCACAGGGTTTATTTTAACTTCTCTTTTGATGCATATGTCATTGGCAGTTGAACCCCTACGGCCCTCCACGTGACAAAGGTCAACCCATTCTAGCCGGAGGTTCTGTTTACTTTCCTTGGGAGCGTTATTACATTGTACCATGGGGCAAAATGAAATATGATGCGCAGTTGGAATATTTAATGTTTATTGCGTATGACTATATTTTACTGTCTAACACTGAAACCTGCATATGATGAAAAACAGTGTTTTACGATAAATGTAAGAAAAGTATAGTTAAAATACCATTTATTGGCTAAATGTAAAACCAACACTAGATGGCAGCACAACATAGCTGTGCCTGTCACAACATAACTGAAAGGTTGGCCTATGTAATATATATAATATATATATATATTATCTACTATCTACTCTAAGAGTTGCTATTACAGACAAAAAGTAAATATTTTTTTAATGATTTAGGAAAATATTTACCGCTATGCAACCCAAATGTAATATCACCTCAATCCAAGAATAACGGAAGGTCATTATTGTCGTTGACAGTATTAAAATCGGAGTTCTTTTTTCGCCAGTGTATTCTTGTGCATCGGCACCAGCTCAATTGGCAACTGTTCCTTTACTAGACTAAGCACGGGGAATCCACTTCTTTGTTATGCTGTTTTGGTTTTATAAGCTGTTTGTCATGTAGGTGTATTAAATCATCAAGGGGTTTTAAGACATACCATTCCAGAAGACTCCTTCCGTACGTGCACTCTTTGGATTGATACACTTTCCACTTTGCATTATGAAGCCTGCTAAGCAGGTAGTGCATTCATCATAATCTGGCCCCACGCACGATTCACACGTTCTATAGCAGGTATCGCACTCTCTTTCAATTTCATCAGCATAAAATCCAGATCCGCAGTCACTGACGCAGACACTATCTGGGATGATAAAAAAAAAAGCCTAGCATTAATCATCTTTTTTGAAACTGCATTATTTGTCTATCTTAAGTATCTTATACTTAATTATTGAAATGTATGGAATGTCCCCAAAAAGTCACTTTGCCCCTTAATAAATGCTGAATATTTTCATACGTTTATGAAAGATGTTGATAAACAAAGACAAAACATTAACATGTACAGCATAAGAAAATCAAGCAGATCTTATGGCAGAACACCACTGCTAATTTTGGCTTTTTTACCGCTAGATGTTCATTCGTTTTTTTTAATGAGAAAACTGTTTGATCTAACATCAGTAGCTTTAAGACCCCATAGCAAGAATGCAACCCTTCCAGATACTGTAACAATGGCTTTCATCTGCTTTTGTACGAGACAAAAGATACATTTTTTTGATTCATTTCTTCATTATCGTTTGCCAAGTTGACCCCAGACACCAGACAAGCCAGAAGGCTTGTTGTTCCCTCAGAAACCTCATGGTGCTGCCACAACCACAAGGGATTCTGGGTAGGCGCATGCAAATAAGGTCAACAATGACCACCTTTTGCCTCTATATCCTCTTTATACATGGATCCCAATTGCCCGCTGTACAAGACAGCCTTTAGACAAAACTGGGGTAAAAGGTGCAGTAGCCAGATCACCACTCATGATGATGATCATTGTTGACCTTATTTGCATGTGTTTACCCAGAATCCCCTGTGGTTAAAAAGGATATTATAGTTCCCATACTGAAATCATTTGAGACAATTGTATGAAATACGCATACTCAATATTAACTTACCCTGGAGAAAGAATCCCTCCTCGCACAATATACACTCCTCTTCGGTGCAGCTGGCACAATCCACATCACATTCGATGCATCGCATCAAAGAGTCTGTACTGTATGTTTTCTCAGGGCAAATGGCATAGCAGAAACTTTCATACCTGCAGGAAATCCGCAACATTTTACGTGATTTCACCAAAAACAGCGGTAAGCGTTCATTAACGGCAATGCACAATTCCAGCCTTTATTCATTCTTATTAATAATCTTGAGGATAATAAATGTCATCTGAGACATTGTGATATTATTCTTTTTAACATTTCAATGGCTACATTTGTACACTTTTGTCATTTGTGCCACACTACACAACTCTTGGAGTTCCAATGGTTTAAGAAGCAAGTGCTAGGTGGTGAGATTAGATTTCTATGTGAATTGATGACCTACTAATTTACACAATTACATTTATAAACGTATTTTGCCGTGCTTATTTACATATCATTGTGTTTTTTTAGGCTGTAATACACTCATACCCAGTAAACATTCAGTGTTCCTTAAAAATAGCGACATCTGGGGAGGAAAAAGGGACTTCAGGATTTAGGACTCACAGTGGGACCGTCTACACAGGGATACATAGGTAGTATGCAACATTTATAACAGTCCTACATAGGTAGGCATAAATTCATATTGCTTTTAATAGCTGGTCCTGATATGCTGCATCTTGTTTATAAATGTGTCTTGAACTGATCTTAGTAAGTGGCCCCTGATATTACCCTTTAAATAACAATAAAGAGATATATAAATAATCATTCTATTCCCAACTGCAACATAGTCCCCATAGATTACTTCCGGCTTTATTCTGTATGTTGTGTATAAATGGATTGTATATGTGTGAACAAAAACAATTGCAACTTTTGAAATTCTATTTGCAAATGATAACACCAGGGAAATAACAGGAAAAATCTCTAACGCAATAAAATAACCCAAAAAAACAATAGATAGTCTGCAACAGAATTCAGAGTAATTCTGCTGCAAATTCAGTTCTATTTCACATGTTCCTTAAATATATTATTATGTTCAAAATCTATTACATGCTGGTTTTCCCAGAACAGCAATTATATACCTTACACAAATATATATATATATATATATATATATATATATATGTAACTAGATAGATAGATAGATAGATAGATAGATAGATAGATAACAAAGCATATACATAAAAGGACAACTTACATATAATATCCAGCTATGCAGGAGGTGCACAATGTGGGATCCGCTAGGAGACAAAATAAAGGACAAATATTAAATTAATTGAATTATTGCAGAACCCAGCATGCATGTACTAGTTTTTTGGGGATGGTGAATGTATGGTGCTTGCAATAGTAAAAATAGAAGAAAGAATGTGTAGGACAGGTGAAGGCCAAAGGATGCAGCAAACGGTTTATAATAAATGAACGCAGCCCGGCGTGGCTGGATTTATACCGGCTCTTCACCAAGAAAACTCGCTGGGACAAATTAAAATGATTTACTTTGAATTGCTATGGCTCACAGCCCACTTACAGTGTAGGTAACTTGATTTACCCTTACATCAATCACGTGTGTCTTATGCACTGACGTTAAAGCGCAGTGCCCAAAAAACAGGGTGATTGGTGTGTTATTATTCTATTTCAAAGAAGCGACATGTTAAATGCATTTTGTCATATTAATTGACAAAGCTTACTTTGCTAAATGAATGAAAGGATTTTTCACCTTATAACCAACTAAGCTTCTTTGAATAAGTTGCCGTGTGGAATTAATCTTTATATATGTTACTATTCATGCCTAAATGTATAAGGGTAGTATGATTTGGGAATCAATTTCCCTGTAGCAGGACGTGTTTATATGCCCAAGTAGGCAGTATCTATTCGCAAAAGACAGATTACCATAAAAGTCGTAGGAAATGTAGGAAAGCCTGGCTCTCATGTGATACAACCTGTTTTGGTGAGCAACATTTTCCTCCAAATTCAGCAGAGCCTCTATAGTTTACTTCTACCCTGCCTTTAAATGTCCGGCGGGAGAGAGGAGATGGTGGTGGCACTACCCTGGGTTAGGCTTAGGACACTGCCAAAGTTAAATATGGCACTGGTGGTATGCACCCACTGCAACCACCTTCGTACTTCCCTGGGCATGGTCAAGCCGGTCATATACTGGCGACCCTAGGCAGTACTAATAATCAATGGAGGACATGAGTCCATGGTATTGTACACAAGTGTGGCACTTGTAGTGCAAATATTGTGTGGAGAGCATCAGTACACATTAGTGATGTATTTAAGTTTTCATGGCCAATTCATTGGCTTCTATGGCAAACAAGCTCCATCTGAGAAATCTAACTCATTGCTACTAAGGGGGCTTTTGAACAGGAGAATGCTAAGGTGGGTACATGCTACCCACATGCCTAGGAAGCCAAGGCACCCATTAGCTACACACAACTAGTCCCTACTAAGGGGGCTCTTGAACAGGGGAGCGTTAAGACAGGTCCATGCCACCTAGGTTCCCCGATAGTTGTGGTATCAGGTGCACAGTATACTCGCCATCAGGCTGCTCTAGCATTGGCTTACATGATAGTTCCAGGGGGTCCAGTTAGAACTCACACACGTATGGGCAGAACGCTCTCTTTGATTTCAGTGGGAGTACTTCCCTGCTAGTGATTACTGTTGCTAAAACTGGACAAGAGTGACGGTGGTGAGCTGCTTGTGAAACCTACTTTGCTCTGCATTTAGCATCTTGAAGGTCCTCAAAAAATCCAACTGAGATTTTTTACCCTGGTGTCCCAAAGTTCAAGTTAAAAAATACTTGAGTTGTTATGCTATGTATGTACAGTATGTGTGTGAGTAGTAACATTTATAATATATGAAGTTTTCCCATAAACATATACAGTCAGGGGTCGATTATTTACAAGGCAGACTCTTTTTCAGGATCTTCCTCAGTTCCATCCATACCCATTTCATTTGTGGTGGTCAACTTCTTAATGTCTTGCCGGTGTCTCACCTACAAACCGTTTTTTTTCTATGGGAAAGGGCTTCAATCGTATTCAATCTGTCCTGTGCATTATCTTTGCCTCAGGATGAAATGAGGTTGAGAAATACCTCAAATATTCAGATGCCCACTCCAGTTCATATTTCATATTATGTCTTTCTGCAAGCGTTTGGCTTACAAATAAATGTAATTAATCAACCTGCTGTCAAATATTTATTGTGATATATTACATATATATTTGGCTTTGGGCCATTCTAACTTGTAAATTCAACTGAAAATATGAATAATCTTTTAATGTGATATCCTCATATGACCTAAACACGGAAACTTCCTGAAAATAAATCCATATGTCTGAATGTCTATAACTTGCATTTATATACACATGTTGGCCTTACGGAGCATTTTGTTTGTTTTTCTTTTTTTTGTTTCAAAGATCCATCTTTATAACTTACAGCAGATGTGACTATACAATAAGATCGTATTGTACATAAAAAAGAGTAATGCTTGCATACTGCACATATGAAGGATGGTAATTCTAAGGCAGTGCCAATGAAACCCAAACTACTGGTCCTGCAGTGGGGTGCCCCCACAATCCCAAAAGGATTAAACTAATTACAACTGAGGTTGCTGACAGGGGAGGGCTGGCAGCCTAAGGCCTGGGGGGCAAGTCACGCAACTTTCACC
The DNA here is from genome assembly GCF_027358695.1 of Spea bombifrons. NCBI lineage: Eukaryota > Metazoa > Chordata > Amphibia > Anura > Pelobatidae > Spea > Spea bombifrons. The sequence continues at coordinate 102,170,903 of NC_071087.1, read as the reverse complement.
CCTCACCTTTCAGACTGCTGGAAAACTTACCTAAATGGCCGCTGGGTGCTGATGCCACCGGCCGGAGCTAATTTAATCCTTTTTTTTATTTATTTAATATGCCGGATCGGCTTGCCATATTAAAAATAAATAAATAAAGTATTAAAGTAGCACCGGCCGGCAGCATCAGCACCCAGCGGCCGTTTAGATTTGATTTCCAACAATCTGATGGCCGCATAGTGATGGGAGCAGCGTGAGGGGTGAAAGGTGAGTGCGAGGGGGCGGAGCTTTCACCCCTCACGCTGCTCCCATCACTTGGCGGCCATCGCATACGGCCGCTGGGTGCTGATGCCGCCGGCCGCCGCTGCTTTAATACTTTTTTTTTTTCATTTAATAGCCGATCCGGCTTGCCATATTACATTTAAAAAAAAAAAGTATTAAAGTAGCGCCGGCCGGTGGCATCAGCACCCAGCGGCCGTTTAGATTATATTTCGGGCGGCCTGGGGGGCAATTGCCCCCCGGCCCAGCCCGCCCCTGGTTGCTGAGTATACCTAAGGGGTTCCCTAATTTGGTTGCCAACTCATTGGGCTTATTAAAAAAACAAATGTGAGCCTAGGGTTGGTTGGGGCTTGGTGCAGTTTATATTCAGTGCCCTCCTAAAACTAAGATGCACACAATACGCTCACACACACACTCTAACACAACACACAGTCACAAATACTAACAGCATACACTAACACACACACACGCGCTGATACCATACACTAACATACACATCTTAACACCATAAGCTCACACACACATGCTAACACCATTCACTAACACCATGCACGAATACACTTTAACACCATACAGTACCATACACCATAAGCTCACACACACGTTACCACCATACTAATATATGCATGTACACTAACTCTTAACACCCTACATTTATACACTCAATGAAACATCATACACATGCACATGTTCACCTTCCCCCTCCCCTCTTTCTCTCCCTCTTTCTTTCCATACTTTACTATATATCACTCTCTCCCCCCATCTCCCATTGTTTTTATTATTATCTTTTATTTATGTATAGTGCCAACAACTTACACAGCACTGCTTACAATACATATATTCAAGAGGTATGACAAGACTAGAATTGAGAAGGCCCTGCTCGCAAGCTTACAATCTTGATTTTAAATTATTCAACCATTAAATGTAAAAATGCTCCTCCATACATTTCTGCCTTCAGCTCCCCTACTCAGTCTTTACGTTCATCCACATTGGGAGTCTAATGAATACATCCATTTATTTTGCAAGAGGAAAACATGTTACTTTTAAGGGGACACAGCTATTATATGCATTAACGTGCATATGATGGCTGGAGTGTCCCTTTAAAGAGAATGCAGGGAGAAGGTAGCCTCCCATCTGTCAGCAGACTGTATACAAAAGACTAAAGTGTCTATAGTTGATGAGACCTCTGAGGTCCTGGAAGTTTATGTAACCTAACCTCTTTTTCTGCATCGTCCCCATAAAAGGTATCAACCTCTAATAAAGTCTTCAGAATGTCCACCATAAAGCTTTTCCCAGCTTATACTACCTTATTCCAGATGGTTCATTTAGGGTTTAATGAATAGGAGCCAATGGTCCCATCCTTTTCACTGGAACAAGACCATTTCCCAACCATAGGAGAGTGTAAGTCAAGTGAATTCGAACCTTAACATTTTTGTAAAATGTTGGAGGTAAATCCTTAGTAATGTTTTTTGTTTGTTTTTTGAATTATTATTGGTCCACATTTAAATAACCCTTATCAAAAAGTTTTACACTAAATATCACTAAATGATTTCACTAGATACTTACATGGGTCGCATTCTCGACATCCCTTTTCACATGTCACACATTTCTTCATATCCATATCTTCTACTTCCCCTGTGAATCCAAATGGGATTAAGTTTTTTATACTTTGTTGTAAACCTATATATTCATGCTATTTGTAAGGCATCTTTTACATATAAACATATGTCCTTAACCTTTAATATATTTTATCATTTTTATCGAATTGATATTCAGCTGTAAACCACTTCCTACAAAGACAATTTTGTGCATAATTTCATTTTTATTTTGTTTAAATTGTTACTTTTAGTTCTTTCAACTGAGAATCACCATTATGGAATGTGTCAGTGTGGCCCCAATCATTGAAATTTTATCTGGGAATATCAATATGGGTAAGGATGTATTCTCTGCATTACCAAAGGGCGATTCTTCCAAAAGGGAATGATGATTATATACAGAGAAATCTCAATGCATGCGGAGACCGACGTGGCTGTAATAATGAGAATGCCTTATCAGTAGAACACCAGCAAACATTCATTATATTGTCTTAATTGGCTGGAATACTTGCCAGCCTGAAATGACACTTATAGACATCATTATTAAAAAGGTTAAGCAGGTTAAAACAAGGATAATGGTAAATGGAGCACAAACAAAACCAATCTTTAGACAGATGAATAATGAAAGTAAGAATCTGGAGCTCATATCTCAAGAGTCCTGTCCTTTAAGAGGAATACATTTTCTCTAACTAGCACGTAAGTGAGATGCTAGTTATCGGTGGATCACGGGTATAGGGAGAGTGTCTATAAACATAACCTGCGGGTTTTAAGAAGCTATGAGCTCTTCCATCTTTTCTGCATATGTCATTGTGGCGTTGCATATTTTTATAACAGGAAAGGGTTATCCATAGTTTGATTATAATTGTGTTATGACTGACAACCTAAAGCCACCCCCAAGAAGTCAGGGGCCTGAACTCAAATATCTTTCAGTGTTTTTTTTCTACAGATGTGTGCCTGCCATATTGACCATTGTTTCCAGGATACATATAATTGTCACATATTGCTAAACACCACAGCAGGACAATATTTTACTGGTGCTGGTCAGCAACATGCGAAATGTGTTCTGGAAAACATGGCCGATGTGGCAATGCCAGTTACAGGGAAGTCCAGAAATAGATCGGCAGCTCTCACACCTATTTGATAAGGGCCAGTGTAGGCCAAACTTGACATATAGTGTCATAAAGTCTTTATAATGGTCACCCATCATGCTTTTCATTTCCCTTGACGAATGACACATTATCTTAAATTAAGTCCTTCCATTTCTTCATTTACCTTATAGATTCCCACACAAATGGAAAAAAGTTTTGCATTCACTAGTATTATAAATTTCATAGCACATAAAAATTTACAAGGCCAAATGACAATATATCTTTTGGGAAATGAGTGGCAAATGCGAGGGCATGAAACTATCTTTCATTAAATCATACGTTCTTGCAGTTCTAGCATAACCTTGGTAATCTCCACAAAAAGGAAGCATAAAGTCACTGTTTCTTATAATATATATGTCTGTCTTTTTCTGAAAAGCTGCATATATATGCTCAATATTGAAACAGCAGTTTTAAAATATACAAAACCCCATTTTTAATCTTGACACCTCCTACCCTGGAGGAGTATAAAGCGGTCTTGAACTGTCTCTTTAATTTATTGCCTTTCAGCGTCAGCTTATTTAATGTAAAAAAAAATATGGATGAGCTCTTTTTTACCACGAAACAGATGGAAAAAAATGGTGGAATCCAAGAAACAGTTGATCTTTATATGTTTTTTTTAAATTTGTCGTAACATACCATCCGCACATTCAAGCTTCTGGCAGTAGTCATCATCCAAGTAGTACCCCTGGTAACATCTCACACAGGTAGAATCACTGCTGCATATCTCGCAGTTATCTGGGCACCTCGCGCAGGTGTTCTCTACAGCGTAATACCCCCTGGGGCATCCATCCCTGCATTCCCCATTGTATAGGAACCTCATTCTTCCACTTTCATCTAGGTGAGAAAAACAGGGAATCAAAACACTAATTTATCCTCATTTAGCTCAATCAAATGACAGCTGTTCAAAGCAATTTAAGCCATTATGGAATTCCGCCCTTATTTCACTTCCCGTAGTTCAGAAAGTTCATTATTCTCTTTTCTGAGTCCAAGTCATGACATGCGCAACTGTTTCTACTTTTCTCGCATAACAGCAAACCAATACAGGCAGAGCTGGGGGATGCACTTTTGGTTTTGAGTCAGGAGATGCTCTTTAACCCCTCAAGGACAATGGGCGGTCCCTAAACCCATTGAAAACAATGCATTTTGAGCCCGTACATGTACGGGCTTTGTTATTAAGGGGTTAAAAAAAAAGCTCAAAACAGAATAAAAAATAAAGAAACTCCACCTTTCATAATATAACCTTTTTTTTTTGACTTTTTTCCCCTAGTATTTCTTCAATCCGTCTTATAGATGTACAGCATTTTTCAACATTTCAACATCAAAGAATTAGTTTAAAAAGATCATTGAAATGCTGATTGGTCACACTTGAAGTACACAGAAATGTTTTATAGGTTATTTTTTCAATAAAAATTTGTTACGCGTAAGACACACAAACCACACACGCCAATTGAATGGCCCAATCTGTCATCTAGTTGTGTGTATTCCAGTCATTGTAGAATTAACATGTTATAAAACAGCTGTGCTATTCCAGAAATAATATTGGAATCATCACATTTAATATTACATTTTTTTAAAGTTATTATTATTATCACTATAATGATTGTCAGTTTAGCATACAACTAGTATTGTAATGTAATTCGATGTATGTTATGCTAACATTTGCGCATCCAATATGCTAAATGAGACACACACAGCTGATTATGTTAGTAATAAGCAGAAATACATATAAATTGCCAAACATATGAATTTAGGGAAACACATTATTTCAACACCATAATATTACACCACAATTCAGCTATTGATTATAATATATCTCTGTTACTGGTTTTCATCTTTTGGATGGCATAATACCACTATTAGTGCAAATATATCCCCTGGCCACTAGGTGGCAGCAGCACAGCATATCTTATTTGGGATCCAATATACTGTATCATTTTTATGAAGGGCTATACTTTTAAATCTAAAATTTGTCAGATCAAGCAATAATTGAAACATTGTTAACTCATTCAAAACTGTATGGACTTAAACTATGTAATTGGATTATTTATTATATAATTTATGAATGTTCTAAATCGTATGCACAGCTGCGTCTAGAAAGTGTTCTCACATTGCTTTTGAAAAATTGAGAGAGACCTGTTTCTATAACATCATGGCCCGGCTAATAGAAACAAGGTGCCCTGTCACAATACTGCAAAATCTCATCTTGTGAGGTGAACTCTGGGAATAACATTTATATTTCTCACATTGAGACAAATGAATATAATAAGTGGTTTCCTGCTTGAATAAGAAGAAAGCATAGAAACAATTCAAGGTCTCGCTGCTAACACTTTATTCATCTAAGTTAATGCTGGTAAATTCCCTTGATGTTACAGATAATACCCCTCACTGTGCAAGAGAGGTCTTTAATCAATCTGTTTTGGAAATGCAGAAATGCGTATATTTTTGTCACATTTTATTCTAGGAGCTACCTAGAGCTGTTGTTGTTGTCAGTGGGTACTATTACTACTGCTATCAAATGTGAGGCTCAAAAAGATTTACCTCTGATGTGAAAAACTGAGATGAAACCAGGGGCTTTTTAACTTCCTTAACCCCTTAATGACAAAGCCTGTACATGTACGTGCTCAAAATGCATTGTTTTCAATGGGTTTAGGGACCGCCCATTGTCCTTAAGGGGTTAAAAAAGGGAAAAGAAGTCTATAGATCAAGTCTTCTGTGTATACAAGCTATACAACTGGACTTCTTTGATGCAAACTGTAATTTGATGTCCTACAAGTGTGAATATTAAACCCCTGATGCTTATAAAACAGAGCGGTCAACCTTTGCTCTAATAGTATAAAGTATGGGGTTTCTGAGTATTTTTGCAATTAATGCAGTACAGAGAACAGTTTAGTTGGGATGAAACATAACTCTTACATTTATGTGAGACTATCGCAATATGTTCAATTAGCGTTATAGACCTGCAAAATATGTTGTAGTAGTTGGTCGCAGACCACTTACCATTCCCACATGATGTACATTTGTCAGGCTCACTGCCACTACAGTCACGGCAGGTATGGTGGCATGGGTGACACTGACGATTTAATTCGTATTTGCCGAGTGGGCATTGCAGAACACAATGCCCATCATCTAAAATCCTAACGAGGAAAACAAAAAATATTTTAGAATCATGAACGCTGAGGCCACACCATCCAATAGCAAACAAAGCAAATTTACCGCCATAAACTGATAAAACCTACAGATAAAACCTACAGGGCTACAGTTGACTGCTGGGTTGTCAAATGATGGATATACAGTAAGTTTCAGACGGAAATCTCCTAACAAAGAGGTAGTGAATCACCTCAATCTAGACTGTAAGCATTGTTTGAGTATTTGAGTCCCCAATTCCTGTGAGCAACAATATGATAACCTGGTTCATTACTCATGGAAAGATATAACAGTCCATTGGCGTATGTATACATATCCCTAAAAGCAATCTGGTCACCAACCTGGCCTGATCCTGCTAAAAAATCATCACTATTGTGTCTAAAAATAAAATAAAACTTCTATACAAAAGAAAGAAATCAATTAGAATTTTACTGTAATTTAGTTTCACACACAACTGAAGCAAATTGCATTAAAATACATAGCGTTGATCTAATTTTCATGCGGAATTTCTAAAATCCAATCAATTTGTACAATTCCTTGATTTTCCTGCCCTGCAATTCAAATACAATGTTGCTTGTTTTACAAGCTTCTAATTATATAAAACTCACAAATACAAACATATGTGTGAAATATACCAAGTATAGTTTTAGAAGCACAACACAAAGGAGGCAAATAGTAGGATTAAAAGAAACTCTTGAAGTGAAGCGAATGGACTGCCCGTGTATTGACTGCCATTCTAAATGAGGAAACTATGCATTGTGATGGTGATAGGGCAGGATGGGCTTCCGCTGCATACAAGTAAAGCAGACAAAAGACTGCCAAGTTGTTTCACAATGGTTTATCAACGGCCTTAAGAAGGATGCCTCTTTTAGTCATTATAGACATCATTGTAATGAAAACCATTGACCAGACAAAACTCTTTCACTATGTCAATGTAATGAGCCGTAGCATTAAGGATATAAAAGGCATTTTGGAAGAAAAAGGGACAGACAGTACGACAATGAAGAAATGGCCTAATTAGGCAGTAGGAGCTAAAATGAGGTCGAAACAATAGCTATGGTAGCTTGGCTATTTTCATGTAATAGTATTAAATGTTGTAGCGCAAATCATTAGTTTCACCAAATTCACTTGTAGTTCTATGTTATCACTAAAAACAGTACACAGTGACAAAGGGTTAATCTTCTCTTCTTGGTGAACAAGTTTAAAAATCACCATAGAGGACCATATTCCATATAGTGGAGAGCAGTAATACGTGGCCATTTAAAGGCTTCTGTATATTATATATATATATATATATATATATATATATATATATATATATATATATATATATATATATATATATATATATTAGTATACTTGACATTCTAATTTTCACTGTATTGACTGTATCACTTTGCAGCAGAATAATTCAATATACATAATGACAAAGGAGATTTGCTTACCTTGTAATGGCACAAGCTATGCAACTTTGCTTGCCAGGTCCAGTGCATTTATAGCAGGGGGCATCACAGGACCTACAGCCCTTAGATACATCAAAGTATTCACCTAAAAAAGATAAAATCAACGTAGTATGTTTGCTGCTTCGTCGTGGAAGATGGGGATATACATTTATGTCACTTCTATATCAGTATGTGTCTTAATTCTCCCAAGTTACATTGCTCAACTTAATATGCCTAACACAAGCTACAGTGTTTTTGATACAGAAATTTATACTGTGTTTTTTTTTGTTTGATTTTAGATGACAGATATGCTTTCAAAGTCATATTACCAACGATTAGAGATGAAACACTGACACATCTGGCACTCCACACCAGGCTGACAGCGCCCCATACTCACCTGAGGCATAACGGGTGCTGTAGTGTGTGGCTGCCGGCTGGATATGTCTGCATATGCCACGCATATCCAACTGTTGGCCACACGTACATCATCAGGGTGCTGCAGCTGTTAATATTGTAGTCAACATTTCCTGAATATAGCCAAGTCCCACATACATAGATTTGACATGTTTTTGGGATGTTATGGGATCCAAATTTGAAAATTTTACTCAACAAAACTATATATATATATATATTTAAACACAATCCAGGGTTAGAAAAAATTGATTTATTTATCCAAAAGTTGCAACTTCACCAGTTTTTCCACTGACTGGATGTATACAGGAACAACAAAAACCTCACAATTTGTATTCTGCAGCATCTCTAGGTTTAGCATGTTATGTGGTTGCAAATTACATTTGGCTAAAAGAAACTTGCATACTTGCCATATATAGAGGTCATACATGTATGCCAACGACATATACATAGTTATATGTTTTAATATTTCTTTTCCCTACAATAAAAAAATAACTACAAATCTGCTCCTTGGCTTGTATTAAATACGGATTGTTACATTTTGTAGTGGTCTACCGTTTCACTTTCCCCAGGACAGGTACACTTTAATTTAGCCCAATTATTTAATCTTAAATTATGATTTGTACTAAAATTCAAAATATTGAAGTAAATTATTATGTTCCCAAGTATTCGGATTAGTGTTATGATTTGTTTTCCTTACGTTAAGCAGTGGCTTTGCGGACATTCATTTTTCACACAAGCGTATATACATATATCGTGAGTTTTAAGTCTGAGCCGCTATAAGCTCTCCTTACAGGAGTAGCAAGTATTTCAGTGACTTTCTTATTAGAAAAAAACAAAATTGGCAAATTGCAATTGATGTTTTTTAAATGAGGTTGACCACAGACCAGAACTTGCAAAGAAAAAAATGTCTGGAGTTCTGTACAACCCGATAGGTGCTGTGTGTCATAAATTCACATTTTATTTAATATTTATATGTCATCATTCTCAGTTTTTTATTCCACTCCGCCGGGAGCTTATTATGAACTTCCCATAAACCTGATAAGATAATTTATAACCGAAATCTCAATGAGTTTCTGAAATGAAGACCAGTGAATGGTTTATAGCTGAAGAGACAGGGCAGATATTGACTTTATTGTTTAAAGTAAGGCATGAAATAAACCTATAGACTAATCAGTTCTTGACAATGTCTCTTCTTGAACACAAAGAGACTATTATCAAACCCCTATGGTATCATCTGGGTCACATTCATAGACTGATGAGTTATCCCAAACTAAGAGTTAAGATTGTGTAGAAAGAATATTCTCTCCAGTTTAACATTTACAAAAGATGTCTACTTCTACAACTTGAGGTTGCTATAGTCACACAAGAGCAGTAAATAAAATAACACTGTCACTGACCATGCAATATTTTATTTACTGTAGGCATTTTAATAACTTCTTACAGAGATGCCTAGAAGAGGAATAGACCTAAAGATAAATGAAGATCTAGAACAAAAGTTTGGTTAAGGAGCAGGTGCGAGCTGCTCCATGGATCAAAAAATATACAGAAATGAGATCAGATGACCTTGCAGGGACACCAATGGTGATTTGAAAAAAGCACCAGGTCATCACACTAGGGGCTGTCACTCACAATTGTGTGGGTCTCTAATTTCACTAATATCTCTTTAATATTGAGAGCAGGCTTGGTGCTCATGGAAGGACTATGATTGCTGGGATCAGTCATAGTTCTCACTATATGAATGACCATTATTCTCGTTATTCTCTGTTATTCCTATTCCGTGGTAGAAACTGGTTCTGGGAAATGGTTTGAGAAGAAGGTATAGACAAAAAAGGACTTTTCCTCTCAGCAGGGATCATGTCACATGGATGTATTTTGCAGTTGTATAAAAACTGAAGTCCTCCGTTGCCTCTGTGCCCTCAGACTGTGTTTATGTGCAATTCTCTGTAGGGTTGCTCACTCCCTTCCCTTTTGAAGCGCTCTTACATTCAATCCTGAACCTACATGCTAGGGTTATATTGAACCTGTTCTACTGATTTTTATGAAAGTCCATGTGTGAAATTACACAAGCATGTTTGCAAAAGCAGTAGCAGTAATTGCGAAAGTAAACAGGCAGTATTTTTAAGTGAAACTGCTTGTTTACGTGTGCAATGCCAAGTATTTGCAGGAGTTATGTAAAGTACACCACCGCTGAACCGCGGAGCAGTGGAAACTTATTCTCCAGAGTGATGAATCTGGAAGTCTGATGGACAAATCTGGGTTTGGTGAATGTCAGGAAAACATTAACTACCAGAACTCAAAGCATCTACTGTAATGTTTCGTGGAGGAGGGATAAGGATCTGGGGCTGCTTTTCAGAGTTTGGGGTAGGCCCATTGGTTTCAGTGAAGGGAAATCATAATGCTACAACATTTATGGCACTAGTTTGGAAAAGGCCCTTTCGTGTTCCAGCATGTACCCCAGTGCACAAAGCAAGGTCCATAAAGACATGGTTTTTATGAGTTTGGTTTGGAAGAACTTGACTGTCCCGCACAAAACCCTGACTTTAACACCTTTTGAGATGAATTCTTAGCCAACATCAGTGCCTTACCTCACAAATATTTTTCAGCTAAATTGGCACAAAAATCACACAGTGACACTCCAAAATCTTGTGGAAAGTCTTCCCAGAAGAGAGGAGGCTTTTATAGCAGAAAAGGGGGACCGACAACATATTAATGCCCATGGATTTGGAATGAGATGCCCAACAAGCTTATATTGATGTGATGGTCAGATGCCCACATACCTTTGGTCATCTGATGTGTACACACACTGCATATAAATAAATAACAATCCACAGGACATCCTATTAACAAGGACCTTTATCTGTGTAAAGTAGGGAAATTACATTAATCTTGATGTGTATAGTGGCCAAGTATTTTTTCCCTCACACCTATCCCCTGCTAAATTCATTTAAATTCATAAAATACTCTATGAGAGGCACTAACCCCAAACTGTGCTTTCCCTCACACACATCTCATTTACAGTGGGAAGGCTGGTTATAAAAAAATTAAAGCTCCTTGGGGCATCTACGCAGAAGGGTAGAGATTAAAAATCACTGTCCGCCCTCTTGTCTTGGCAGTAACCTCCTTTATTTGTCTGTTGCCTTGCATCCTTATTATTGAGGGTCCATTAAAGTCAATGAGGATACCTTGCATTCTCCAAACACTGGGGGCCACTGGTGCACAGTGCTCATCAGACCACTTGAACCAGTGGCAATCAAGAGTAGCACTGCTGTGCTAATTTAGCATTATATTTTTGTTAAGGTTTCCTGAAGAAATTAGTGATAGTCAAACACAATAATAAATTCAACGGGTTGGCTGTGCACATCTTTTGTGGATATTCCTAGACTGCGATATATCATTTGTTATAAAGAGAAGACTTTATACATATTTTCTCCTGGCTGCTGGCTTTTATACGCCATTCATTGGGTTATACAGAAGATGTGCTCGCACTTCAATGTATGCTATCCTTTTTTTTGTAGCGGTAAATTGTCATAAAATGTTCCAAAAAGTATTACATTATTAACGTACGATCAATTAGTTGAGGATTTATTGTCCTGAAGTACAAAAAGAAGTGGAAAAACATCAAACTTTTTTTATTGGGCATATGTTACATAATTGGCATCTGCGTGAATTGTGATTTGGGGCATATTATATAAATATAAATCTCAGTGGATAAGTTGTCATTGTAAACATTGAGGATTTTTCATCTAATTTTCAAAATAGCTATGGAGATTTATGCCTTAGTTGGTTTGCTTTGTTATGAGATCTGTTAATAATCTTAGTTTTATAATTGTTTGAAAAATGCAAATCCTTCTCTGGAGCATTAAGCAGAACTGTATGGGGATTTTGAGAACTCTTTTGAAAATTTTTCATTATTCAGGCTATATAAAAATGATGTAAAAATAATTTATGGCCATTAATAAATGTGTTATAAATACTGCACAGTAGATCGTTCGCCAGACCTTCTAGCAAATGAAAATTCTCCATGGTTAACATTTTCTTTCCCAAAATATACTTTCACTCAAGAAACACACTTTAAAAAAAGTCCAACAGTTTACAGTTCAGAACACAATAAACCTATGTTAAAATAATCAATATATTTGTACCAGAAACCCATTTTATTTATGTACCAGGGGAGCAGCCATCTTAACTTCCTGTTTAACGATCTGACTGCGTATATTATTGGCGCTATATAAATAAAAGATAATAATAATAATTTCTTAAGGTTACTGTTCTCCTTAAGTTGAATCTAATTGGATCCAGCAGTAATTTTAAGGATGGTGGCACAAACTTGGGGGGGAATTTATAAACCAGAGAAACAGAATTTAAATGCAATTTTGGCACAAATGAATTCTTACTTAATAAGATGTATCTAATACAATTGAACTAAATACAAAACAGAAACATGGGTAGTTACATGAAATAACATTTTGTCACATCAAAAGCTGAACGGGTAATACAACCCTGAAACAGGAAATGTGGATGCTATTGCTGATAACTAGAGAATTTTATCAACATTAACATTTTACACATTAGGAATGACTGTATTTTTTCAATAAAACCACGTTTGGAACATAAAGATGAAATTAAATGTAATGTATAAATTATATAATGTTTCAAATTACATATATATATAATGGAAACATGTTTATTTCTAGATTGTATCATCAAAGATGATTGTAACTCACAGATGCAAAACTAGAAAAAACTATTAGGCACGACACCGGTACCTTTGTGTCATTTCAATTTCGAAACCTTCTTTTTTTGGCCCCTAGTATTCTGTTCAGTGTGTGACATCAAATCTTTGTACTCTCATGAGGTAAGTAGTTAAAAGTGAAGCTTTTTAAATGTAATTTTTTGGGCCTCCTGGGAGACTTTCCATGTCTCACCGATCTAATTCCCAATGCATTCTACATGCAGGACTGCAGAGTGTTTGGAACAGCTAAGCGGACTGTTATGTAAAAATAAAAGACATATGGCTATTTCTTTAACCCGGGTTATCATGGAAGGACTGGTAACATTCAGTCTGGGGGAGGAAAATAATAGCCGAAAGTACCCAGCAAATAAAGCATCTGAAAACATATTTGGTAGACAAAACACTCCCTATGCAAACAGATGACCCCAGAAGGTCTTGCATAAAAATAAAGGAGAACAAAATGGCGCCAGTCTGGTTGTAGATGCCTCCTAAAGCCCTTGTGACCCTATACAATTCTATTTGGGATTGCAAATAAAACACATAAAGAGGCCTGAGGCATCAAATCCCATAACATCTCTAATCAATTGAACCCCTGCAAATGATTTACTCTCTATTCTCTCTAATTTTAAAATTCACAATTTCTGTTGGTTTAGTCCTGCAAGCATTAAATCTATTAGGGCAAAGCTAACACATGTAGATAAATACAAATTCACTTTAATCAAGAATTAGCTTCGTTGAGTGCCACGTGATAGGAGTGTGTCTGACCACATTATAAGGATCAAAGAAAAAAATCTGTTGATGGCTAGATTTTACTTTTTATTATTAATCTCTCTCTAAAACTTTATGTACTGTATCTGAAGTCATTTATCTGAAAGCTTGATAAATTTAATGAAACAAAATGAGGAATAGACTTTTAACGAAAATAATACAGTTGCATTAACGACTGTGGAATTTTGTGGTAAAGAGAGGTTAAAAGGAGTGACAAGATGTTTTTTTTTTCCTAATATCAGTAACTGTTTTGTGAACTAAGTGAAGATAACGGAAAGTACAAAGAATGTGTAACATGTAAATATCTGTGCACTAAAAGCAAATATGACCTCAGGAAATATTTGGCCATGCATAATGAACGTGTTACATATTTACAACAGCTGGGGACGAACATGATGTAAAGATGTGGTTCTCTAACTAAACATTTTATTTAAATGACATAACCAGTTAGAATTGGCTGTCTCCTATTGCTAATCTAGCAAGCATGAAACAAAAAAAAACATATAATATATTTTTTTGCAATGTATAAGACCAGTAGTGTGCGTTATGGTGCTTGCTTTAGATTTCAGTAGGGTTATAGTCTACAAGGTTGAGTTTTATTTGGCATTTGATGTGTTGAGTTTCCATGTAGATGAAAAATTACAAAGAGGTGAAATGTTAGAAATGTCTGTCTGGCTTAAAAAAATGGGAAATCTGTATTCATTCTCCATCTTTCTTACCTCTTTGTAATGCGACCCAGCTCATGAGCAAACTCATACACATAAACACCCATCCCGTTGAATAAATACACTGCAGATATCTAAAAAGGGACATAATCGTAGGAATAATTATGTCTACTCAAGTGAATGGATACATTATTTTATATGTACTGACAATTCCTACTTCTATATATCACGTAAATCTGTTTCTGTGCTTCCACTTCCTCCATCATACAAAGCTGTCAATCTTCCTGTCCCTGGTGGTATGAGATCATTTCTGACAGCCGGCATTACATAAGTGTTCAAGTACTAGCTCTCATTTTCACCATTTAACATAGATCATTCTGTTTAGATCACACTTTTATTGGCTAAATGCATTGAATTAGATAATATGATTGAAGAAGATACCCAAGTAAGCGTGAATACTTGCAATGTAATTCAATCCATTTAGCAAAAAAAGTTATTGTCATGGCTAACAGTACAATTCTCCCTGGTTGCTTTGGGGTTAAATATTAGGTACATCTGATGAAATCAATGATCCGCTACTTCTTTTGTTCTTGTTTTCACTTTCTATGACTGCTCTATTTAATCTTTATTTTAATAGTAATTTGCTGCTTGGTATGAGTGAAAGTCAGTTGGATGTAAATGCATGTGTAGCTGTATTTTTCTACCCTCGTAGCAAAGAATAGCAAATACTTCAGGTTGTTATCTTCGATGTCTCCATACCTCTTTTTTTTGCTGTTGATGTATACTACGATTAATGTATGCATTTTGACATCATTCAGTTTTATTAATTAGCTTTGCCAAAATCTTTTGTTGTTTTTGATCTATACTTTTAATATTGTTTCATTTATAGGTGGTAACCCCTATTTAAGGCTTGACTTCAAGTAGATTGTAGAGTTGCTCTATGGCTTATTAAGGAGGACAGGTTATTTCTATGGTTTCTCTATGGCTCTCCATCACTGTTTCTTCAAACCTCCATTATCCTGGAAATGACAGCACAGAAAATAATCTAAAGCCACACACACAGGTCAAGCAGCCAACCTGTGAAACTGACCAGAACTCATGTACGCCAATTTAGTGTTTTCTTGCATTGGAATAGTTATTTGCCCTGCGTGCTGGTTTCACGGTAATCTATGCTAGGCATTTGTACTTACCTTATTGGTTTTCTGTGCTCAAAATGTAATGTACATTCTACCATTCCGTGACACTCTTATTCTTTAACACTGGTTGCCACAGCTTCAACAATACATTGAGCTCCAATGTAACTAGATTGATATTCATTTGAAAGATGTTTTAAAAACTGCCTAAAATGAACTCATTCCCCATTGATTTGTACATTAAGCACTTGCCACAGACACTGCCTACTAACAATTGTCTTGGAAAGGAACCGGACTAAACTGTAGACATACTTATCTGTCTTGGGGATTGAATTGTAACCATATTTAGTGGTCTATGGCTGGCCACTAGGCCTGGGTAGCCCTCTGCCACAAAACCAGGGCCAGATTGAACTGTTGGGCAGTTAGCTTTGGTTGGTGCCTTGCTAATTGATGAGCCATTTGGGGAGGTAAGTGATATCCATTTTTACTGCTCTTTTTACTCTATGTAGTTCTCTGTCTAGCCAGCAAAGCCTCTAACGTATCCTTAGTCTGCACCATGTTTCTTCTGATTCAAGGCACCAGGACCTCACATCCAGACACTCAGCAGAGAGGACAGCCGCTCCACAAAGTTTAGGCATTACCCAAACCAAAATACATCACTGGTTTGTGTCCTATGTATTAGGCCAAAATACTATACAATATTAGATTTGTCTCATCTTGCTTATCTTTCCCACCCATTCTCCTATTCATGCCACCTCGAAATGTCTTCACTTACTTTTGTTTTCTTTGTGGGTTTTGAAGGGAACCTTATTTATTTTTTTTTTTTACCGATTAAAATAGAATATTTGTTTTGATGAGAAATCAAAGTTTAGTAAGAAAGAAAATGCATTTCTTTCAAGACATACTTCCCTACAGCTGGAGCTACAAATCAATAAAATTGTTATCCAAAAGGCATTTCTATTTTTTATCATTCTGCGTTATGTGACACTATCAAAATTTAAAAATGTATGAAACCCAAAATCTAACTTCCCTCTATAGATTATTTTTAACAGCTCAAAGTCAGATGAAGGGAATTCAAATCCACAGGAAAAAAAATGCCATGTTTCACTCCCTAGAGGTTATTAAGCCAGCCCCGAATTGTACAATCTTTCAAAATTGCTTTGACTGTGCATAGTAATGTACCAGAGACCCCTGGTTTTTAATTTACAGAATCGCTTTCTTTTCAACATAAAACAGATTGGTTTTAGAAACTTTCTGTCCCATGTGTTTTATAGCGCAATGACCTTGATTTATCAAAGAGTAGAACTCCACACAATCATTTGTTCCAAAACCACAATTTTTTATGATTATTATTAACCCCTTAAGGACCATGGGCGGTCCCTAAACCCATTGAAAACAATGTATTTTGAGCCCGTACATGTACGGGCTTTGTCATTAAGGGGTTAATGGTTTCTTGTGAGAAAACCTAATGCATACAATTTAGTAAAGTGATACAATAATATATAGACCTCAATGACATAGAACATTTTAATCTCTAGACCCGTGCGGGAAACTCTGATCTCTGACAGCCGGGAAAGGTCTGCGCGATGGACGCAGACAACCCCCACTGCTAGCCACGCCTCCTTCCTGCTGCAGCGGAAGTTGTCTAAGCGAATTGCGTAGACATCTACACGCTGCCCCAGCTACACACCGGGGACTCAGAAGTCCCGGTAAGTGGGGTGGGGGGGGGAGACAGGCGGATCCAGGTCCCCTGCAGCTGTGGGGGATCTGGATCTTAGTCGTCTCATAGGCAGACCTACTTGAGGTCTGATTATAAGACGACCCCTATTATAAGACGAGGGGTATTTTTCAGAGCATTTGCTCTGAAAAAACTTGTCTTATAATCGAGCAAATACGGTATTTGATTAATAGTGAGGCCCTTGGCCTACACTATGGTTAAAAGGCTTTTGTTTGGGATAAGGACATGTGAAGTGTCTTTCACTTAACTTTCATGACTTGACTGCTGAAGTCACATACACTTTCAGGCAACTTTCATTACTAAATATATGAATTGCGGCATGCAACGTCTGTCAAGTCTGGCCAGGTGAGTTAATCCTAACTTGGTTTACCACTCAGCTCTTGGACACTTTCCTGTAAACGTCTGCTTTAGTGCAAAATCCGTAAGCTGAAAACATGAATTTAACTAACATAAATGGAAGAGAACATATAGACTCTTCACAACTTATTATTTTTCTCCTCTATTCATGTGACATCATCATACCTGGGGCGATGCTTCTCTGGGCTACCACGGGGAAACTCCGGGTCATGGGAGCAGTGTTGTGACACATCCCACTCCCTGCCCACTTTCCCATCAACAAAAGTGTGTGTCCCGCAACATCAGTGGGACCACCAACCACCAGTGGGACCTCCTACCTGCATCCCGCGAGGGGGACTTCGGCAAGGTAAAGCCAGAAATTTCCCAGATATGGTCATCATTATCCAGCAACCAAGCTTTACTTGCTAAGAGCCTTCTTAGGCACAAAGCAGGTGTTTTTTAAAAAAAACAGTAAACATATGTGCAGTGTATATTAGAGAAGTGTGATTAAAGTGTGATTCATTTACGCCCAAAACACATTAGTGAATAATCTTTAATTTTAAAAATAATAATAATCTATGATAACAAACACTGGAACTGTGGTAGAATCAACAGAGACAAAACACACGTACTCATACGATATATTATAATCTTACTGAGTAATTTTATACTGGAGACCTCAGCCAATGTAACACTGCAGTTATTCAGTAGCAGCGCTTCCAACATGGTTGAATGTAGCAGCTCAGTGTAGGGAAATGCTTTATTCACAACATGGCATATTTGCTCATTAACCTCTTCAACCCTGAAAGCCATTATGATCACTCTTTTTCCCATATTCTGGGAGCACAACACGAAGGTGTACTATAACATTTATAAATCCATACATTTCCTAAGAATATGAGCTAGTAAACGTAATCACATATAACAAGTTTAGAATAACCCGAGGTGAAAATGTCCTAATATTACCAAATATTTTCACTCATTACACATGTAAATTAATAAAATATGAATGTTATACTCAGTAAGGCAAAGTGCTGTTTGCGCATAGTGTTGAAAGAAAGAACTAAAGAGTGCGTTGGGGGCAGGAGACAGGTTTGAGGATGGGCAGAGGTTGGAAAGTTATAATAGGGCAGTAATAAGGCGGGGATAATAAGGCTTAATTTAGTGACTGACATATACGGCTGTTTTATATATTATTTTATATATCAATTTATATATTGATACAGATGTCTCAGGAAACATTGTTAAAAACAAATGTGGCATTCTAGAGCCCAGCAACACAAATTGTTCAATAGAGGGCTGCTGAAGTGTGTTGAATGCTCATACGGATAAACAAACTCCTTTCCACTATCTTCTTATCTTTGCATATTTGATGTTCTTGTAAGTGTCGCTTTTGGTTTGCTGCATCATCCCTTATTTTTGTTTTATTATATTGGCTTGTCTCCAGATCTATTGGCCACATCAATCACTGGAGTATAGCAGTGAGATGAAAGATCTTTAGAAATTAAATTCTGACTCTGTGCTTATTTATTTATTTTTGCTTGCTTCAGAAAGCAAGATACAGGTAAAATAGAAAGTTAAGCCATGTTGTCCCACCGATAGCCTCTAGAGGACAAACCCCATATAAAGTATCTAGTCACAATGAAAATGCTCACAAACTTTAATCTGTATGCTGCAGAATGACATCAGAGGATGACGCAAGCTACTATCTAGGGATTTTACACTGAGATTTCCAAACAGATCAGAAATACAGTGAGTTTTTCCGACTAGAATTATTTGTGCGGATTATCAGTGTAAATGAAATTAGGTATTTACTTCTAACAGAGGTAGCTAACAACACAGAGGTAGCTATCATTCTTTTTGGTCAAGTCTGTGCAATCTTATCTCCGGCTCACTAAATCCAAATAAACAGAAAGCCACAACAGGATCCTGGGGTTTTCCCTTAATAGAAGCCTATAATTACAATAGTATTAGTTTTAAAACAAATGTTCCCAGATTTGAGCATAGGTTGGAACACTCATGAGTTCTCTCAACGAGATTTAAAAGGATTCATCCAAATATAGACCCCTTGCTCATTGTACCTTCTACCTAGAGAGATACCGGCCGCACAGGGGCCTAGGAATTATTCTCGGTTTTCTCACGAGTAATTTAATTAAAAGGTAATTTGTCTCACATTTTTACATGGACTAAAGCTGGGATTAGTCTCATATGTAGATAGACATTTTTACATTTATAATGGAACAAGTGAGCAAAAAGTTGAGACACTTTTGAGGAGGCTCGCCATAAGGTCCCTGACGTTTGTACAATTATCTATTCTATTATACATATCTCAAAAACGTATATATGTGATATCATATACACAACTACTTTATATGCTTTTAATCAATGTTAAACAGGCTAGAATTTATAAAGACACTTTCAAGAAGAGTAATTAATAACATCATTAAAAATTAATGAAAACGACAGCATTCATTTTATAGTATGTAAGGGATGCTGGATCTCCATTTTATGAAAATTATCAGGACCATTATCAGGATTTACAGCGGTTAAATTGTAATATTTTGTATTTTTGTGTTTCCATTTCGATATGTATTAAGAATGACTCACTATCTAATGTACATTTAATTGTTCCCTTATCTCTTCACCTCTGTTTTGTATTCAGCATTGTTGTATGTGTGATGAGATTAGTCTGGTGCTGATAATCCCTTGCTAGAATGTTATGTATTCATTGTGTTAATAATTTCCTGTTTGTTAATTTCCCCATCTCTGCTGAAAGTGGCTATATAAACATTGCCCAGTGCTAATAAAGTGTGTTCTTTTGCATTCTAACGGGTGTGTTGTGTCGTGACTGGTGTTGGAGTTCTTTTGGGAGTTCATTTTTCCCCCAGAGAATCTCCTTTGCTCCAAGAATGAAAGCGGTTACCCATCTTCGCTACAAGGAAGGCGGCAGCGATGAATAGGGACTTCTTGGTTCCCGTTACATTGTATGTTTCAGGAATAGCATTTACACTGTATATTGCCCAATACTAAGGAACCATGCAAGAGAACAGAAAACTGAGCTGCATATATTATTATATATCATATTATATTAGATAACTACGTTTCAACATGGTAAAGTTATATATGTGAATGTTGGCAATAATGAATACAATGTCCGATTCAACACCCAACTCCTTTTGCTACTGGCGCATACCAAGTTGCAGAATGGGAAAATGTGATTGGTTTAAAAAGAAAATGCCAGTATCACAGATTTAGCATAAGTAAACTAATTTATTAAAGCTGACAGTAGCTTGTGGGATTTATTTATAAATCAGTATAATTCTTTTGGAGATGTTGCGGTTAAAAGTTGACTTTACGGAAGCTGAGAGCAGTGGTAGCTTGGGACAGGATCAGCATTATCAGATAAGCACACTGTCCGGAGGTTCTCCCCACCTCCTCATTCACGCTTACAAAGACTGCCTGAACGAATACACAACAATCAGAAATCTAACAACAGCTGAGATATAACACAATGGGTATAAATAACCATGAAGATCCCAAGAACAGGAAGATGAGATAGCTGCTCCCATAGTATACATATAGTTTGGGCTTCTGATACATACACATTGCTTATTTTAGGGTTCAAGTTGTGTATACTTCTGTAAAAAAGCAATATTTGGCAAAAGTGAAAAATCTGTGAAATGCTGTACCCCGCCACATCAGTTTGCACCAAAACTGTATTGAAATCAATAAAAAATATCCCTAAAACAAAAGAGTGCTTACAGAACATAGTTCCTTACAACACAATGAACAATTAACAAGATGTATAAAAATATTTTTTAGCAGAAGATGGACTTACCTGGCAGAAAATTCTGACAACAGATATGTCAGAAATTAAGTGAATTGTAGCTATAGACCACGCTGAAGATGGCAATACTGTTAAACATGTATTATTTCTAAAAAATGCACTGCTACTGCCACCTCTGGGAGAGCCAATATTCGGAAAATACAGGGCTCTGTGATTAATTTGATGTTTCATTTGTGTGTAGATTACCTTTGTATGGGATTTCTTACAGCTTAAACTACTGAGAAGTTATCATGATAGACTGTAGGGATCTTTATCCCTGTATCTTTCTGTAACTTTCTCCCACATTTGGTTAAAAAATAAAGCAATTTTAAAAAAGTGGCATTGTCTGTTTTAGAAAACCTTTGCTACTGACCAAAAATCTTGCTGTAGGGTGTGAGTGCTTAAAAATGTCAAAAATGCTAATTTAAAGCAGAAAACTTGAACAAGTTAGAACTCACTAATTTCAATGCAATATATTTTAAATGGCATTTCACCAAAGCCAATTTGCATCAGCACTTGTATACACTCACTTGCAAGATTCATTAACCTGTTAGTTCCTCTCGGGTTGGAACCTCTCTTCCCCTGGGGATTGCAAGGAGGGAGCTGATTACCCCCTTTTTCCACACCCTGGTTCAGGGAGTAATACAATTAAACTCGGGGGATAGTCTCCTCAGATTATGTATTCAAAAAGAGTAACATGACCCTATACGAAGCATGGGCGCAATACTGTGCTGACTCCCAAATTCTGTTCCCATGGGATTTAAAATAAACTAAATGCCCTTCAGGCACCCCACTAAAGTGAGGGGGTCAAAATGTCTTTGGAGAGACACGGAGTCGGATCCTATCAAAGTGCATTCAAAGGTGCACAACCTTTTGCTGGTTCATCTAGCAAAAAGTTTGTGAGTTTCAGATAAAAACATGCAAGCTTTCATTCAACTTGCATGCCCTTTCCTTCAACCTGCAACATTTCAAGCACTATTTTGAGAGTGTCAGTATGACACGACAACTTAGTTAATAGACCCATTTGCCTGGGATGCAGAGCAACCTGCTGGGTTGGACCTTATTTGACCTGCTAAGGCCAAAAAAAGACAAAAAGCTAAACAAGACATCATAGTGTACTACTGGTCAAATGGAAACCCTATATACTGGACAGCAATACAGGCAATAGAAACATGTTATACACTAATTTTACAAAACCATCAACCCTTATACTCCATAACTAGACCAACACATTTGAAATGTAAAAACTGTGTTTTAAATCTTTTAATCCTGAGACAAATCTCAAACACCTCCATTTATTGTGGCAGACATTTTTTTTTTCAATTCCAGAGAACCAAAGATCCTGAAAGACTTCAGTGATGAAGAGGTTAATTTTGAATTGTACTTAACAAAACAACATTTGTTCGCTGTTTATGGGTAAACCAATAACGAAACAAATAAAAATGTAAAAAAAAAAAAAAGGTTAAATATAGTATGTACAATTACAGTGGAATAAAAACATAAAGAATTACAAACATTAAAATACATAGAATGCGTCAGAAGTGACATTTAAATACTTATAAGGAATATAGTCTTGCTGTGCAGAACCAAAGTCTCCCAGGTACAGGCCCTTTTAACCCCTACAGCACTGTCGAGGGACAATATTTTATATTTGATCACTGAACAGGATGGTCACAGCAAAACAAATTGTATGAAGTTTACCACGTTATAATGCACCAGAGCACAATGTAATAGCTCAGATTGCTTCTTGAGCTCTGTAATACATTTGTGGCCCATAAATGGTTTAGCATTGTACTTCCTTGTAGCCATTAGGTATAATAAGAAAATTGATATCAATGTTAAACAGATTAGTTTAAAACCAAATAAAAAGCAAAGGGATCAATTGTTTTTTCCGATGTTTCGTGGCAATATCACACACCGTGAAACAGGAGACTGTAGGGGTTAAAATGGGAATATTACAAACCTGTCCATGGGAGAGACCAAACAATGAACAAGAAGGCAATATCTTTTTGAACTGACATCACATCATTAGCTGTACCTTTATTTTGGCATCAATGCTTTGGTCACACAATACTGACTGTGGTTCCAGATGTTTCATTTTAAACACCCAGCTATACAAGGTAGGTCTGTTGTAGTTTGTTTAATTATTATTATTTGTTTATATTTTTTTGTCTGTATCTTTGAAGTTCCAACAAAACAGTTCATCATCCCTTTCCCCCCCTTCACAGGAGAGTTGAAGGGCAAAACAGTGAGAGAAATAGGTGGCTTTTTATTATTAATATGAAAAAAATCTAGAAGTCTAAAAAGAAGAGGGGACCTCTGTTGTGGCTAATTCATCCCTTCAGTGTACATGTTCTGCAGCAAAGTTGCTGAAGTACTTTTCTTATACACAGATTGTTCTTTTTCACTAACATACAGAAGCTACCCTCTGCCCACGCTTCTTCCGTTGCTTTCCAGAGGTTGAGAGTAGGAAGGAGCAGAAATATCAAGATTTTGAATGGGACACGGTGGACACGAAGTTAGATTTGATTTGGTAAGAACAGGCAGATTGGAGAAACCATTCAGCAGGCAGGAAACAAGCAAATTTGATCCATCAAGGGGAAATTTCATTCAACATTGTTTCGACAGGAAGGAATATAGTGGTCCGACAGTGAGTGATTGGAATCCATTGATGGAAGAGAAAAGAAAAAACAGTACAAAGTTAGAATATAACGAGAAATCATGATAAATATCACAGCATTTCATGTAGGATCAAGAAAGAAAATAACAAACAGCTGAAAAGGAAAGTAATGTTTAAAAACCCATAAAATAAAACAGTCTGACAAATTTAACTCAGTATCTATCTTGCCGACTTATCTATGCCCACAAAAATGTTATTATCTAAGATTGTGCTGACAGGCTTCTGGGATATTCACTAACAGATGAAGTGGCTGCATCCAGACACAGTAGCTTCTAATACACTTTATATGATTGTTATCAACCACAGTATGTACAGAAAAAGTCCATGACTGGCGCAGGGACTAGTCAATGATACTTGCGTGGGTGGCCATTGAAAGAAAGGCAACATATATTAATGTATGTCCTAGCATTTCAAATGTCCAAAGTGGGACATACTTGTCTTAGGGGTATTATTAGAGGCCTGTCCAAAGGCAGTGCTTAACAGAAACTTTTTATGTGTTATTGTACCTTGTTGTAGTTATGTATGTAACCAACTAAGGTATCTAGACAAAAGTATTTCATTTACATACTTCTAAATCCATTTTTTGCTTGCTATATACATATTATTTGGACTTTTAGGGCTGTAGAACACTTATAGCTATCACACATTCTCCTAGAAAAGAGGAATATCAGTGGAGGGGAGAAGGTTAAGGGTCTCAAAGGGAGGACAACTGGAAGCATGTCCTGTTGACAATAAGTGGCATATCACATCAGGCTTCGAGAGTTGCCATGTGGAAAGTGCCCACTCTCCAAGGGATATCACAAGGACCCTGTTATTCTTATGTGTATACACAGGTGTATATTTTGTACCGATGCAGTGCTTGGGCTTGCATTCTTTAGAAATTTTGGCTAAAAAATATGAAAACATTTAATTTCTATGTATACTCCCATAAGACTTAAATGTTATTAATACATCATACATATGGAAAACCATTAGCAACTGCGATGTTTTCAGCAAACTAATGGCAAACTGGTTGGAATTGTGCACTGGAGCTACCAATGGCACAAACATAGCTTATGAACAGTCTGTGTTTACCTTTTTAATGTCATATAATTTTGTAAAATGTCGATAGAATTGTTAATGAGATATAAAAATTGTCTACTCCTAAACAGTTTCAACAATTACTTCTAACACCATAAAAGAAAGGCATATGCAATTATTTGACACTCTATAAATAAGCCTGGTGTGAAAAGGGTTTTGTTCTTAGATGCTGTTCTTGTACTGCATCCAACAGACCAAAAACAACTCAAAGAAAGAAAATGACAAAGGCATGAAAGAGCTAGAGAAAACAAATGAGAGATGCAAGTCCATTGCTCACTGGGACACACTGAACAGAAAATATCTAAACAGGACAATCAAGACATATTTCATAAGATAAGAATAAAAAGATATTGATGTGCATCCCACGCAGGCATTAATCGTCAAATACTTAAACACCGTAGACTATGCAGCATGATTTCAAAATTCAGACACAAGTAACCTTCATAGCATTTCATTGCAGCACTGTACAAACTATATTGTTCCGATAAATTAACAATTATCGTGCGGCTTTATGTCTAAATAATACATTTATGGGGGCACTGAATACTCAAACGGGGTGAGAATTCCATTCTCCTATAGAGAAAAGAGCTTTTGGAAGAGTAACCTAGTTTTGTTAAATGAAGCGCATTCCGCCGACATTATATGAAGGGCTGACAACTTCCACTGTTGCTTTGTTACTCTATGGAAAGAATTAGACTAAATAGGATGCTACCTCCCCTCTAAATTTGGGGCCAGTCTGCAACCCCGTAGCCACGGCACTCAGGACACTCTTAACAAAGCGGCTGCATCATCTCTCTGCCAAGGGATGATCATACATGGCAACGTGGCGGCACGACATAACTAGCTCTGCTAGATAACTTTCGAAACATAGTCAACCTCGCATGTTTTAAATTAAAAGCCAAGGCTACACTATTAGTAAGAAAATGCTTTAGTCATATGCTAAGTGGTAGTGCAAATCAGCACATGGTGGGGCATGAAACCGCAGTCAATTTGCTGACATGGTGCATCTAATGGCGTTCATTTTGTTTCTATGAAAGATATACCTAGAGTGATGGATGGTACCTGGTAGAAAACACTGTTTGATAAATTGACTGTACAGAATGCATTAAGTAATACTTATACAAAAGATTAAACCCATAGGCAAGGCTGCTCAAGTGGAAATGTTTCACCAAGGGTCGCATGATTTAACTTTGCTTTGAAAAACCCTATATATTCTTATTTCAAATTCATATACAGCTCCTTTAAACATCCCTTAGGTGCTGGGAATGTGTTTAACGAATACCGCTTCACCGAACACCAGATGGCAAATAGCCTTCACCATATACAAATTAACAGAGGGTTTGTGAAACTTCCCATTATACATTTTATGATCTGTAAATAATATATGAATGAAAATGAAATCTCAGTTCAACACCTGTGGTTTCACATCATGAAGGGGATGTTGAGAGATAGAAAAGGGATCTAAAGCTCCTGGCATAGCTCGAGAAAACAAATGCAGTGCTTCTCATTCTAAACCGAATGCCATGTGAGTAACCTGGAAGATGTCCTATCACACGTTTGGTTTCATGGCTCGTCACAGGTTACTCTAAAAATAAATCACTGAAGGACAAGTGATCGAAGGGACATTGTGGTTACATAGGCATGAGTTTAGGAGGTAAAAACTGTATACACAACATGTTACAGACTGACCACCAAAGTCTGGCCAATCCTTCACTTATCGCACCATCGGAAATACAGCCATTTAGACAAGAGATTTATTAGAGGAGGAATAAAAAGATAAAATGTTCTTTTGAGAAGACTTTTCCCCGCTACTATTCATATATTTGTTTCTTCTTTTGCCAAGGACTAAATATCTTTCAGGGAACAATCTTGCATACCCACAGACTAATTTATTGTAATAATATTGGCAATTATTATTTCACTGTCAACAACTGACTGATTGTTTTACTGGGTACAGGAATGTCCTGTAGGTTCCATCCACTCACCATCTTTACAGACTGTTCCCACTACACAGACACTGCCTTCCAGCACGTAGCTGTCCGGACAACCCGTGCAGTTTTTGTCTCCCGGGCCAGAACAAGTTAAGCAACTGGCATCGCATCTGCAAAACATTAGAAAAAAACTGTTACAAGCCACATACGGAAAAATGCATCTTATTTTCTGCAAAGTGCTAGCAATGTGCATTAAAGTCTACTTGTCAGATAAATGTATTTGATGTAGGGGGAAGAAGGAAATAAACACCAGATGTGCCACGGTCTTGATGAATAAAGAACCCCAGTGATTCCCAGCCTGATAAGGTGCCTACTGATATAACAAATGAACTGCAGAGTAAGGACTACGCTAAGAATTATGTTCTGGATCACTTCTTCAACATGTCACAGAGAACACCGGGTGTGTCGGGTTGGCCCAAGACCCAACCAAATGCTTCATTTCAAATGCTGACATTTTGATATTCATCAGTTCCAGGGTAATTGATGGAAGCTGTAAGTGGTAACTAGCTGGCAGTGCGCTGCTGCTTGGAAAGAAGGTTAGGTACTGGGCCATCTGAGCGTTCCTGTCAGCCTCCCATTCACTTAATTTGAGAAGCACAGCTGGTCCTACTATATGCTACAAACTCATGGATCCAGTCACCGTAATAACACCGAAACCTTGTAAAGATATATAATGAGCATTAATATGTGTGTAACTGCAGGCAGAACATCCCGCGTCCATGTAATTAACTATGGCAGACCAGTTAGATTTCATTTGATGTGAACGCAGAGCTGAAATGTATTATTAAATAGAGGGAAGTGTTAATTAAACTTAGACATTCCAGATCCATCCCTGACTCTGACTGGATACACCAAACTACTTTAAAATATTAGATATTTCTATATTATACTTTAGTATTACTGTAATACCCTTAATATGAATGAATGAAGTCTGAATACATATTTTGTTTTCAAAAATTAATATTTGAACACTGGAATAAAACCCTAATAATATAGATTCGACTTGCAAATGTGAAACTGTTTTTTAACAACATCTAACGAATCTGAGGATGAACAGTATGCATTCAGCATTCAAATAAAGTCAAACACACCGTTAAAAGGTTCCATATTCCTGAGAAATGTTACTTTTGAATTGATGAAAAAGAAATGATTTGATGTTACCATTAAACAACTAGATATGGTAGTAATGAAAAAAAATGTGCAGGGTCTCAATCCTTATAGATCACAGAATCACTTGTAGTATGTCTAGACTGTGACTAATAACATTGTTAATACAAAGCACTGAGCTATGCAAGTTACAATAAGCTGGTTAGGCTCCAATATATTATAAGGCATTAGTACTTATTATTTTATATTCCACAGCGCTGTACAATGGGTTAACAGGACATAACAAGTAATATATTTAACTTAAAGAAACAACAGGTAAGGAGAGCCCTGCTTAAACAAACTTACAACCTAGCGGCATCTACTAATTAGCAGAAGGAAAATGGAAAAGCGAAAAAAAACCTATTTTGGTTAAAACCGTTAAACCCTGAGCATAATGTAAAATTTGGGATCAAAAATGTACTCCCAAGATTTTCTAAATCAGATTATGCTCTAATGTAACAATTGATAATGTAAAGCGGTTAGATGCAATTAACAAAAGAACAATTTGAAATGAATTATATTCTACTCAATAAATCGACTTACTTTTTGCAGGTTTTATAAACATTCGGTTTGGATTGTGCCAAGTAATATCCGGGACCACATGTTTGTACGCATCTTCCATCTTCAAATAAGGTGTCCTCGGTACAGTTTATACAGTTGTCTATTCCAGGACCTACAAATCAAAACAGAATTCTCATTGTACATCGTGAAAGCACTGGTTATGTAGTGCTGACTACCTTGTGACGCATCTAATTATGTGAATAATGCTGAATCGGCTATAATTGGAGTTACACATTTGCCTGGATACCAGCAAGTGTTTCTGAGCTTTATCATTCTGTCGCCTCCATGGAAGCATTATCAGTTAGCTAATGACTATTATCACATTGGTAAGGGGAGAACAAGAATGAATTATATTTATAAAACTACTATGTTTCGAACTACATTCATCTTGGTCACTATATGGCACATGGATGTTATTCTTCCCCTTAAATAATATCACTTTATATTAATTATCCTATTCCAGAATAGTTTTACTTTTCATTAGTTTCTTGGAATTGCTGGATAATTTATAAATAAAAATACATAGAATACACAATACAGCATGGCTGCAGGAACTTGATTTCTGTAGCGCCAAAGAGGAAATGAATACATTAAGTTCTACATTAAATAATAATAATGTTTAGCACCTATAGAATTGGTAGGTTAGGTTGCTGGGTTTGTAAAGCCCTGAATTACAACAAACCAACATATGATACCTGTACACGTGGCACATGATCTGTGGCATGGCTCACATTCCTTCTTTTGGATACTGTAGTATTTTCCATCCTCACAGCTGATAGCACATTTAGATCCTTGTAAACTACAGAGAAATACGAGTTAGAGAAACATGTCAACGAATATGGTACAGGCAATTCACTATTTCCAGCTCTACAGACACAGCTTTATATAGAGCAGCATACAGACTTCCTATAAACGCAGAACTCCCAGCATGAGAACAATGAGGCATCCTATAATGTCCTCTTTACCGTAATTCCTGATAAACACTAAATACACATAATGATGGAATATCCAGTAAGGACCATATAAAAGCCCTAAAAGAAATACGCACTGCATTATCAAAGGTTTTCCACCAAGAATAATGCAATCAGCAAGTGTCTCATTGCTTTGCTTCTGATTTGCCCGATAAATTAACCTGAAAAAAACAGCACCAGTTGGCTGACAATTGAAAGGTTTGGATTGCGAACAAACATTTGACATCCACCTGCCTCTATCCACATGCTTGCAAGCGCCTTGCGGTGAACCAAATGAAAATGCTGTCGTGTTCTTAACATGAAGGTTTTTCTATAGACATATCTTCAGCGGTTATTAACAAAGAGACAGTATACTGTACATCTCCCTGACTGTATTCCCTGCCTGTTTAGAAGCTGCTAAACTATCCTGGATACTGCATCCCATTAGGGACACGCTTTCTCTGGCAATAAAACAGCATACAAAGATACTGTAATGAATCCTTGGGGCAGTGAGCATGTATAGATCAATGCTGCTCCTTGCGCTTCCTTTACAAGTGTAGTAGGTAGTAACACAGAAACAATCAAACCCACCTCAAAGCTCCAAGCAAAACTAAGTAATATAGTTCTCTTCATGTATGTGTGTAAACATCATACCTTAGACCATGCTTGCACTCTGTACAGGTCTGCTCCGAAGTACACGTCTTACAGGTCTCACTGCACTTTCGACACAGGTTCTTATCTGCAAACACAGGAGGATAGCGCATAAAAAAATGGCACAATATATATATTTACATATATATATATATATCAATTTATCCTGATGTATTTTCAACCTAAATCAGGCATGCAACTAAATTACAAGCCTTTATGTTCGCTGACAGCACAGTTAATGTGCTACTTGAGTAACAATGAGAAGCTAGCAGAAGAAGCCCGCCGGGTTTGCCTTCATAATGCAAGGTGAGGCCAATGAGCTGAACAACGCTTCTGCAAACGCCTGCTTTTGTAAATAAACCCAAAGTGAGTAATGGAAGCTGAAGATGGGATATTAACAGAACAATTGGATAAAGACTATGTGAACAGATTTCTGTATGGACAGATGTTGCGAGTGTTTTCAGGATCATAGAGAAAATGTCGGAGACACTGAAGTGCATGACCTTACTTTCATTTAGGTAGAAGCCATCTGGGCAGTTAGTTATGCAGCTGTTGGTTTCTTCATTTAAATAGTAGCCAGATTTGCACGCTGTGCACTGGTCGCTGCGGCTCCCAACGCACATTTCACAGTGTGAGTAACATTTTTTACATCTTTTCTTGTCTGCGAAGTAGTGGCCGGAGGGACATTCTGATACACAAATCCTGGAAGAGAACAAGAGAACGGGTTCAGATGCACGGCCAGCGCATGGTACATTAGAGAAAATAAATCACAATGGTGCATGTCTTTTAATAATGAAGAACAACATCATTTAAAGGCACGCAGCAGTGGTTTGATCATTTAAAAGTGGGTGCGCCATTACTAAAATGACTCAATAGTTCAAAGAAAAACAAAAGGATGCCAAGGGGTAGATATATAAAGGCGTCTTCATAAATACATTAGTAAATCTGACGCACAAAGAGTATATATATATATATATATATATATTTATTTTTATTACCTTAAGCCACTAGGACAATCTTTGGGGTATCGGACATGGGTCACTCATATTACTCTGCATCTCTTACACGTGCAGAATTTGCCATATCCCCAATAATTAGGATATTGGTCAAGACAGCCCATAGGTGGGACATAAACCTAGTTGTTGGGACTTTCATTGTAGATTTGGGACTATAGAAAGGGAATCAATAAATAACACCTCCCATTGACGGTACAGATTAAAAGTCTCTGCTGCAAAGCTTTTCACATAATTGTCAAACTTTATGAAACAGAATATTATACACCATCCATAATGTGATTTATTTTTATACCGCAATACGCTGAAGCAAAACACAAGTTGTCCTCAAATGAAATGTTTAAATTCAATTTTAAATTCAATCAATTCAAACCCAGAATTATTTACGCGATGCAGATTTCTGTTCCAGCAGCGACTGTAAATAAAATATTTGTCTCCGAACGGTTCATTTTAGTTTATCAGATATATAAGTGGAAAATGGTTTGCCATGTAGAGAAAGATCCGCAACAATCACATTGATTTAGCCGCAAGAAACACTCTGCAAGATAAAAGCTAACTAGAATGTACGGAGTAGTTCTTTCCAGTAATACCTAAGTTTACAGAGCTTCAAAGATGCATATCCCACCCACTATAACACTCAAACAATAAATATAATAACTTTCTGCATCATTTAACTATATAAATTATTAATGTTTGTGAAGCCATGCAGAGGAGCCACATATTCAAGAGGAGATATAGTCGTCATCATTTTCTTTTTTAATATAGACAGACATTGAAATCCATTCCTGGTTTATGCAATAGTTATAAAATATGCTGCAAGTGTTTAAAAACAATATAATCTAACCCGAAGTAACAGATTATATCAATTGCCAAATGCACCATGGGAAGCCCTTGACATATAACAAAAAATCCCTTTACTTCCGTATGCACATTACTACTCTATTACTGCCCAAGCTAAACTATACCTTGCTGTCCCATTCATAGACCCGTGCCGAGAATTCATAGACCAGAGCAGAGAATTCATAGACCAGAGCAGAGAATTCATAAGGGGGAGTATGGTCTATTTAGATGTCTTACCTTGTGTTGTTTTTGGCTTTGTAATAAAAGTGTAGGCAGTCACTGCAGTGGTGGGGTCCTGGTCCATCACAACCTACATTACTGCATTCTGCGTCACAGGGACCTTTTGGGATTGAGATAAAACAAATCAAATACACTGCACTACATGAACACGTTATAACAACGTGCGGTTAACCTTAAATTCATTTTTATTGAATGCAAACTAAACAAACAGAGAAGTCAGGGGTCTCGCCGAGCAGTGGACAAAAACAATGTGTGTCTGGTCAAAAGACAATTTGTAACAGACATGAAATATGTAGAATTTAAAGACGTTGTTTAGTAAATGTAAACATATTATTTATTTAGTAGACTTAGCGATATTAAGCAAAAATCACCGCACCTTAGTCTAGCAACTGTCTCACCTGTATACTCATCCATGCTGTAGTCATCTGATGGTTCCTCAACAGGACTAGAACGCACACGCTCCACTTTTGGGACATCATTTCTAGGGGAGTATGGCTGGACAGATGTCCCATACAGAACTAAAGACCATTCTTTTAGTTTCCCTTTAAGCGAAAACAAAAAGAGAGCTTAAGACCTATGCAGTTCACTAAAAATATGTATATTTCATTGTAATATCTATATATGTGTACATACAAACTTTTGCCAAAGCACTTAAAATTAATACTTTTGTGAACAAGTAGTTCAACTGAATAACTTTCATGTAGTTATATCACTTGAGTTGTGATACTTTTCAGGCACGCTGCCCAGAAATTCTATCAGTTAATAATATTAAAGGATAAACACAATGATTCAAATTAATATGTTCAAAATATATATTAATTTATCAACATAAATGAAATCCAGGCTACCCCTGTACTAAACATAAACTTCACTAATCGGTATAATTATAGTTTAAGCTATAATTTCAAAATTGTTGTGTAATTACTGGTTTAACAAGGTTTTTAACCTACTCTGATTATAACGAGACTAGATTAATAACACTTTTTTTAAGTTTACTGAAATTGAGCTTAATTTGTCAATTGCTTGGATGCACTTCTAATCACTGGATGCACAGAGGTTTTCTTTGATCTTAGCAGACTCGTGGTGGTTCAGACCTGGGATAAGCACGCACAGTGCTGTGATTATGAAATGTGCTCACTTAATATGTACACGACTTCAAGCAGTTAGAGCTCCTTTTCTGTTAGCTCAGTTGCTTTGTTGGCCTGTATATATTCAGCAATCTGCTTTTTCCAAAAATGTCTGGGTTTGAGATACGTAGCTCATTGAAGCAAGTCCACGGTCCGTCATGCATTGTCAGTTACTAATGCACTGACACAAGTACTAATGGACCTGCAAAATATCACAATTTGACTCTCTGGGCTAATGGGCTGGTTGTCACATGGTCTGCTGCATACCATACTATGACCTGTAGGTTGTGGCAGCACCATAAGATTTCTGAGGGAACAACAAGCCTTCTGGCTTGTCTGGTGTCTGTAGATGAGTGTTTAATAATGCTTCTACATACCCCTAAATTTTAGTGGAAGGGTTTCCATCACCTTTTACCCACCATAACTTATGTAATGGTATTTCTTGGTTACCCCAAGCCTCAAGTATTAAGCCAGTATCACAACCTCATGCTGACGAGTCCCATTAAGGACAAAACAGCTGTCCATGAGTGGTGATCTGGCTATTGCACCTCTTACCGAGTTTTGTCTAAAGGCTGTCCTGTACAGCGGGCAATTACTTTCAAGGAATCCATGTATAAAGTGGATATAGAGGCAAAAGGTGATCATTGTTGACCTTATTTGCATGCACCTACCCAGAATCCCTTGTGGTTGTGGCAGCACCATGAGGTTTCTGAGGGAACAATAAGCCTTCTGGCTTGTCTGGTGTCTATAGATGAGTGTTTAATAATGCTTCTACATACCCCTAAATTTTAGTGGAAGGGTTTTCCATCACCTTTACCCACCATAACTTATGTAATGGTATACTAAGACATTAGTATGAAGGAAACTGTTTGTCCACAACAGCTGCAATAGAGTTGGCTTTCCAGAATAAAAATCCTTATCCATAAATGAACCAATAATCTCTCTGGGGTGTTGGGAAAAAAATCATGTTTTGTATGAAAATGCCACATTGAATTATTGAAAAATAAACATTAGTAAAACATTAAGGATTCAAGCTAAGTGTATTAAGTTAATAGGAATCAACACTGGCCTTAATTCAATTTATATTAAAATAACTTTGCCTAAAGAAATTAACTTTGCAAAGCAAAAGGTGAAATGTTCTTTCTGGAGTCAACTGAAAGGTATAATGTCATTAAAACTATTCTACCACAGTAATAAACGCTGCTCTAAATTGACTTAGCAGATGCAAGATGAATGAAAATATAAACGGTAGACCACTGCTAAAGGCAAAATTAGATAGTACTTTCTAGTTAAATATTCCTTTAAATTGGACATAAAATGATAAAAATATATAACCCAATAAACAATCTTTCATCATCTGTATACTTTTATAATCCATCTTCGTAAATGGAGCTAAAAAAGAGCAATTTTTTACTCAAAAGTGATGAATTTCTGAAATAAATTGCAGATGACTCTGATTAAATGTTGTATATTAAGGTGTGTTGCAACTTTAAGATGTTTTGACTTTAAATATACATTTTCTGGGCAATAATCAGCAGCAATTAAACCCTTATATCAAACACAGTGAAACAACTTATTTTAACTGAGGACTGTTCAGTTCATAAGAAAAATTTAAAAAGGAATAATGGAAAATTTTGAGTAAAACATTTCCTTACAATAATGAAGGTATAAACGTCAATTTCTGCAGTTTGCCCTAACATGACAAAAACGAAAACAGTTTTGGTAATGCGCTTTCCTTGAATGCTCTAATTAACGGTAGTTTATCAGGCCACGATCAAAAGATAACAAGCAGAAATAGCAGCCAAATACCACAGTTTATTAAGAAAATACCAACTTTCATGCCACTTCATTTTAACAGGGCAAAGGTTATCCAAACTGCATGTAAACAAACGGAAAACTGTTTCCACAAGAGGCCTAAATGCTTTTTGTAAATGTTTTATTTCCAGATAAAATCTGGCCCAGTGGAATTAAATGTTCCCTACCTATAAAATATTCCAGAAATCTGTTATTTTCTCTATCAGCTAGTGGTTCAAAGGTTATTATAATAATGATATCTGTGACTTTCTGTTAACAAAGTAGTAAAAGTTTTCTGAACGGTTTATTTAGAATATGAAAGAGGTTCTGTTGGTATTAGAGCGGAATTAAGCTTTCATGTTTGGGGCAAAAAAAAGTACATAAAGCAGGCTTTCAGGAGAAGTAAAACCAATTACGGTAAAATATTTTGTAGGCCTCTTGCAACTGGAAAAGTCAAGGATACTTCTTTTGCCGGCCAAGGTCTCTCTTAAAATTGATCACATAAACATTCATTGTTGAAAGAACACAGGATCAATACATTTGATAGCTTTAACATTTTGTGTTACTAATGCTTCCAAACAGAGTCTATCCCTTCTATTACCAATGATTGAGCTGCCACAAGATGCAGGCCTTAAAAAAGAAAATGCTCCCACAAGCCCCAAAAAGTGATTTTATGTCAATAAAAAAAGGGAAAAGTGGAGCATTTGCCAAAAAATAATAACCCCCCCCCCAAATAATGATTATGTAATTAGTTTGATTTGGTACTACTTTTTATGAGCAAAGAAAGAGTGATGAGAAAATGTCCTATAGCGGATGTTCTGTATTCACCAGAATATACTTGCAAAATACTATGTTTTCTGTATGACTATTTTCCATTTTACTACTAGTACAGTTTAATGGTTGAATACATACAGTACCATCAAGGGATGCTATTTTATGAATGGTACCTTTTTGTGTACATCACTCTGGTTCCTCTGGTGAGTTAGTGTTAATAGTGTTCATGTTTGACAAAAACACTTCTGTCTTTACTAATAATGTTTTATATTTTTACATACAGTACCACTGCATTTTGATAAATCTAAACCAACTGGGTACTATTTATATAACACATACAACTGTATAAATGTCTTATTAAAATGCGAGATTAGGTTCCCTTTAGGTTATAAACGTGTTTTGGTCTTACACGGCATTATTTTGGCAAACACTTACCTGGTGTTTTGAAGTTCCTTAGTTGGGATGGGGTGTCATAAATCTCCAGTATCCAATCCCCTGATGCCTTTTCTCCCCAGCAGTGAGTCGTCATAAACTCCCAGTTCTTAAACCCCTCCATGGAATGGTCAAACAATCTAGGAAATGTACAGGACAAATTATTCACAGCTGTTGGAGAATACCTAATTTATCAAACCCCGAATTTAATCTTAAAAATGTATAAAACAATCTATATTACATACATTGCATACGACTGATTATTCATTTACTGCAAATAAAATGCAGACCAACCCCCCCACCAACCAACTGTAATAACTACTCAAAACTCAAAGCACAAATCTTACATATAACACATAATCAATAATTTCATTATATCCTGCTTTGCCAAACAACACAAACTGCACATGCATCTAGAAAAAAGCAACTTTTAGTCAAGCTGGCAGTGTATTCCAATAACATTGAGGGTGATTTCCTTACGCAAAAGGCACCGGGTTCACCCCAGTCTGAGCCATCACTCCAGACCCTCTTAGGTCTCATGAACAGTAAGGTTTGAACATTAAAATCTTTATATGGACTACAGGGGAACATACCGTTATGCTTCAAATATGGCCCTCGACAGGTTGTCCCTAAAAAGAATGGATCCTCTGTCAAAGGAACCATATATAAAATGTATCTATGTAATCAGCCTGGTATAACCTGGTACACATTAATTGTTTTACTATTAGATATTAAATGTTCTTTACAGTAAGAACAGTAAAGATGGGGAATTCACTAACCACAGATGTTATGCTATTAAATTTGATAGATGCTGTGATATATGGGCTTGATTTTTTTTTTGGCAAAAAAGGATATAATTAGCTTTTGCTTATTCGTTCAGATATCCATTTGGAATCACGGGAATTTTCTCCCTTTTGAGGCACAATTGGAAATTGCTTCATTTAGGTTTTTTTTTTTTCTTTATTTTTCTGGATCAACAACAAGGTTGAATTTGATAGACTTCTGTTTTTTCTCAACCTAAATTAGAATTTTGCTATGTTATGTTACATGCACAAATCTAATCAATAATAGTATAATACTATTTTTTTAGATTTTTTAACCCCTTCACGACAAAGCCCTTACATGTACGGGCTCACAATGCATTAATGGGTTTTATATAATTGTCTTAAAATGGTTCTTGTCAAGGTGAACATTTTTTTCATTCTCTGAAAAGTGACATTGAAAATGTTAAATGTGACAAGAGGATGACAAGCTAATTATTGGTTAGCAATCCCTTTCTGTCTTCAAATGTCTACAGAAAATCACTTTATCCACTACACAAATAGTGCGCTAACGAGGAAAGAAAACAGTTCATACAATTTTAGAACAAAAAAAAAGCCTTGGCAATGTAAAGTGAGTTATTGTAAGTACCTCCAAAACCAAAGGTATTGTTGTGTGGTTAAAGAACACTGAAAACGTTTGTAAAAGTATGACAATTTTTAGAATTACCTCCCAACTAAAACCTTACACAAAGGTTCCATCAACATCAAATATATCAAAAATATAATCTCACATTAAAGAAGGGTGTGCTAAGGCATCCAGGCGCCTATGGACGGGATCGCACAGCGACATATGTTATGTGACCCCATGGCAGTTCGCATTGAGTGTCTCTTAGTTATGGGGAGAGGAGCAACAGAGAATTGCTGCACCACACATCCTAGACTATCCTCCATCAGTGTGCAAACTGTGCTATAGTTCACCCTCACAGGAACTAAATGGACGTAATCAACATTAATCAAAATTAATAAATAGGTTGAGTTTTTTTGCCACGACATCAGGAAACAACTCAATGTAGTCTTCTTTCTGATTTCTTTGGAAAGCTTGAGTTGAAATTTTCACTTGATTTTAGCTGCTTGGGTAATCATCTGCATTTCTGATTGCTGCTTGTTATTACTACAGTGCTGTGAAAAAGTATTTGTCTCTTCCCGATTTAACACTTAAGTGTTTCAAATAATCAACCTAAATGCAATTTTAAAATGATTACCAGTATTTCAATGTATACAAGGGAAAAAAAAGTATATTTTATATACTGAGTTCTATATTCAATTTTGGGGTTGTTATCTGACAATAGCCAATTGTCAAATAGGATCACCTCATGTTACTTTTTTCCTATGTTTTATTTTTTAATAGAGTTGACCTTTTTAGTCTTGACTTAACCAACAGTACTAGATAAAAAGTTGGATGTTGTTGAAGGTGCCGGCCGAATGAGCATCTCTCAACATTGTTTCTATAAACCTAAGAGTCAGGAAAAAGTAATTAAGTAACACCATCCATAAGATGCAGCTGGCCACATCCATATGTATGTCTGCCAGGCATCATGAAGTCAAACTATACATAAATAAAAATCCAAAAAGGTTTAATTAACACTTAAAGCCCACGGGCACCACCATCAATCCGCAGTTACACATGCACATAATCACAGTGACAGAAATACACTGTGAAAAAGACAAGCTTTGGGCAGGGTACTAATGCTATATTTTCTTTTACACCTGTAGTTATTGGATAATCATGTTTTTATTCCTTTGGACATCTGTTCTCCACAGGGGCTTGTACAAGCTGCCCTGCAGTTTGTGAGCGATGTTAGGAAGCCTATCTGTACGCCAACCAGAGATTTGATTGCTCTCATCAGCAGCATCTTTGTGGAGGGTTTCTACCATATAAGAAGTAGCATCTCAAATTGCTGAAGTGTGTTCTGTCTGAAAAGACAAACAATTACAGATGTGTTCTTCTACTTTGGTGGACGTGCAGAGCAGCATGACTGGTCCTCATTTAGCAGAAAAACTATGGCTTGGTTCCCACCTGTAGGTGAAACGGTATTCACAATACACGATGATATATCATTTACCAAGCAGTATGAATTAAGGGGGACATTTTTTCCAATAATTTGTTTTTTCTTAGCCTTTCATGAATTAAATACATTCAATTGGAACAAAAGACTAACCCTTCGTTCTTGTAAAGAGGAAGTATAATCACTGCTTAATGAATTTCTCCCATTACGTTTAAGTTCCACCAGCTGACAGAGCAGATGTTTCTTTTTCAAGAACACTGGGCATAGGTTTTCAAGATTTAATTCACTTGTAACCATGATGGAATCCAGTGAACTAATTACACTGTGTTTTGATTCTCGAAAGTATTTCTCTGTTAAAAGCAAGTGAGCCACACGACATACAGAAGCCAGTTTCGGCTCATCTGTATTCCAAAACAAAGTAAATAAGTTTATTATTTGATGCATGAACACTAGCTGTCAGTGCAGTTGCTCATTTTGCTAATAACGCCCAAGTACATTTACTTTGCACGAGGTCTTCCTTAATTTCCTCTCATAGCATTTGCATGTGGCCCATGGCTACATCTGGTAATCACGAACCATAATGAAGAACAGATCTTGCGCTAGTCTCAGCTTGCTATAGCTTACATAAAAAAACCCGCTGAGGATGTCATCTCTATGATCTGTGTCTAAAGGCCTGCATAGTTCAAAAACAACAACAAAGAGCAGATGGTAATTGCAAAAACACAATCCCAAGATGCTGTGGAATACAATGGTTTGGCTAAAACTACACTTGGCTAGAGCCGAGTTTTCTTTGCGAAGCTGAAGGGTTTTCTTTATTGAATTATACATAAACATATTACCAAAGCAACTGTAAAAACCAGAATCCATTTTCAATTAGGTATTGAGCTAGGTATCCTTGGCGCAAGCAGTAACCTTGCAAGCACTAAGTTCTGATTTGGTTTTCTGGCAAAGCTGGGTGAGATATACATAAAAATATGCATCTATGGGAGTTACCAGGCTTTTCTGTCAGCTACTGCTGGAAATCTTAATGTAACAACGGCAAGAGTGGAAGTGGGAAGAAACAGGCAGTTTCCAACCACTAACAACGCGCAACATCTAATGTATCGTGAAAAATTTAGTTTTGCCACATTGTGAGCGGTCGTGTGATGTAAATGTGACATATACCGTAGAAACTCAGCAGCATGGCTTTTTTCCTGTGAGTTTCCCCAATGTTCATTACAACTGATTTTTGAAAGAGCTTCTATAAGGAAAAAATAGCTCTATTATTTTTAAATTAAATGTCTTGAAAACAAGTACTAGGACTGACAAACACACAAGATACAGTTTAATTAAATAAATCTAATTAGGGTAAAAGCTGTGACTGAGATGGTTCCCCTTTAGCCATCAACTAAGGTTTTACTAACCCAACTCCAATGGGCAGTTCTAAAAATATTAGAATGCAAGGAACAATAAAGGAAGACATACATAACAATAAACAACAATAGTTATGCCTCTTAAGCTATGGCAGGGTTGTTAAAAGTTGTGTGATAAAATCCAAAATGTGATACTATATATCTAGGTAAATGCCTTGCACTTGTTTAATCAAATTTATATGTGATATTTTGGTATTAAGAATTGTATTTACTCACATAGGTGAAGGGCATACCAGGGCCAGAGACGCTGGGTGAAGTGTTGCTTCTCTAGGTCACGGCCCAAAAGCTCTGTGCCGCAGGAGCAGCATTTAGAAAGGCCCACTCCCCGCTTTTGGCCCTTCCCATATAAATATAAAGCGATTAGAGCTAGGCCGCAAATTTCACAGGTATGGTGATGAGGAGACATGATTAAGCTCTTGTGTTTGAAGTGAAACACTTGTGAAACATTGATTTTGTGTACAATATATAGCTGGGGAATAAATGGGTAGACTATATAGGCCTAATGGCTCCTATCTGCCATCCGTTTCTATGTCGATGTCACACATGATGGCTTCAAACGTAAGCCAGGAAAGCAATAATGCGTATTAGTTTATCTTTTCAATCTTGTAAGAGAAGTCCAGCGATCTGCATTCCACAATTCCCCCGCATTATATGGCACTGGTACATTTTAAGTTTATTCTTTCTCACACATCTGACCGCCAAGAGTGAAGTAATTACTTCTCTGCAACTAGCGCAGCTGAAAATAAGATAAGTACATGTAGCGTCTACCTTCCATGCATACCAATCAGTTGCAGAGGTGAGATGCACAGGGGGACATTTGAAAGCGACAGCTGGAGGGACTGGTTTGTATTACATACACAGTGTTGCTTAATACAGATATGGTATATTTTATTTCTACCGTATTAGCAGATCTCATTGTCATGGTTAATACTTCTGCCTAGATTAAGATACAAATGTTGCCTGGACATGTTTTTTAAATATAAAAAAAGATGAGACCAATACATATCTTTATGCAACAAAAACAAACCCGTGAACTAAGGTGAACAAAAGATCCCTTTCAATGGGAAAGTTAAAAAACATGCAGGGCAACAATGATTTTTAAATCATTAGCGCAGCTCATATTTTACATAAAGGGATTAAATAGAAATCTGCTGAGCTATGAAACAGTAACTACACTTTTAGGATGTACACTTAATGGCAGGGTTTTTCAAAATTAGGGTTGAAATTCCTCTAATTGGTTGCAGTCATCAAAAAGCAGGCCAAAAGTTACCTGCCCTTCAGCACACGAATAGGTTTGTGAGTGTGTTACTACACAGGGCCGGCCCAAGACATAATGCCGCCTGGGGCGAAGTTTAAAATGCTACCCCCCCCCCCGCCGACCTTGTCATTATCTATCCTCCCTCCCTATTATCTACCCGACCCCCCCCATTTGTACGTCACTTACCTTTCAGCAGTCCTGCGGCGAGTCTCCCTGCTCTGCCACGGTGCGCGCTGCTTTACTGCTGAGCACCGGAAATGACATCATCTTCCGTCGCTCGGCATTACAAGGCGGCACCGAGACCGAGCTAGAGGGCTCACAGAGGAGAGAGAGGGGCGCCGAGCGGGTACTGACAGCCCCTCTCCTCCGCTTAAAAAAAAAAAAAGTGCCGTCTGAGGCAATTTCCCCACTCTGCTCCATGGTAGGGCCAGCCCTGTTACTAGAGCATTGAGCCATTGGGAAACTATTGGAAGAACACTCATTTAGGGAATGAGTATTACAAATGGATACTCACGGTATGGATAGAACTGGTACAAAATGAGGATATAATAGGAACAGAAACAGCAAGTTGTTCAGATAAAGGATCAAATGATTTTTACTAAGAGACCCTTGATTTATGTTAATACTATAAATGGTTTTAAAACAAAACATTATTTCCAGGTTTACTGTTGACTATAAAGTTTTCTTACTTGTGACAAAGAAAACGAATGTATCTTAAAGATACCCCTTAAAGTGATGGTTATTACCACCTTGTATACTTGAAAGAGTTATTATGATCAACATAACAGGAACCAGTTTTATTTTGTTTTAAAAAGAGCCAATTAACTAAACTGAATGCTAGGTCAACATCACCACTAATTCGGTGGACTTTTGGAAACACAGTTTGAGAATAACGATGCCTTAGGGCTTATATTTGTGGGAAAATACTTTGCGTTGACTGTATTAGAAAATGCTAGATTTAAACAGAAATTATTACTCTTAAGTATATAGATAACTAAGAAACTTAGAAGTATCAGAGTAATATGTGTCATTTGTTGGTTAATTTGAGAATGCCATCACCTTTAAGTACATGAAACATGATGCTTAACAGAATACATCGCTTACTGTCAATATTCTAGAATACGCAATTACTTTGTAAAGCACATTTCAGCCATAGACTAATTCTGGAGACAGGATTATTTTTACAAAGCATATTGACAACTTGATAACAAAAGTGACCTTATCCTCAGAGCTAAGATGTGAGTTTGTCTGTTCTTCAAACTACCTTTTTACAACACCCTTCCAGAAAGGTATAAACAAAATGATGATTTAACTTGTTACTCATATGGTGTCCTGAAGTCAGTGGGATCTTTGTTTACAACACAAAGCAGAAGATGTAGGCCATTGTATCACCCCGGAAGACCTTACCTGTTAGCCAGCAGCTGGGATCGGGTGCCTGACGGTGAAGTCAGGTAGATTGCAAGGTCCCCACGCCGCGGATGTGTGATAGTGATGCGCACCACAACATGCTCCAAGTAAATCACATGGTGATTAGAGTTGTCTGCACAGCCTGTGGCTTTATAGATGGAACGGACAACATTGTCTGGGCGAATTGTTCTGCAAAGCATCAAATGATGAAAAAAGGTCTATTTGAATCCGTGTTGTCATTAAGATATAAATACATATATTAAAATAATGCTTCAATATTGCTGAATGACTTCTTTAGATATATTTCAGTACTTTTGAATAACTAATATCTATTTATTTTGTTAAGCAGGCCATTCATTTTAATTGGTGTAGTACGAACTCTCCGAAACACAGTTTCCACTGTAGAACTAGGATGTACCTGCAGCTCCTTTTATATGAATTTTGCATAGTTCAGTTTGAAAATAACAAGGACTGTGAATGAGATTGAACCTCGCTGTCTGTATAAGACAGAACACGATTATGTTGCAGGGTCTATAAAATTAATTCTGATTTTGGAGACCCTTCTTAACATCAAAGAGGGGCAGTCTGTGTGATGGGATAAATCCAGGAATAAATTATCACCAATAAACAGTATTTTTGTAATATTAAGTTCACTACCTGCACTTTACGATAGCTCAGGAAGGAAAGGCTATTTAAAGTGTGAACATAAAAAGCTGCATTAAAGAGGCTATTTTAGTTTGTGGCTGAAACCATTAAAAGCATTACTTTATCTGTCTGTCCGTGTTCTCTACACAAATGTGCTGCGTTGGGACAGTCGTCCACTTCTCTGCTTCTATCACCATAGCTTCGGCATCCATCAGACCAAATCCGTAGAGATGGCTCACTGTCAGAGATAAAAAGAAACATGGTTTTCTCCTAAGATCATATCGCCCCTCCTATGCAAGACTTCAATTTCATAAATAACAATCAGGTCCTGGAAATAATAGCTCATTAAGTCACTGCACAAGACAGACACCGAGAAATGTACATCCACGACAAACCTTTTGGAGATTTTACTATAACTAATACATAAAAAGGCAAGACCTATTTTCAGATTGACCAAGCAAGGTGCAACACCATCTGGGTTCTGGGAAACATTTTATTTTCTTTAATTAAATAAAAGGCCTGCACAAAGAGAGCAATATATTCTTGCGTTCTACTGTTGATTGGTCATTGTTATTTCTTTCGGTGGCATACCTCGTGGTAACATAAAAAGGACTAATGTCTGATGTCTAGCATAATCATTATCACTTATTACCAACACTTTCGGGTGTCTAGCATCATT
This sequence comes from Spea bombifrons, assembly GCF_027358695.1. Taxonomy (NCBI): domain Eukaryota; kingdom Metazoa; phylum Chordata; class Amphibia; order Anura; family Pelobatidae; genus Spea; species Spea bombifrons. The sequence goes on along the minus strand of NC_071087.1, from coordinate 102,126,197 downwards.
ATTATAAACAATTTGAGCATAGTTTGACAGGGTTGTTAGTTTGTTTCGCCCTCTCGCCCAATCAAATTGTGTATTTTAGTCCCAGAATCTTATTACGCAATACAATACTATAAGAAAAGCAGTGAGTCTGCAATCTAAAAGAGGAAACATTTGATGGCTCAACAGAAATAGTTAAGACTTCTAAACATCATTTGGGGCCCTACTTTTGCTTTTGGTGGAGTATTGAGAATTTGGGTGAAGAAACTTGTCTTCTGCCTGCTGTTGTATTACAGATTAATTTACAGATTCATTTAAACTCATGTTACCTTATGTGAAATCCATATATTTTCTAAGTTTATTGTCCCTGCTAATGAGCTGATGATGACAGCTGTTTGATATCCTGCAACAATTCACACCATAGAGAATAACAATAGTTGTGACTTTAATCAACAAGCATAATAGCTTTTAAAATGTGTGAGCTATAACACCAGAGTTTCACAACTACAGCTGGGAGTGCAAAAGGCTTCCACTTCTATTTATGTTACAGAACTGTACTTCTCCAAACTCTAATTTTAGAATTAAAGTGACTTGATACAAGAGGGACAGATCTAAATATGTTTTTTTTTAACCCCTTAATGACAAAGCCCGTACATGTACGGGCTCAAAATGCATTGTTTTCAATGGGTTACGGACCGCCCATTGTCCTTAAGGGGTTAAATAAATTCAATTCAATGGGACGGGGTCTGTTCAATAAGTTCAATGGGACGGGGTCTGTGATAAAGTAAAATACATAATTGTGTGGACATTTAGATATCATAGACTAGACTAGACAGTGAACTATTCTGCAAAACCCCTCCATGACATAAAAGGACACATTCCAAACAAATTCCTCTTTTCTGCATCTGGTAATAGAGATACACAGGTATCTGAAGTTAATCTCTCAAAAATTACATAAAGAATCTGAAAGACAGAATCAGTCTTTGGTCTTAATTGAAATATCAATTAATATTGTAGCAAATAAAAAACACATTTCAACAAAATTTGAAATTCTGTAAGTGTCCTTAAAGAAATAACAGTAAGACATTTTTGTGTAAGTCTTCATAAATGTGTTATATTAAGCCTGTCTTCACTAAATCTTTAAGGGCAGAAGTGCTAAACATCCCTAGTGAGTTTTTGGAGTCCCAGATATTGACAAGGGACAAAAGCTTTTGGTAGCTTGTTTTTGGGTACATACCAGATGTACGAAGCTAGAAGGACACCTGTCAGCTACCTCTGAAAAAGAATAACATCACTGATGCCATCTGCAAGGATGGAAACGTCTCTACAAGTGAAAGTGTCAGGTCTAGTCCACAAAATATTGGTTTTAAATATTCCTTAATTTTTTTTAATACATAAGAGTTGAAAACCAAAGCTCTACTAAAACTAAAAACCCCTGTTTTTTCCATTTATTCAGAATTTTAGGTTCTCTGTAGACGTTCTTCTTGAATCAGTAATGTGTGTTTCTAGTAAAATCAATCCTTTTGTTGAGTCATTTCTGCTGCTGTAAGAAGGGTCATAATTGAATTGAGTTATTCTGCTGTAGACTTCTTTTTCATCATGGTGTAGCATTCTGACAGCAAATGATCTGAGTCAGGAAACTTGTGCCTATTAACTAGTTAAAGTGCTATCTAAGACCAAAAGATGTAAGGCCAGTATCATGTTTTATTCTTGAATAGTTTTCATAATCTCTCCCTGAGCAGCTCAAGGTCAAGAAACCTTACTGATCTTTTTTTTAAAAAAAAAAATACCAGGGCTTAGGAAACAGATTTTTATCACTTTTAGTTTCCTTGGTAACCAGGCATTATTAGATTTTTTTTTTACCATAGAGAGCCACTCACAAGCATGTGGATTTTAGAAAACCCAAAGGATATTTTTTAGTAAAAGTCAACTATAAAAAATATGAATATTCAATTTAGCCCTAGGAAAAATATGCTATACTGTGTTAATCAGCAATCACCACATACCCCTGAGACACAGCTTCGGTGGGGAGAGGTACCATTAGGTTATCTCCTATGTTTGTCCGCATATGAAAGCTAGAGGAAGGGTGCATGGAAGACGTAGTCCCTTTTGTAATGTACCCTGTACATCTCATACTATGATAACAGCTAATTCTTTTTAAGCTGCTCCCTGAAATACAAAGCAGATCCTTTCCTAGAAAGCATGAGCTGTGTTGGCAAACATCTAAGTTTGTTTCAAGGTAGCCTGTGTTGCTGGGTGGATTATAAAAAAGCAATATGAAAACGCAACGTTACCTTTGCTATATGAGCTAAGCATCTCATACCAAGGTGCTGCTTAATTCTGAGCTTTTTATACACATCGTATGTAGGTTGTTATTCTTCCACGGTTGAAGAATGTCTCTCTTTGCTAAGAGAACCATCTGGTAAGTCATAGACTGGATCTGTAGACCTCAGAGCTGGTTTAAGGGGAAAAAATGACTTTGCAGATTTTGCGTTGTCATATGTCACTAACCTTGTCACATGTATTGCCAATACCCACTTGTAACACTAAAACACATTTGTCACTTTTCACAAGATCTATAGGTTACGGCTTCATACACTAAATAAACACATGCCTGGGTTTATAAACTCAATAAAAACTCTGAAATCCACAGTAATGTGTATAATATGGAAATAGGTATCCTAACTCATGATAATTCCTCCCCATGAACTTCTCTGCCATGTTGTGAAGTTGTTGGTTTATTTTGATTGGCTCATCACCCTTGGTAAGAGTGGCTGAATGGAAGAAATAGAGCTTTGGGGCAGGATATTGCCACAGACTGCCACCAAATGAAAAAAGTTAATTGACCAAAAAATAACAGGGTACATGTAGTTTCATATGAATTTGCTAATGTTAAGAGCTTTGATAATGACAGTGCCCCTTTAAGAACACTGATTTTGGTGCTAAGAGAGTTATAGCATCTTCTGCTCAAATATGAGGTTTTGTTACATACCACAGGGCTGATAAGGAAAACCTCAGTTCTTAAGTATTTCTGGAAAGCAGGGTTTATGACCTTCTCACTAGAATATTGAGTTCTATAAATAAAACTAATATTCTGAGCAAATCCTTTGCAATTGTGACAATGCAATTAAACACATAAAAATGAAAACATAATTAGATAAGCGTAATGGCCTCGTACATCATCTAATTTAATTGGAAGCGAGCCATGTGCTTGTGGATGCCTTAACCTGGTCTTTCATTAAGTGGGACTCTGTTCTCTGTGCTATGTGTGTAATGTCAATGATCTTCAGAAATGGGAGTCTTTGGAAAGGTATATTTTTGAAAATGAAGATTAAAGCCTCCGTAGGAATTTTCATCTCTAGCATTTCACTGTTTAGTGTCTGGACAGTAAAAATCTCAAATACTATGTAAAAGTTTACAGCTACACGCATTATACGGAACGTGGGCAATGTGAAGGAAGCAATTTTCAGGAAGATGTTTAATAGGAACCGCTTCTGACACAGAAAAAGAAAAAAGGAAATAGAGCTTTTTTCGAAGGTTACATTGGGTTTTCACTATAAGTGAGCAATTAGTCTAGTAGCGTCTGGGTAGAACCCCGCAGGTTATGTTCTACATAGTAAGATAAGGTCTAAGATGAAGGTCCATTTTCTTCCAGATGCTTCACTAAGAAGATTGTTACTGTGCCCCTCCGCTGTTTGAGTGGCACAGAGCATTAGCCTATATTATTTAAATATTTGACAGCTGATTATTTCTACATGTTCTATCTTCTCTGAAAAGCCCCGTTATTATATAATTCAGTTGCCATTTGTCTTATTCTCTGAAGCCTCTTTCTTATTATAGTAATCACACCACTGCTAAAAATATACCTCCGCTGGTGTGATCTGATGTATTAAATGATGGTAATTAATGAATTATCTGTCCTTGTTAAATTAGAGCTCTCTACAGTAGACTGCAAAGAACAGAAGCGTCAAAGGCACAGGAGCTGCATATTGTAAATCATGGGTGAGCATGTCTTTATTCAGTGGAATTTATTCATTTTCTTTGTCAAACTCTACCAGAGTAGTTTTCAGCTCGTGGCAAAATCAGGGCGAAAGTCATTGCGTCAAAATTACACAAGGTGTGGTATACTGGTATATATGTGAGAACAAAACGGTATTGGCGTGACAGGGAAACAAACGCATTTGGCCTAATCCATGCTTCATGACTTTGCATTTCTCCATGGCTTAAATGCTCTACCTGACCGCCAGAATTCAAATACACACCGAAAAATCATTACTTTGATCTGTTTCGGTGTATTTTATTATGTGAATCTGACTTTAACCATGTGGCCCCTTCTTTATCTGTACGTGCTGCTGTTTGCAAATCTGTTTTCTAAACAGCTATAAAAAGCTGACAAATTGCCTGTTGAGTAATTAATTGTATTCATTAATACACATTGCGATCTGCAATCTTCCCTCTCCTCTAAAGCTGTGTTACTTTCTTTATGCTAATACCATTTCAAATGTCTAACATCAACATCCCACAACACTGTACCAACTTACTTGACATCCCAAATTTCTCTAAAGATCCCTTAAGCATGTGATGTCTTTTACTGATATGTAAGAACCGACAGTCACTTAAATATTCTCGGAATATACACTTTTTCTTATATGCTCATTCAATCCCCAATCACGCCTCTGGTATAAAGCTAGTAGGACTACTGCAATCTATGCATTCTCTCTCTCTACTATGGCCAATTCCTGCCCATTTTAAGTCAACATTTTTACAATGTTATGGAATAAATCTGTTTTATTAAAACAAATCATAATAGGACTGATAGGATTGTAAATGTTTACGCCACCAAGCAAGGCAGGTAAGGCAGTTTTTTTTTTTTTGGAGAGCAAAATTATCTTCCTTATGGGTGCTTGCAAAACGAAAGCCCTTTGAATCAATCCCAATAAAACTGTCTGAACAAAACTAGGATGTAAAAACACCCATTAACCAAACTGTTCCCTGTAGAGGACAATATACGGAGGATTACATTCGCATCAAGCTCTGCACAGAAGTGATTTCTCTAGATATACCTTTGGCAAGGAGATCCATTTATCCCATCTAACCAAGATTAAAAAAAAAAACAACATTCTGTAAAAAGAGTAACATAATTCAGGTTTAGACTATGCGCATCCAGTGTCCGGAAGAACATTGGTTAACAGGTTAATTGTCAGTCTTCCAGCATTTACTTTACAATATAAGCTGGGATATACCGTGATGTTTTCTGTTACACAAAGATACAATTTAAGTAAAGGTTTTATGTATTAAACCTGTTTACGCAGGTTGTCCCCTTGAATGACATCATGAAGTTGACATCAGGGAGTCCATTTCAGAAAATGTAAGCAGTCTTTAACTTTTAATCTTATTTTACAACCCACCAATCGAAAATTGTGTTTCATTTTGTGGTATTGCCCCCCACTGCAGTTCTGTTACCTATGATGATATTATAATGACCGAGGGACTTAAGTTATGACAATTAACTCTTTCAGAGGCAGAGATAGAATACTTCAGGACAGTTTTCTTGGCACCCCAAAAAAGGTTATGCTCTAAAGTAATATGTCTAGATGTTGATTTATCAGTAATAACAGAACATATGTCTTTGCACTTACTATGGAAAGATTTCCTATTAAACCTTGCCAGAAGTATAACATATGATGGTGTGCTCTGCTTTATGCCAATCAGCTGTCCGGCCATTTCATTTTTGAAACAAGAATGTTGTAATTCGTAAGCTAGAAAAGTAGCAGTCCTTCCTGTTTGTTAACTCGCTGCCAAATAAATGCCATAATAATACTCCAGAGAATGTCTTTCTAGTAATCCGCTCATCCATAAAAGTAGGTGCTAATTGTTACTTTTGGCAACAGTTACCAGTTAAATCACATACGGAATTACAACAGAAAACGGAACTCTGCAATAAAACCTTCTTTTGCATGTCTGTGTGTGCGGACTCTTTTTTATTATTTTTATTAATTTACTTAGAAAGAGATTGGTGATTTCATGACAAACGTTCTTGTGTCTCTGGATACCTGGACACTTTTTTCCCCCGGCTGCACGCTACATGGAGACGCCACAATGATTTCTCATTCCTTCGCATATAGTTGTGGATACTGTGATATGACTACACACCGGAGTGTTCTCACCCAAGGCTAAATAAGTTGACTTGTTTTCATTTTTACTTGATGAAAAATGATGCATTTGGTTGTACAATAATCATCACCTTTGACACAACACGCTTCTTCCTCTCGATATGTTCTACTGCATTAAGGTTATACAATGTGAAATAAAAAAAGGAGCATTTGGATGAATGATATATGAAACCAAAGCTAAGACATTATTTGAAATGCTTCCCAGGGTGAAAATGTAGCAGATGGTGTTGATTTGCAGGAAATATGCATTAGTCACATTTTACAAAATATTTGTTTGGAGTAATAGAAATATAAATCATAGATATGCCCAAAATGTCTAATAAGAAGTGGCCAAGGAATCTTCAGCCTGAATATATGATGAATGTTGGTAACATTTCATTCTTGTACTAGACTATAGCATATTTGATGACACCAATATATTTTAAAGGGATACCATATGAGATAAGATGTTTGTCTTAAAAGTACATCTCGCTTAACAAGTACACTTTCCAAGTCTATGCAGAAAATCTGACTTGTATTTTAAAGGTACAGTGATACAGATTGGACATTTTGTATGGTCTCCAGTGCAATCTACTGCTTGGAAATTGGTGCTTGCATTCTTATATAAGAGTTGGGCATCTCTTATATAAGTGTTTCTTATCATTCAGGAAATCTACTTAAATGAACATTACTGTAAATGTGAGATGTTCCTGTTTAACAGTCGTCTCATGTTTAACACAAATCATGGAGAGAGGACCTTACAGTGCCACCACATTTGAGATATGAAGTTGGCTCCCTGGGTTCTCTTTGCCAACCTTCTACCAGATGCGTGGTTGGTACAGAAAACGTTAGTAACATTGCTTCATACTTCTGCCTGATTGCTGCTTAAGCAGTGAAAGCCCTGTTCTTGCCTAATCCCTAATTATGGCAAGGAATTAGTATAAAAAGTAACAAAAAAAGGAACTGAAGGAATGTATTGATTGTATGCTCTTGTATCCAAAATAAAGTAACCTACATCTATACATACAATTGAGAGTAAGTAAATGTAGGGGAATGATTCATATCTCACCCTTGTGTCCTGCAGCATTGGTCTTCCAGTCAGGTGCATTGAGGTGTCCCTGGCGAGAGGTCCTGACAATTATGTGTTGAACATCCCTCCAGGTTAAAAATGGGCTGTAGGGAAAACCAAACATAATAATGAGCAATACATGCGCAGTGTCTTGACTGAGCCTTCCATCAGTCAACTAACCTAATTTCCCATCAAGTTTGTCACTCACATTTACCAAAATGCTAATTTTATATTAGTGCAGGAGGGCATTTTGGATCTCTATTCGCAGATGCCCTTTAAAGTCTTGTCCTGATTATATATTTATTTGAACACTTACACATCCATACCTTTAATGAGTTAGTGGATTATACTGTTGTTTCCAATCACATTTTGAATTGGATAATTAATCAGGTACAGACAGTGATTTATACTTGTTTGCAAATCCGAACCGCTCATATACGTGATCATGCATAAGTACGAATATTTCACACTCGCATCATTAACTAGTTTTTGATAGCTTTCTTTAAAAACACGGTGAACAGTTAAAAGTTTACTTTACGGAAGATTAATACATCGCCACCAAGGCAGGAAATGCAGGTCATTAATCTTAGTTCAACTAGACTACTAGCGATAAAAGAGAAGAAAATAAGCATTCTCGATTAAGAAATAATTTCCATATGCAGAAATGGGCGGAAAAATGGAAACTTGGTTCGGATTGTAACTTTAAAGGGCAACTGTAACTCGTAAACTACACTGTTGAATTTGTCTCACTTTTTATTTTCATGAATAATGTCCAGGTGAACAGTGTATGGGGAGAAGTGAAGGTTTAACAGATTATGAGTTCTCTTCTTTCCTTCAGGCAATCCTTGTTTCTGCTTCGTCAAATTAGTACTCAAAATAGTATGGATGAGTATGCTATTATGGGCTTTTTGCTGGTCTCCAATTTATAGCTAAGGTTCAAGATATGGTTTTCACAGCCAACTTTAGCAGAGTACCAAGAAGCTCAAAATGATCTAACGTGATTTTTAACCAAAAGACTGCAAAGTCAACACGATTAGGATTCAAACACCCTAAATTAACAGTTTGCAGACAAACTTGAATCTAATAACTGAACCACCTGCTTTTATAGGGACATAGTAATTTAGGTTGAAAAGAGACACAAGAAGTCCATCAAGCTCAGCCTTCTTTCATTTAGACATTTTCATTAGGTGATACTGAAGAAGGAAACTTCATGATACCAAGCACCAAACGATTCAGTATATTACACATGTCTTTAAATGGGTAATATACCCCACAAAACCATGTTAATTCATGTCTGTTCTGTCGGGGTTTTTTTTCACTGTGTCCATTTATATTTGTTGGATGGATTCCAACACCCCAGTAGAATAAAATCCCAATAACACTCACAGGGTTGATGGCTTGAGGTAGCCCTTTAAATATTTCAGATATTTTGAAATGAAACCCCTCTGAAGTTTTATCTAAGGCCTATCCTAGTTCCAACGCAGACTTCTTAAAGAGACAACAACTTTTTTTTGTTGTACTTCTCAATGTTTATTATCAGTTGTAGGACTCAAGGATCCAAAATTTGAAAAATGGTGCCATTGAATTCCACTTTGAAATGCAGTATGTTCAAACTGTGCTAGTATATAAACATAAATGGCCTTTTTATAGTAACAGATTGCTATGCTAACTTAACGGCTGTGCGGAAAGTGGACAAAACCCTCCCCTTTCCGGGTTTGTTAAAATATCCACTACGCGATGGATTCGACTATTTAGACGGTAATACAATAATGATATCACAATGTCAGGCAGGCAAATACGGTCAATCATACTATTAAAATTGGTTTGGTATTCCTGCAAATATAAGATAATGGACAGGAATTATTATTTAAAGCATACACACCGAGCCCATACTCTTTACACCTCTATTAATCTAAATGTAAAATTGATAAATACGCACAAGTCATGACTCGCTGAACACAGGCCTCCATACACAAAAATGCAGTTTAGCCAAAAGTAATAAAAATGTCTTTTCTCACATTTAAATGCGCAAACCAAACCTCCTGTGCTAGAGGTAATTAGAAACTAAGCTAGACAAAAACAAACCCCAACAGAATTACACAGTTAAGCAAGAAACATGTGGGACTAACATTTATTTGTTTCCGCAAACCAGATGATGGAGGAGAGGTATTATTTGCAGTAGCAAATGGTTATGGGAACATAATTGAATTATAATCTGTCATAGTTTGTTATAGAATATAAACAATAGTCTTATTAACATTCCAGTTTCTCTTTTATTTCAGCCACATTATGAATTGTGCTCAGCTATGCTCCGCTGCGGTTTGTTAAAACGAAAATACAGCTACATTTTAAGACACCCCTTTACAACTTTAAAGCTTTTCATGAGTTTATATAACTTGTAAACTCAATCATAGACCAAAGAAGTGTATATTATTAGTACTATTATTTTCTTATTATTTTTATTATTAATTTTATTATTATTATTACTACTATTATCATTATTATTATTACTATTACTAGGATATATTATAGAACATATTCTGTTTGAAATATTGAAATCTTTAAAAGTTCTAAAACAGCAAGAAAAAATGTCAGCTATGGTCCTGATCTAAATTATATTATTATTTTTAGATCTATACAGTAGATTTATAAAAGTAATGTACTTAATAAAGGGAAACAGTGTTTTTGATGCGGCTAAAGAATGAATTCTACCAAAATAAACTTTTATTTATTTTATATTTTTTTTAACAAAGCAATGCTGTCTAATGATCAGCATTCTGATGTACAGCCTCGGCTTTTCAGCTATGTCTGTCTCTGTATGAGCCCGTTTCTTTACAGAGTTCTGTATATGGTCTTTATGCTCACATCTCTATGTCTCTGCCTCTCTCAACAATTTTTGTCAGTTTTTCTAACTTTACAAAGCTCAATTCTCTCAATCTCAATACAGAGTGGGAGAGGGAAGGACATGTTCCGAGTATGAGCAGCTTCATGTCTCAGAATTTCAAATGGCAGTTTCCTACCAATAAAAATGCATAGACTAGATTACATAATATTTCTAAATGTGTCGTCATTCCCTGATTTGTTATTTTAAGTGATATTTTTTACAGGAAAGTGGGACAAATGACACAGAGCTCTCTCAACACTGTCATACAAGTAGTATAAACACTGTACATGCACATTCAATAAGTCACTTTCCGAATGATAAGACCTTCATATGCTCTATATTTCATACCACAGTTTTCCTATAGAGCATTAAGTACTACTTTTTTTGCACTGGAATAAGTACTTTGTTTGACTAATGAACATAACATGGTATGGTTATTTAGTTTCCATGCTCTTAACACAAACCATCAAAATGCATGTGAACAAGAGCCATGTAAGCTTGTTTTATCATGTCTGTCCGTATGATCGATACTTACTTAGCCTCCAGTGCCAGAGCTATAATTCCTGCTGCCATAGGTGCGGATGCTGAGGTCCCAGTATGGCTGTCTGTACAGCGCTGACGGAGATCTGTGGTAATCTGAAATAAAAAGTGTAATTTGTGTTATTTTGTTTTCTGTGCTTTGTTCAGTGGAGGAATTTTACATATAGAATTGTTGGCCAGAGTTGTTCTCATTGTGTCCTAAATAGATCAAAACAGCTGTCTGTAGGTGGAATGCTCAGGCTTTTGCATTAACAACCCTATGTTGTGCTCTAATGCTATATCTAAAACAGCAGGTATATGAAAAATAGGTAAAAAAGCCACATACATTGGGACTTTGTGTTCTTGTCTTAGACTGAAATATCCATATTGTCTTTTGTTTCGCTTTTTATTGTTTATTCCAAATTGCCCGATTAGGTTAAGTAATAGAAACAATGCATAATACAGATATATATATATATATTTATATATAAATATATATATATATATATATATATATATATATATACACACACACACACATAAACAAGTGGACTCACTGGTCTTTTTCCCTCAGATACATTTATTGGATGGAGTATATGAATCCGAAAGAAAAAAAATTATTTAATTTAAGAAAAAAGACCTGTGAGTCCACTTGTTTTTTGGATTGCTACATAATTGGCAGTGGACACAGCTGAGTGCAAAAGTATGTAGCTCTTCTGACAAGTTATGTCGTATGATAACTATGATGGAAAACCATTGAACGTTCGGTACTACATCATATTTTGTACAGGGAGATCAGAAAATTATTTTGCCAATAATTTATTAGCACCGAATTGTGCATGGTTATTATAATTCAATATATTACAACGCTAACAAAAAAGCCAGAAATCACTCTTCAATCACTGGTAAACACACAGGATGAAAACATGCATTTTTAGCCTCTAATTGCATTGCAGTTTCCTGTTTTCCAGCGTGTTCCAACATTTTCCAGTACCAAAAGGTTTGATTTTTTCTTAAACAACTACAATGTGGTCCTTGTGTTACTTCTAAAAAAAAAAAAAATGCTGCCTTCACCACGACACCAATATGATGATCCAACATAATGCAGAAAACAAATTCAACAGGAACTGGATTTCCACTTTAAACAACTGAATTTTATGGGCAGAATTTAGTAATTAGCACATTGTATTTCAGTAGGGAGATTCATAAAACTTGGACTGTTGGTGTGCCTTGAGCGCTGGGATAGGGGCAATCAGGTAATTACAATTTAATGGGGTGGACAGAGTATAGCGGTACATAATGCATTTTTACACATATATTCTATACCATAAAAATCTAGCAATAATTATACCAGTGACAATCTTACCCTTTCAATGTCAGCACATTGATTGTAGCATCAAATAAGACCCATAAATCAACTATGCTAAATGACATGTCACTGAATTAGCAGTTACAACTACTTATCAACCATACCACAATCACAAGTCACTTTCTTTGATATGACTTCTTATCCAACCACAAATTTTCCTTTTTTTTTTTTACCAATATTCGATACACAAATGTAATCATGATAGACGTGATTTTAGTGTTCAATCAAAAAAAAGTCTAGCTTTTAGGCAGGTCACTGAAATGAGTCCATTATATCCCATGGTGGTTACGGTGGAAAAGTGATATATTGATCCTCAACCTCAACGAAAACAGGCAGTGAAAATAAAGTCGTCATGTGACAGCAGCTGGTGCCGTAACAATCCAGGAATGTTTACAAAAAAAAATAAAAAATTGAAGCCTGTTCCAAAATGAACTGCGGAAGTATTGTTAAAAAAACCCCAATAATATCGGATTTGTAATAAGCTTACAGAGATTTGAATACAGATGTTCTGGCATTGGTGAAGAAGCTAAGTGTACTGGAATGAAATGTTTAAAATAAACCATTTAAGCCTCAAGAAGCCTATACAGCCACATTTTAAAATTATTTACTGGATCTAATTCAAGAATACTGCTACAAAGTAAGCTGGAATAACTGCTCCCATGGCTTTACATAGCTGATGGAATTTTTGCGATGTTTAATTTTTGATAAATTGCATAAAGGCGCCAGAACCAAATGTAATGTGATTTAGAATAAATTTTAAGGGGAATTGTGGCTATGGGAAATACACAAGACTTCATAACAAACATTGAAGCGAATAACATATTAAAATTACAAACTCTAAATAGCGATATTTTTCCCCAAAAAAATATACAGAGGTCTAGCAGGACCCAAGCATGGAACAGAATGGTTCTCTGTCACCTTCAGGTCCGTATGAGGCTCAATCTATTAAAGGACCGCCATGTTTCAATTTAGATATTTCTTTAGTATGTAAGGGCTCAATTTTGCAAATGGTAGTTAGGGCAATACAGTAAATCTAAAAGCTGCCAAAGCTGTGAGTTTCTCCTATTTAAGAATTTCCCATAAACTCTTCTTCATTTGGCACTGATACTCAACGGCAAACCAGAGTAATATTTTAGCAAATAAATTCCCTAATTGCTATTTTGTTTCCACTTTTTATACATAAATGTACATATACCTTTTAAACATAAATGTAAGTTTCTTTTATGTTTTATAACTTTGGAACTTCAATGTGAGGAGAAAAAAAACATGGTTATCGATAATCATATTCATTTTCTGCCTGACAGAGATAAGATACTTAGTTTTATTTAATATTACTACTTATTATAACTTATTTCCCATTAAAGATATATATATATATATATATATATATATATATATATATATATATATATATATATATATCAATATTTCTTCAACAAAATTCGGCATACACATAGAGCCTCTTGTAGTATAAATGGCCACCCAGTGAGATAGAGACGGCATGATGTTAATCATTTCTATTACAAAAATAGGTTTAAGGAAAAAGGTTTTTTTAGAGGCGCCTACTGAACAGTCCTGTAAAAAGCAATACATTTTCTGCTCCTCTTCAGTACAAATAATGTTGGCAATGGCTTCTTACTGGGAATGTAAGACACATTGAAGAGAAAGAAAAAAAAAAATTGGAACCCAGCCGGGAATATCTTCAACGTCGAATTTATGTTAATTTGAAGAAATGCCAAATTCAATACATTCACAGTAACAAGGGAGAAACAGAAAGCGTCAAATAGACACGTTCCTCTCAAATCATCCCTACGTAAGCACTGCGGTGTGATTTATATTTTCTTCACTTGGATAACAGACGAGCGAGTGGATAATACCTAGAGAAAGCTCCCTGGCTGGAAAATCCATCAGGGCCGTTTCAAAAGGAAGTTGTTGACAGGAGTTGAGATGTTTAAGCATAATTACCAGAGAGATTTGAAACAAGGGTTTCAGCTATAAAGCATTTGCTTTCACAGAGGTCCTCCATCTATCTTAAGAAAGAAATAAGAAGGCCATGAGACCACCAACAGGCAGGAAAACTTCAATAGCTAACATGATGTTCCAAATTCAAGACCACGCTGGGTCAGGCTCATTAATCACAATATGCTAGGGTAGACTGTCAGTATTAGGAAGTCAACATGTGCAGAGAAGTAACGTGCATTAGGCCCTGTCAAGCACAGATATCTACTTAAAAAAAAAAAAAGCTGAGAAATAGAAACCCTGCATATATACTAATGTGTTACATTTAAGCTCGCCTCGAGAAAAAAGGGTAAACAACTCTCAGTTAAAAGACAGGCTGCAATATGTTACATTTCAGATTGTTTTATGATATAAACATAACCTCAGGAAACCTCGTAATGTTTTCTTGGTAGGAGTTATATGCCGAATACAGCCTTGAACTGGAATGCCTGGGAACGGAAATGCCATTTCTTAACGTCTGTGCTTGTTGATAGGGATTCAATTTGGGAACTGACAGGCCTCGTAGTATAGAAGCGCTACCTTTCAAAAAGCTAAACTGCCTGTTTAAAAATGCTTTTCTACCTTAATTCCCTTTTGGAGGCCGTTCCACTAATCTACCACCCCCTCGGTAAAGTAAAACTTCCTTATATTACAGCTAAACCTCTGACCCTCTGTTTTTAGATTATCCTTGCTCTAATATTTTTCCTCTTCTGAAATAAAATAATTTACTGATCCATTTTCTGTCCTCCCCTCTCCCTTACAAAAGCTGTCCGAACCAATCATTAACAATCAGCAACTTAACAATCGGGCAGCGATAACCCAATGGGGAGAGATAATCATGCAGATCCTTAGGCGGTTAACATACTCTTCCCCATGGTATAAGTATGGGTTTACAATAAATATACATCTCCTATTTTAACCTGTAAACACTAACATTAGTTTATTTAGCATACAGAAATATAATGTTAAGGATTTAGAGAAAGTGGCATCAATGTCTTAGACCCTCATAAGCCCTTTCCAACTCCTAGAGCCTTGTGATACCCCTAAGCTTTCAGTCCAACAGGCCTATGTTCAGATAAACAGGTTCCTCTGACAAGCTAGTGTTGGATACTAAATGACACGAGTTCTATTATTGTTATAACGATCATTAAATATAATGTGAGGGAAATCTCTGCATCAGGAAACCCAGGAGGTTGCCTGTGGGCAAAAGGCTGCTGTTTCTTGAATAATAATTTAATGAGTAATGCAATTAATCATTTTTTTATTGCAATATCATCCAGTGTCTCCCATGCTGAGACGAAGTCTGCTCAAAATTATGCTAGAAGGGGTTGGTTTGCATCACTTGAAAATGAGTGTTTTGTGACATCATTATTATGTATTTGAAATAAACAGAAAACACGCAAGTGTGTGTTTGGCATTCCCTGTTTTAAAACGAAGTTCTCCGTTTCATGTTTTGAGTAGAACAGCTTCCTTACACATATAAAATAATAATAATGTATACACATTGTAGATGTTCTCCAAGAGGCTGAAAACCTTTGGGGAAAAACACTAGAGCAGGACGATTTTTCCTGCAAAGCTCTGTTTGTGACCTTCGAAGGGTTATTGATTATAAAGAAGAAGAAAACATTCTAAACTGACTGTGGAAGAATCGGTATAGTATATTTTGGCAATGTAAAGCTGAAGATAAAAAGTAAGATAAGTATTTGCACAAGTCTAGTTTTTGAGCCAATGCTGTTCTTCAGATGGGCTATATCACATAGCTTGCTAAACAGCAACAGAATCACTGCCGGCTTAGGTGATACGCAGTTACATATAGCTTGTTCCAATTCAAGTGATTAAAAAAAAGTCCAAACAATAAACAAACATAACCAAACAAACCAATTTAACAAATAACAGGACTCCGACTTAACAGACCTCATTGACGTCACTTGATTTTAGGGCCATACTGTTCATAACACAGCACTGAAACAACCCTTTCATATAGGAAATATATTTCTCTTAGCCGTGGCCTAAGGCTTTTCTCCTCACTTATCATCTCCTCGTTTTCCCACCTACCAGACTTTACCGGTGCTGCCTCATACCAATGGAATTCACGTCCCATAACCTCCAGCTTTTGCTCTCCCTCTCAATATTCAAGAATAAAACCTACTTCTTCAAAGAAGAGTACAATCTTTGCAGCTAAAACTTATCTGGCACTAATGAAATCCCCATGTCCATCGTCGGCACTATATCTCCATACCTTATGTTTCTCTATAGCCTCTTTACCTAATGTACCGGTTTGTCTTAGTCATTCCCCTTAAATATGTGCACTGTAAGAAGTGCTGGGTACATTGTGATAGCTATATACATAAAAAGATATAATAATCATCGTCTATGACAGAATAGCGCTATACAATTTATTTAAGATTCTTTAGTGATAAGGCCAAGTTAACCGAAGCTGAGAATCAAGTCAAGTTACTGTGACAGACTGTACTGAGTTTTCTTTAATGACGACAACCTGACTACATTTCAGGTCAATTGAACAATCGCTGCTTCTAACTCTAGTTGTAATGGAAACCACAGGAACTCAGGTATTCACAGTTTTGCTTTTGAGTTGGTCAGCTGCGAATCAAAAAGGCTCCACAAAAGCAAATTAACTTCAGGGAAAAAGGGGGTGTTGAGCCAGAACTGTTCAGACTTTAAACAAACCGAACAGACCGGCCAACCTGACTGCCCACACCACAGAAAAGCCCAACCTGATAACTGTGGGGTACGAAATCAGAGAACTCACGATTTCAGCCAACAAATGTTAGTAACCAGATGAGTTACTCTTTAGTTACTGGTTGGATTAGGTCAGTCAATTTAGGAAATCTTAATGACAATTTGCTTTTCGGTGAATAGCTGATTGTATCTTAAAAGATTGTGTGCTTTTTATTTCATAGCCAATGCCCTGTTCTGGACCAAAGGTCTCTTAGAATTCATTATCCTCCACTGTAGCAGTCCTATAAAACACTTTACATACAAATCAAAATCATCTTTATACATATGCAAAAAATCTAACCCATCCATTCTTCTACAAACAAGCATCAACATGTTTCGTCAAAGAGGGCTTTTTTAAAACTGCCCCCAGACTTTTCAAATATTAACCTTTTAATAGTCTATAACAATAATCCTATTGCTAACTGTGCCAACTACGTGATTCTAGTAACGGTCCCAAAACCATCAAGATCTTGAGCTATTATGTACTATTTTACATGATTTAATTTTCTTTTTATTTAACCACATTTCCAAAGTGAAACACACACCACTTTCCGGTCGTAGGATTCCCCACTGCTGTAGGTTGTCGCCAGAGTTGAAGCGCATTCCTCCAGATACCAGGGTTTCTTGCCACTCTCAGTGGTGCTGCTGATGGAAATGGTATAGATGCTGTTGGTGTAGCCATCGCAGGAGCAATGATCCCGGCTTCGGCCACCATTACCAGATGCCCAAACAAAAACAGAACCGAATCCTCTTCTTCCCTAAAAAAAGAAAAAACAGTAGTGATGTGTCAGTGTGTTATGAATAACAGACGTTTAGATAAAGCAGACATCACACTGATTTAAACACAGTATGGTTTACTTTATTCTTTTTATAGCAAAATCACCTAATGGTTATAAAAAAATCTATAAATCAAGTTAATTACACAGCCTGTCAAAGCTTATTTTACTATATGTTACTGTGTTATTATAGTGCCACGTAAAAAATCATACGAACACAGATTACGATCTTTCCCCCCGGTATATTTTAGGGTGGTTTAGAAAGGCTGTTCCACAGTATTGCACATTTCTGCCAAAATGTGGCAGCCACTGACTATATAAATCAGCCTATGACTGAAATTATATTTGCTAAATGACATCACAATATGATAGAAAGCAAACTGGTCTCTGACCAAGAGGTATCAAGCAAAGCAAAAGTGCACCCATATCCAGGACAAACCCCCAGAAGGTGCTATTGTACCTCTCTATTCTGATCACAAGCGAGCATGCCGCTAAACACATGTGCCCCTAGGCATTGAACGCAGGTACCCAATCTTCCAAACAAAAAAATCCTGCGGTGCCCTGAGCCGTATTATTACATGAAGACATACCGGCTTTTGTTCTTAGCGCGGGACATCTAAAGACATTTTAAATATACTACGCCTTTAATCTGCTGTGGATATTCAGCGTAAACATGAAGCCCTCTGTCTGAAGTTAAAACTTGTTTGTACACGTGAGGCAGGTAAGATGCCCCAGGGTACATTTTAGCACAGCTGTTGCTCTGTTTCTCTATTTACGCAGATCCTCTGCTTTTTTAATGTGCCAACATATTGCGAACTACCGTTCCGCACAAAGTATGAAAGCGTCATAAAGTTCAGATTTTACAGAGTAATAAAATATCTCAATTTTATTATAGGTCCAAGAAGATGAACAAACACATGCACGTTTAAATTAGTTAGATCTTAATGCCCTCATTTTAGGAGATAAGAAAATAATTGTTTTTATTACTGTTCAATAGAATTTTGTGCAGGCTGTTACATCGGCATAAAAATGTCAACGAGTGACTCAAATAATAAAGAAAATTGCAAGTGTACAAATTTTTAATAAGGCAGTCTAATGAAAACGGGCTAGATTCATGTAATGTGGTACAGGAGAACGATGGGCAAATAAAGCCTAGATTTATTCTAGATTTATTATTGGAGCTTCCATGTATTATTTCAATGCAACACAGCATAGGAAACATCAATAATAACTAAAAAACTGTAATAACAACAGGGCTTATGGAAATGGGCATTATATTATTATGCAGTTATTGCCACAGCTGCCCAGTTATTGTTTTCCCCCATTGCAAGGCTGGCTAAACCAAGAAACTATAATCAGTAACTTAACAAGAGGGGAGAAAGAAACTAATGGGGAGTTAATATAGTCTGGTCCTACGGTATCGCCATAATGTGGGTTTTTACATATTTTTAGGCATACTAAAAGTCAGCAAGGTCTTATTTCTTTTTGCTCCCATTAATGTTCTTTATCTGCAGACCTGGTGATTACCTTTGTTGTCATATTGTCCAACATTGTTGGATATTTTGGGTGACTTCCCCTACTCTAACAGCACGATGAGCTGATTCTTTATGAAAATGATAAGGATGTTCTGCTTGTACGATTCAACTTTCCTCCACAGACTCCAGTTAGTCCGCCTGTGTGATTAAAACTGGGGCATTCTACTGTTGACCACCTTTTACCTGCCCAGATTATAATTGCAAATTCTTCCCTATACTTCTTATTCCACATAAATAGTAAACTTACAATAAAGAAGTTAACTAAGACATCATTTGCAATACTACATACAATTACATGTTACGTGTATTAAATGTACTTAAATGCATGAAATTTATCAGAGACAAAAATGAAATGCAGTAAATGCTGCTGTTTCGTCCTAAATGTCCTACAGATAACGGACAAACAAGACAAGACATGACGGGCTGCTGCATGTTGGTTAAGAATATAACTGCTCTGCTGATCGGGGCAGGAAGAACAGATCTCTTGCAAACTGTAAAAGCTATCAACATAAAACTCTGAGTGGATACGGTGTAAAAGAACAAAACGCATGCTGGTGACGTTTTTGTGACATATTCGTGATACATAAACATAAAAAATGTTTACGTGCTTTCCCTGTTCTTGACATAGTTGCCCGACGTGTGCTTGTTAAAGATTAGCAGAACGTGTTTAGAATAAATAGATCTGTTACTGCTGTGCCAACCTGTACAAACATGTTACCTATTAGGAATAAACTTTGTACCTCCAGTAAAAAACACCTTGTAGTTAAAAGAGGCAGTCAAGCCCATTTCTTTAGGGGTTAGCGTGAATACGTAGCTTATTTGCAATTTCAAATAAGGGCTTTTAACATGCGTTTTAGTTTTGATATTATAACTCAAAGCCGACACCATAGAAAAAAAGAGCTGAGTGGTTCTGTTATAACCAGGGCCGGCCCTACAATGGAGCCGACTGGGGCAACTGCCCCAGGCGGCACTTTGCCGCCTCAAGCTCTTTTTTTTTTAAGCGGAGGAGAGAGAGGGGCGCCGAGTGGTTTTCGCTTACCCGCTCGGCGCCCCTCTCTCTCTCTCCTCTGCGGCGAGTCTCCGTGCTCTGTCACGGTGCCGGCTTGTAATGCTGAGCACCGGAAGTGACGTCAATTTACGGCGCTCAGCATTACAAGCCGGGACCGTGGCAGAGCAAGGAGACTCGCCGCAGGACTGTTTAAAGGTAAGTACCGGGGGGGTGCTTAGGGTAGATAATGGCGTCGGCGAAGTTTAAAATGCCGCCCCCCCGGTGTCGGCGGGGGGGGGGCGGCATTTTAAACTTCGCCCCAGGTGGCATTAAGTCTTGGGCCGGCCCTGGTTATAACGGAGCAGGTAGTCCTCATTTTTAGGTTTCATAATATTGGATAACCAAGGTGATAACCTAAAGAATATTAGACTTCTGAAATAACGAGGACCTTTCTGGTTCCTATTTTAGCCCATGAAAGCAAAGCAAAAAAAACCCACTTGCTTATTACATTATATGAAACCTGTAGGCTTAACGAGCCCATAATATAAAAGCATATTTATTGTTATTTGTCCTGTAAAATATGGTAAGAGTACTTGGTAAAACCTACTTCAACTATAACAGAGGTGCAGTGCGTCAAAAAATATATGCAGTTTCCCTTTTTTATATGCTTCAGCTAGAAGACATATTCTGTGCATTGTTTAGATTTTATTAGGACTTGCTACATTGAATTTAATATTCCTTATACTTCTGAGCCTCAGAATGAAAACTTTTGGTTAATTTCCTACTTGTTTTATGAGAGAGGTCTCACAAAAAAATAGTTGTTTATTATTACAAACATTAAATGTTTTATTATTGCAAATAATTCCTGCTAATTCCCAGTTCCATAATAATTTGTGCTTTACAATGAGATTGGATGCCTAGATATGCTTGAATTTAATAAAGCCATGGCAGAAATTAATAATATAATTCTGAGATCTTTTGTATAAGGTTAAAGGGTCATAATTATTTTTTATATTTTTGGGGGTTTATCCACTAACCAACGGGTTCACAAACATTTATTAACTCATTTATTTTCTACTGTCGACTAAATTTTGCTTGGTGGCGGTCAACAGAAACAGAAACAGGCCTTCACTAAAGCCTCCGCTGGCATCAATGATCTTCTACAAGTCTTGTTACTGACCACAGCTAAACTAAACTGTGCATTTTTCCTCCACAGCTTGGTCCATTGACCAAGCATTAAGTTGGTTACCTTTAATAACATTAAGCTATTTTTCTCATTTAGTGGAAGATTTGTTTTTCCGTTTCAAGGAAGGGGAAGGAAAAAGTTCAAGTAACTTCCCTTGAATCTTGGTCAGGCAAGCAAAATGGTCTCAAACTTTTAAACCAAACATCACACATTGGCTTGAGAGTTTCAGGGTTACTTCATGCAAGACTGATTATATGTGCATCTTTACTCCACATAGACCGGCAATCACAAATTAAACTGGGACATTAAAGTAATTCCCACCAAAGCTCCAGTGAACATGATGGACCACACCGTCGTATAAAATAATGGACCTTTTATTTGCAAGCTGAATGATATTACAACAGTGTATGGGGCAGCGTGCTAGCTACCGTCGGTTCAACCAGAGAGAGCTATCTGTTCACTATATTACAGCAAATGTGTTATGTGTTCAACATATGTTATAAAAATAATTAATGAATACAAGTCAGGACAGATGTTACATTTCATTAGGTACACTGTTAAAAATTCACTCATGCCTAGAGCCTTCATGGTTTTGAAACTCACATTGTGTATGAACTAAGCATGTGGTAATAGCATGTGGCAGAAAGTTTAATGACTAGAATAATGACGGACAAAAGTACTATCTATAGATGTAATGTGGAAAACAGTATTTCTTTAAGGTACTATTTTAAAACAGATCTCAACGTGGCTAGTTTACATCAGGAACCTTCAGACATCTCACATGGCCTGCATAAAGCCAGGATCTTAGCAGTACAATATGGTGGAGAGTATACTGGGGTGGATTTTAATGTCATTTGTCATCATATTGGATCTGAAAGGAAGTAGGTGAATCAGAGCATGGGAAACTTTAAAAAGTTATGTCTGGTGACATGTGAGAAGGAAATGCTACCTACCATGATAGACCTACCATGGTCTATCAATCCATAAAGAAAGCAGTAGACACTTTCATATAACATGATTTTCTAGTCTTGGAAGTGGTTTTTCATATATAGGTAGAACCTTGATCGTCAGTGTTTCACATAGGAATCTGATACAGTCTTTTCTTTTAGAAACAATGTCAGCCCCTTCTGAAGCTACTTTAGAAACAACTTCAATGGATATGCTGACTTCTTATAAATCAATAGCAACACAAAATGATAATAAGTGAAATCTGAGATAACTGGTTTAAAAGTAGGGGAAATATGTTTTTGTTTTCACTAAAGAAGGACAGTAACTTAACAAACAACAGACTTCATACAGCAAGGGAGGAACATCCATGCAGGTCCAGAGAACAGAAAGTCAAGATGGCCTATTCCATGGTATAAACCTGCATACATTGGATTATGGCGAAAATAATAATTTATTTATTAAAAAAATATATAAAATGTATAAAGTCAATCACATAATATTATTAAATGATCTGGGGAATTGGCAACCCACAGCATTCCAGTTAAACGTTGAGTTATAAGTTTTCAGCTCAGTGGTTAAACGAGATAAATAAAAGAGCACCCCAGGAGAAACTAAAAATAAAAAAGACTGTGATAGCAAATTAATTATATGGCCAAATGCCGTATCGTTTAATCCTTTTAGAGTTTGGATTAAGGCATGCAAAAGGCAGACCCGGGTGTCACTTTTATGTGTACTTACTGTTCTTATGCCATTCTCAAAGGCCTCACGAGCCAGTGATGCTGGTCCATCTACTGTTTTGCCATCATCGTCTGGACCCCAGCTGGCACTGTAGATGTGAACATGTTGTGGGTTCAGGCTGAGAGACTTAGCTTCCACCATGTCCGTTACATCTCCGTCCAGCATGCGCACACCTAAAACCACAAAGGTCACCTAATATAACACACACGTCCCATAAGACATTTTTATACAGCTAAATTCATTCTATGAAATCCTAAGGTGAGCATGTTCGACAGATCTAAAAAAAAAATATATATTGTACAAGTTAGAAATGTATACTGGAGAATCTAGATTTCTCTGAAGTCATTTCCATCATACCATTGGTGACTGTTTAGAAATCAATAATGAAATTGTCTTTTTTTCAAGGCATCTGGTAGCAAAAAAGTCTTCCAGTTCCTGTTCCACACACACAGACGTGAAACATTTTAAGATTAACTTCACATGAGCACAGGTGGAGCTGTCAAAACAACTGAGCTGATGCTTGTTCCTGATGCTTCTTTGAGAAAATCATTAAAACCCTGCCCTGTTGAGGTGGGCTTAAGGCTTAACTATGAAAGTTGCAGCTGCACGGGATGTCAGGAACACACTGATGTTGGACTACATGAGCTGTGAAGTTTCTCTCTGCAAGATACTATGGATTAATGCACCCACTGTTATTTATATCAGAAATACAGTTCAGTGAGGACATGTAATGAACTCTCATTGAATAAAAAAAGGAACATGGAAGACTGAGAAATCTCATTAAAAAAAGATGTTTCCCTTCTTTTTCCTCTTTTTAATCAAAGATCCAGGAGACCCACACAGGTATCTCATCAGTATATTGTTTCTTACGTGTGTCCATTACTGTAGGAAAACATACAGAAAAGGTACCTGCTCCAAATATATATATATATTTTTACCTGCTCCATATATTATTCTGAATTAAAATAGAAATGGTCAAAGACTGTGAATTATAGTATTAGGCTTGGAAAATATATTGATCAAATTTTAGTCATAGGTCTGTATCAGACTGGGCATGACATTGATCTGTGGCTTAAGATCGACGCGAATCGATTTGCCGTAACTCTGTGAGAGAATAGTTGACCTAAATGAATGGATTTTATCTCACACATTATCACACAGTTTAGCAACCAATCCCAGAAATGTCATATTAAATGATGATTGCCCGGCAACACGAAACAGCCTTTATCTTCATGTTCTTTCTAACTTTCTAGTGAGCAGATTTAATAAAATCCACCTTTAACCTTATGGGCAGATTACAACGGCAAATCCAATACCATTTTTCTATGGGAAAGAACTGAAGTGCTGTTCCAGGTGACACCACGTACCTCCAATTCTGGCATTGAACGCAATTCCTACTGTACAGTGGGAGTTGTTTGCCGTGGCCGCAACTTCTCCAGCACATCGAGTTCCATGTCTGCGAAATATGAAACGAAGAAACACTACTCGTTATTTACTCACTACCGAAAGAAGAAAATCCAAGAAGAAAGAGTAGTTCGTAATAAAATAGTCCACTATTATATGACATATGTATTAATAAATCAATTTCTCTCAGGTCATCCTGTTCTAACCCTTCCGCCTACTAGGGTGTCCACACTTACCAGATGACAAGACTACATCTGGAAAATCAAACAGTACGATGATTATGCTCCAGAGAGGAAATAATCTTACATTTGTTAAAATAACCGATTATTTTGTATTTCCGCTTGTGATTGCACTTTAATGATAGAACGCAACAACAAAAAAAAGGAAAAAGAGAAATGGTTGTAAATAAATCACAGCTGACTCTTGAGAGCTTTAAAAAACAGATGCCTAGGCACAATGATCATTTATTTCTCTTCACCCCTGTGCCATCAGCTTTCCAACAAGCATATAAGGTGCCAGTACAAAAGCACTTTTGGGTTATTTGGTACATTTACGCATCCAAACTAATGTACTTTTTGGAGTTATTTTATACTTTATAACATCGGTTTATAAAGTATAAAGCAAAACATATAAAATAACTGCAAAAGTACATTTGTTTTGCGGGACCCTAAATACATAGTGCAAGTTCCTGCGCTTAGCACTTATGACGGATCTGCGATACTCTGACCTTATGATATTTTTTAGGCTGGTGGACCTTAACACAAAATGTCTAGCAGTAAAACTCTATTATTAAAAAGGTAACTGACTTCTCGGCTCCACTCAAGATTCCAGCAGCGTTTAACTCTGCTGGAGCCGTGACATTTTGAGAAGATTGTTGTTCTTAAATGTCATAGGCCCTTAGAGATATTTGGAAAGGAGCCAGTACATTGCTGTCAGCCCACAGTCTATTGGGAATATCACTAAACTGCTTAATTCCAGTGCGACTACGCCGGTCTTCTGCCATATCATGTTTACTCCACCGTGGAATCACTAACTGCTTGAAGCCATAAATGCGTTTACATAAAGTGTAGCAAGAAAATAACCACTGTTTGGTATGTACTATACTATAAATGAATTTCATTTAACAAAAATTAGTTGTTTTTTTTCACAATTTCAGCCAATGTATAGGTGTATATTTTATATCAGATTAAAACAAATGCAAAACGTGCAACAAAATGTTCTTGATATTACAGAACATTGCTCGTTTTTCTTCTAGCGACCTACTGTTTAACATGCTTTTTGAATTATTTAAATTCTCAATCACCCAGTCTTAAAAAAAACACACGTACAAAGATTGATACTGAGAAACTCCGAATTAACAACGTCATCTTTAAAAAAGACCCTGGTCCTTAAGGACTATGATCACGGCACATGAGGTGCAAACACTGAGGTGCATCTCCTTGACCACCACAGGCTTCTAGGTCGTGGTGCAGAAGCGCCCAGGAACTTTGCCAGGTCACGTGTTCATTGTAGTCATGAATCCCATTGATCATTTAGTCTTGCTAAGGGGTCAACATGGAGATGCTGACCCTGTGTCCACACGTTTGATACGTCTATGTTTGGCATCTATATGTAGTAAACCGCTAAAGCCATGGTCATTTTCCCCATGTTTCTTTATCTTTAAATCCTGTTAATAGTGCAACTGCTGACCTGTGTTGATTTTTTTAAATATCTATTTTCTCATGTTTATATTTATATATTTATTTATGGGGGTAGCTGAGTCAATGCAGTTGAATTGGGGGTAGTGCTAAACCGTCCCATATAGGACTTGGACAACAATCAAAAGCAGAGCAATCTCTTACAACTGAAAAACAACAAAACAATATATTATGTGCGCAGGTACAAAACTCTGGTCTTTGAGGTACAAGTTTTGAGGCCTGGTGATGAATAGTTGTAATAATAATAATAACGTACGGTACATATAAACTCTGCAAATGTCAACTGAAAACAAGAATAAGTATAATAAGACAAATAACAGGGATTAACCTGTAAATACACCCTGATGTGCAGTATGTGAATAGACCATTTTTGGGGGACTCTACCACTGGCATTTGGGGATCGACTATGGAAGGTACGACAAGGCCCGTAGTGTTAAAACCACTAAAGAAAGGCAAAACATTGATTCCACCGGGTCCTAGAGAGCACCTTGTGATTACACATTTACAATTCACACAACAGAAAGCGCAGAGACTACGCATTGTCATTTAATATTTGACATGGACCGTGGAGGGTGTCCTTGCGATGTTTGGGGCAACAGCATGAGTTTTCATTTAAATGCAATATATTCCATCCAATTAGTGAATGATTTCATGATGTATTTGGGTTAAGGACTATTATACAGTAGCTAGTACTTTTTTTAAAAAATAGGCTGTAAATAAAAACCTCAGGTTGTCTTGGTTTGTTACGAGACAAAGCTGCTTAAAACACCACCTTTCACTGAGCTCACCATGATTTCCAGAATAAGATTATTCTGCTTCAAAAGGTGCTTCAATCACATCAGATATGAAAGCGTGCTTTAAAACTGTTGTGACGTCTATGATTTTCTGACACGCAGGTACTGCTGTTCAATTAGGATGCAGGTATTGTAGCGTAGAGTAGATAAAAGCAGTTTGATTATCCTGTATTTGTATACACTCAGTTGTATAGGTACCAAAGAAAAGAAGCAATATTGTTGGCACCAAACAACTTTGTCTTCTTCAAATCGATAGGGGCACTTTAAGCGCATTTTTACAGGTGTCTCATTAGACCCCCTGGAACTCTTGTGCGAGCCACCACTGGAGCTGGTTAGTGGTGAGTATACTGTACATGTGCAAGCCAAGGAGCTGGGGAAACCGTACATACGCACAGAAGGCAAATCTGATACATCGTTCCATCCATTTCAACTGGGAAAAATGTTTATTGAAAGATATTATATGCATGAACATACAATAACTCCATCATCACTATAAAAAATTGGAAGAGATACCATAGCAGAAATAATCATGCGGATCCTGTTTTTGTTTAGGAGGGTTTCATTATATATATATATATATATATATATATATATATATATTAATAGTAAAGTACATTACTACATTCTTTCAGTTAGTGTATATGACTGTAACAAAGTATTTGGCAAAGATCTGTTCACAATTTTCCTCCTTAAAATGTTACAGTTTTATCGATTTGGAACCTTAGTTCATCTAAAATGATAATAAGACGAAACAAATAAATGTCCAAATTGTCTTCATTTGGCAGGACTATGAGGTTCCAATTAAATATATCGTTACAAAGACGTGAGCGTCTGCCAAGTGATGGAAACTGAGAATCCTTCTCTGTGGATGTTTGCTAATTTAAGGTAGTGGATATTTAAAGGAGTAAAAAAAAAAAAAAAAGTTACTATAAGGTGGTCGAACCTCCAGGGAAAACATGTTTATACAACATAAAAAGCTTTTGCCTGAGAAACTCTGGATCAGAGAGCGTGTGCTAAAGTTCTCTTATTGTTTATAATGGAGAGGAACAAGTTCCCAGGCCTTTTTAAATTACAGTCTAAAGAGACACAGGGCTAAAAGGTTGTGCATTGGTCCTTTGTGTTACTGTCAGGATGATGAAGTGGCCTGAAAGACTGCAGGAAACCTTGGTTACACAAAAAAAACGCTGCATTATTAAGAGAAACTTGATGGTCATGCTTCTACCTGAAAAAACACATTTTTGGGAGACTTAGGAAATCCTATGCTTGCTCTTAATGACATCGGCTGCCAGTGTTTCAAAGCGTAATGCCTTTATTAAATGATGCAACTTATAATAAGATGACTGCTGAATCAGTAGGTAAAGTAACTTCTCAGCACTCCTCAAATGTGTTTTTTTCTTATTAATTTAAGAAAAAAAGCTAATATGAAACAGTACATGACCAATGTAAGTTTCCGCTTTACCGTAATATACTTTAAAGGCACGGTTTTAAGCAGATTTGCGAAGTAAGAATTCATGACTGATTTTTTTATTAAAAAATACAACTTTTATAACCCTCTGAATAAAAAAAAAACATGTTTCAACCTTAACATGAGTACCATGGCTGACCCCTGCCTTAGCAGGATGAGTATGAACTGCAACACCTGAGCACTTGAGTCCCGAAGGACTAACAAGATATAAATGATAGAAGAGTATCCTATCGCAAGTTACAAGCATATGTAGGTGCCGTCACCAGGACATGGTTGTAGCTGCATAGGTAGACACCAGGATTTGGCTAGTGCAGAAAAACCCTTTATGAACCACTATACTAGACATTCTGCTGTAGGACACTGTATAATAAATATTACATAACATTTATTTATATAAAGCAGATTCAGTAGCGCTGTTACAACAGAGTCAGTAAAATTATTTAAAATCACACGCCATAGCAAACTGGTGAAAGAGTAGGAGAGGACTCCTTGGGTAGAGATGAGATGATTGAGTCTACTAGTCTGACTAGTATATGACGTTCAGTTCATGTGTAAGTGCCGGGAACTAAGCAGCTACTGTTTACATGAGCACAGAGAAGTAACAAGAATAATTATGTTCACACAACATAAGAACAGATGAGAAACAGAACACAGCCAACATGGAAACAGCTTAATAAAGTGAACTACAGATAAGGAAAATAAGCAATCAAACGAGTGCAGCCAACATAGCACTAAAAAAGTGCGAAAAACTGAGAAATGGCAGGCATGAACAATCAGATAACATGAAAATACGTGAGGAAATGAAAACAAGAAGATAACATCAAGCAGAAAAAAAAGTGCCTATGAGATAAATCAGCTTAATAAATTTAAGAAATGACAGGAATTGAAACATATAATATGAAGCACATTAAAGTACAAAGCACAGATAACATGAAATTCGCTCCAGGCTAGAGGGAAATGGTACACAAACCAGGATGAAAAAGGATAAACAAGGACACTGGAGGAGAAAACACAATAATAACAGCTCAGGAGCAAGTAAGGTATGAATAATATGTAATCGATAGAGGATCCAAAGAAGTTGAGATAAATGCCACACGAGAAGATAAAGAGAGGATGAAATACACTCCAGTGCATGTAGCAAGAACCATCTCAAGAAGAGGAAAATGACTAACCAGCTAATTGACAGATAATCGTGGGGTTACACCGCACAAAAGTGTTTCCCTTAGATTAGTCTTGGAAGGCCAGCGTATGACAATAAGTTACAGAGTCTCGTGATGTATCTATGATGTATTTTCCATATTCAATGTACCTTGTTTTGGCTACTACAATGAGGTTTTAAGACAAATATGATTTTGGACACCACCATGAGGTCTATCTATTTGAACAGAACCTATTGGCACCCTGGGAAGATGGGCAAAGTGCCCACAAATGGACACCAATTTCAGGGACAAATCTCGTGGAAGGCATTGTTGCCTATGGAGCATTTGGTGAAATGCCTGCCACAAAGCATGTGTCTATTACATCCTAGATGGCGCTTTATAAAAAGTGGTATTAATAACCAGCACCCATAATTCAAACAAAGAAAAGAATGGATCAAATTGATTAGACACAGCCATTACAGGAATTATAGTAATTTTTTTTGATTATATGGCGTTTTGAACAACTTGGTCCTTCTTTCTAAATTGCTACTTTAGCTATGAGCCTGAAGCATTTTTTACTCTTTGATCTCGTGCAGGACTTCAACAGCTCTCACCACAATTACAATTACATTGTGAGGAGAAGTCAGGGAACTGGTGAGCTTCAAATCCATTGCTCTTTGTGTCAGTAACAGTACATTCTAATTCACTTCAATTTGTCACTACAGAGCCTTTTCAGACCCTGATGTCCAAGATAAATGAATTATTGACCAAGTGAAGATATATCATTTATAAATACATCACAGGTGTTGTGTAACCTGTCGGTACGAAACAATGCAAACCGAAAGAAAATGTACTGGTTCTTTTTTAGACATCCGCATTTTACATAATTGCAATTGGTATGATCAGCACATCCTAATTTAATAATAATTTTCTACAGATATCGCTGCCAATTTATTCAATTTTCTGATTTACATTAAAGAAACTCCCCTACATAAGTTCTCATACACAAGGCCTAATTATTTGATATTTTGCAAATATGTTTAAACATATACAAATCAGTGATATTTCTTGTAGAAGACACTTCACTGATTGAAGTATGCTTGGCCAACTCGGTCCTTCTTGCGGAGGAATGCCAGGGACATCCGTTTCTTATGCATAGTAAAGTCGAAACTCTCCTACTGGCTCCGACTATAGTGACTTAAACCATTATAAGGGTTGACTATTTATACTGGCTGAAGTCTCTTGCATGACGCTAATCACATCGATGTTCAACTAATACAGCGTAATACTGAAGCAAGTGACAGAACATTTCTTACAGCAGTTGAGTATGGAGTCTGTCATCATTATGATGCTCGATGTCCTTCCACCACTGTAATCTCCTGGACAGGAAAACTACAGATCTAAATTTGGTCCTGCTGGCTTAAGATCAAACTCACCTCATATTAGCTTTAACCTATAACCGATCTGTTTTCATCTCAAGAGGGCAGCTAAAAAGGTTTCAACACAACAATGTTCCTGACAATTCGTTTGAAATAAACAAATCGGAGCCTCTGGTAATGCATTTTGGGTATCTTATTAAAATATTAGCTATTTTTATTTTGCTGCAAGAAGAAAAACAACATATAGTTGTATGCTTGCACAGGCCATATGGGGCAAAAACATGAATAGTTTTGTTGGTGCTAAAGCAGACAGTATAACTATTACCTTCAGGGGAGTATGGTCACCTTGGGAGGACCACTGTTTTACATTCTTCTAGATAGTGAATATAATAACAGTCTAGCAACAGTCCACATTTCTTTATTCGTTCTTTGACATGGAACAGATGTACATGAACAGACAGGAGATGTGTACTTATTTAATGCCATACTTCTCTCTCACATAAATAGCATAGTGCTTGAGTCATTCTTTTCTTGCACAATCCTGTTGTGGTTATGTGAATGAGAAATATGTGAACATGAAGTCGCTTCTCTTCTTCTAATGCATATTTTTGACCATGCAGAGGGTAAGATGAGAGAACAGGTGCCACCTCCTAGAATTTTGACCTCAATCATTGAGGTAGAGACATTATAGAGACCGTCTACAAAATTAGTTCTGTATTTTTTACTGCATGGACTGAAATGTTTTTGATTTGAAAACAGGTGAAGGTATTTTTTAATTGTTTTTTTATTCTTTCATTTTTTATAAGTAGCCTCTCACACTACCAGGTATTAGCTGCTGATGGACTATGTATCATGCTTTGGCTGATGGGCTATATATCATGCTTTGGCTGATGGACTATGTATCATGCTTTGGCTGATAGACTATGTATCATGCATGTATATGATATATTCTTTTTGGATGAAGAATACTCAATACGCAACATTAAATTGTACAAAACTAAATCCACTAGCATCCAGTTAAATAAAGCTCCGTGGACATATAGAAACTAATAAAACAAATGTAAATGTATAATTGAATTTCCATCTTCCTTAGCAGCATGAGGTTGGATTCTGACTTATTAAGTCATGACAAGTTGTTCTGCATGCCAACGGAATTCAGTAAATTCAAACGAAACAAACGTGCAGAGGGACATTTATTAACTAGTTTAAGGTTGGAGAGGTTTTCTTAACAGTGAAGAAAATATGTTATTCTATGAAGCTTAAATGTCAAACCTTACATTATTTTATTTTTACTAGAGAAAAGGTGTTATAACTTCTCAGTGCTTAGAAAGCACCTCCAAAAACTACTATTAAGCCGTACTGAGGGGAATTATGTTATTATATTGCTATAACTGAAAAAAAAACCTTTTGAGTAATATCATATTTACAACAGACACAGAGATACGGCTCATTAGAATTCCTGTTTATGTCAGAGAAACAAACATAAAACAAGAGTGTCAAATTGAATTTTGGAAAAACCAAGTTAAATGAAAAATGTAGAAAGACGCATATCAATTGGATGTGCATAGAATCTGGGCCAAGTCTTTTATCCTTGGAGTTTTGGCTATAGATTAAAGGCAGGGGTTTTTGTTCTCTGCACCTTTGTGAATGCAAAGAATTGTCACATTCACACGTAAGTGACAAGGTTAGCAGATGTCTGAGAATGTAGAACCCAATTAGCTTTATCAACACTGCGGCATGTCTGTGGTTAAAGTGGGTAATATTGGCAGGATGAGTACCATATCACCAGTAATGTTCATTTATAAAAAAAAAAAATAAAAAAAAATAAAGAAAGGTAAAACTAGCCAATTGGCATTCTCCCCTGACTAGTGCTTGTCATGTACGTTTGATGCAAACATGCTTTGATTTACTGTAGCCTAATCTCAAGTTCCAACAGAGAACATTTATCAGTGGCACAGACAGACAGCACCTATTGTAGCACATTCATCCTCTATAAGAGGCTATGTATGGGAGGTGTAAATATTCTTCTCTATTCTGTTCTAGATTCTAGTGAGTAAATCTACAGAATAAAATGATGATAGTTCAGCTAATTTCTGCTTTTTTGGTGCTAGGTTTTAAAATGAAAAATAGAAAGGAGAAAATACAAAGTGTTAAATGAATTAAGACATGGGGTGATCCAACTCAGTGAGCACTTCTGTAGGTGGTCAATGCACATTCCCCTCAATGAGTCATAAGCAAAAAGCGCATGAATGAGTCTACATGATTTAAAATCAGTGCAAAAGTCTTTTATACTGCTATACCTCACAATAGATAGCAGACATTTACTCTGCTTCCACAAAGCTTAAGGGGGGACATTCTGCGATTGGGAAGAGAAAAATCACCAGTAAAATCTGATGGAGCCCATTCCAAGCAAAAATCTGCCTTCCATATGAAATAATAAGATCCAGTAATTTAGAAGAAAGAGCTGGCTGACCATGTCACGATAACCTATGAGGGATTACTAGTAGTGGTCAGCTTTACATACATCACGGCACTCAGGCTAAATGCCTTACATAGCAAGGATGACTTCATCCACAGCTGACGAGCGGAGCAGAATTCCAGAATGTATCTGCACTACTGACGAGAGCTTGGTTTCTTTTGCCAAGTTGTAGGAAACAAGAGTAACCTTTTGGCTGGATAGCTACATAGCATAACAGTTAAAGGAATTATTGTCACACCCAGGATTAGAATGTAAGCCCATAGAGGTTTAATGTTTGCTAATGTTAACCAAAGGCTTCTAAATAATATCAGAATGTGCCGCATCTAACTGAAGCTGTGACACGGATGGACAACCATATTATTAAAAATATCTTTAAAACTATTCATAAAGAGGATGTATTACACTGTAAATTATGCCAGGTATTATGGACCATTGTATCTTTACGAATCCCCACGTCGTGCCTTTGGTGCTCTTTGTTGCAAATGTTATTTATTCATCTGCCCTGCGCTCACCCATCCAGCATCCCTTTATCACCTTCTAATTAAACTGCCAGGACAAATTATCCTCCATCAAAAGGTTGGACTAATGAGAAGAAATAACGATGTAATTTAAAGATAGGAGGATCTCCCTGGTAAGGGGAGCACTGGAGAAGGTGACAGGTCCACTTTACATTTTTGAGTACCTGTATGGCAATCAAGGTAATGCAAACATGCCCCTGGCACCCAAGAGTCAAACAAGTCCTATTTAATCCTATTATTTCTGAAAATTAGAGTTTCTTGCTAGCTGTGCATATGTCAGTCAACCCAAGAGACATCTCCTAACAACTGAAATATTATTAAAATAGTCTCCTGCACGGCTATTAAACACATTTTTTCCATGGGTTTGTGTTAAATAACCTCATTTAACCTGCGGCTGATGTGTAGGTTTCCCCTGCCTCTCTCACCTTAGGGCTGACCTCAGTGATTTATGGAGAGGATATTTAATTGAAGTCTGGAGACAACTGAGACAAGTGTCATATTAGGCATTCAGCTAATTTCAACCTGCTTTACTGCCCAGATGTTCTGGGAACAGTTCAATAATATCCCACATCATCACGCAAACACAACACTCGATGTGCAACTAAACTTTAAATTAGCAGGGAGGCTGTGCCAGAAAACCTGCACAGCTAAGAGGACGGACGCAGTGTCTTTAATTCACGGATAGATAGCATATCATCTCCAGTTCGCGGTGACAGCACGGCCCCTAAGGGCCATAATCCTGCTGAGGTTCAGTATCTCTCTGAGAGAGTGTGCATTGTGCATCAGCATCCAATAAACGAATGGAAAATGAAATGAGTATGGTGTCATTACAGGTGGATTCCTAGCTTTTCTGCATGCAATACTTTTGGAATGGGCTTTCACGAGAGGCACTGTGTTTTTCACACCTGGATGTCTTCTTCACTTGCTGAACTTGGTCAGCCATGAATATTGGATCTGCCTGCACAGGAGTGCAATTAAAGGGGTCCCCAGTGACTAGACATGTTAGGTGCAAAAGAGGGCATATGATAGAAACATTTAAATACTTAAAGGGATTTAACAAAGTACGGGAAGGTACTTTTTTCAAGGGAAGGAGAAATGTGAGGGCAAGAGGACATAAATTAAACCAAGAGGGTCAGAAGAATAAATGTAACATATGGACCTTTTAATTCCCCAAGAGGCTCGTAGGTAAGCGGAACACCCTCCAAGTATAAGAAGTAGCGAGAATATTCATACATGCATAGGATAGGCATATGGCTGTCCTGAGTCTAAGATGAGACCATGAGGTTTGAGTCTTTACAGCCGCAATAATAATGTGCAGACGAGATGGGCTGAATGCTTTTTACCGGTTATCAAATTCTATTTCTAAATAATGTAGGGCGCAGCGAGGGAGCAGAGAACCAAAAAAGAAAATATAAAAAATTGACATGACCAAGTTACTTTAATTCGATGGTAAAAGACTATTTTTCCCATTAAGTCAGTCATTTTGTGCCCGCTGAGGTAGTTTTCCTGCAGAGTTTAATTCCCCTTTTATAATATGAAATCATATGTATTCGGAGAAGGCAGCTCACTGTGGGGAGAAATGAACTGCAAAACGGATCAATTTGGTTTCAGCTACATTTATTGCTTAGAGTTCCCAACATTTAGTTATAAGCTTCAAATCCTTTATGGACTGCACCGACCCCAGATTTCCAAAAAATGGATTGATTTGTTTTGTTTTCTTTGTTTTTTGCTTTTTTTTTTGGCTGGGAAAGGTTCCATATATTTACAGAAGGTTCATGATCAAACAGATTGAATATGCGGTGCGTACATAAGTCATGATGACAAATGAATCACGTTTGACATTTCAAAGGTATTTGGAATGTATTGTCTGAGAGGCACAAAAAAGTACAACTAAAAGGAACGCTGGTGTTGTTTGATACAGTATGCATTCTTACACACATATATATATATATATATATATATATATACACACATATATATATATATATATATATATATATATATACATATATACATATATATACATATACATACATTATACTTATATATACATGCACAGTATGTACACAAACTCAAATACCAGTGTAATAAGATGTCCTAAGGGAAATGGCCAAAATGACCTTTCAGATCTAATATCATAGTCACATGTACTTTGCACAGGCAGGGACATATCTCTGTTGGTACACGGAAAACATAAGACATAAGTGAATTACGGGTAATCAAATCTATTGTTTAAATAGCAAAAATGCTCTCATCATATACAGCAGGAAATATCTTTTCCTTGCAGGGGTTAAGGACCCGGTCCCATCGAATGTGGTATATTCACCAAGCAGATTGCACAATTCAGTCGGAACAGAAAACTGCTACTCACTTGTTTTCGTTGCTCGCGTCATACCGTGGCATTGGGTCAAAGTCGTTACCGTTAATGTCTGTGCTGGCCTGGGCATCCTACGGTCAGACAAATTACAAAGTATAAACACAGAGCCATAATAGCTCAATAAATCAGGAATTAGACATTATATATATATATATATATATATATATATATATATATATATATATGTTTCATGCTATGCTTATATAGACAATGTATCATCATGGCAATAAAGCCATATATTAAATCTGTCAACACAACTACATTACTTAGTGTATAGAACTGCAAAATGTAATATTTGTTACAGATCACCTTTAAAGTGTTTCATTTCTATGGTAAACATTTTGGTTTCACAAAAGATATGTCCACGTAAGCAGGCGTTCTGTAACAGTCAATCACTAAGAGGAAAACTCATAATAAATGCCATGTATGTCTATGGACTATGGCCTCTATACATTTAAAAGCAATCCACTCCATAAAACATAAAACAAGTAGTAAAATCGGATGCCTTTTTAGTGACGATCCAATTAGCGTATAGCTGCTGCTTTGATTGGATAGTGTGAAGAGAAGCGGTAAAGGGGGAAGAGGTCAGCGTGGCGGAGAGATGCAGTGCACAAGGACAGTCATTTTACTAATAAGTGCATCAGATATATTTAATGCTCTAATAAAAAAGCTTTATTTTTCTATGGGGCTTACACTTTAATGCAGAGCATAATATTAATTAGTACACAATCAACAGATATCGCTACAGACATTAATCACAATGCCGCAAAATCACTCAGGCGTCCTGAAAGAGAAAGGAATGTCATTTTTCAGAGCGTGCTCATAGTTTTACAGCTGTGTATAAATCACACATGTTTGGGCGTGAAACACGTAACTCAAGCCTCAAAATGTATTTTTTTTTTTTAATATAAACTTATTCTTGAAAAATAAACTATTAATTTCTAAATGATGATACAATTATTGTTAGTCTACGTTTGTGGCAGTAAAAATATCTTGGACTAAAAGAGTTGACATAGGTCATTTGTACGTCTTGCCAGAACCTTCCCATAACTGCTTACAATATTCACTTCCCTGCCGTATCCCCAAATGTATAATAACTCCAATGAAATCATCTAACTCATGTTTAAGCAGAATTCTCAATTACAAGGCAACTTTTTAGCTGAGTGCCTTTTGAAGGAAATGTATATAAGCTGACACATCTAGAACTGCCAACAGTTGGATCGCTTCCTCCGAATTCTGCATTTACAATGGCTTCCAGGAATCATTTCATTGTAGGCTCAGGTGGGGATAATATGTTAGTATGCTTCGTATATTAATTCATGGTTTCACATTACAGGTTTTTAATGGCAAGTGTTGCCAAATTGAAATATTCTGTGTACAAAGTATTTGCATAGGATTTAATCACTAGACTGCCGAGACAAGTTTTTTGATGGCTGGCTAGCCAAGAGCCCTTTTTTTTGAGCCCATTACTTAAAGAGGATGTGTAACCTAAAATAAACCCAGCTTCAATCAACGGAACTTTAAAAATTGCTTATACAGGTATGTTTAAGCAATTTTTAAAGTGTGTATATATATATAGTACCATATTTCAGCCTACAAATCATTTTGTAATTTTTCTTAACTTTTTTTTCCATTTTCTGCTTCCTTACTTCCTGAACCAGTTGTAAATGTACACATCTTTTAAAATACCTGTTAAATGAGCAGCCATTCAAGAAGGGGGACATCAGTTGTATGCTGGGATATATTACATTTTCAGCAGGACTGGAAATTTACAATACATATGCTCATAACTACCTTTATTTGCTACAGAAATAACTATTTATTGATTTTCCAAGTTATCTTGTTTACTAGGTCCTGGATGAGGTACAGTTTAAGAAAACTGACACTGAAAAGTTATTCTATGCCTAAAAATGAATGTGTCTGGCCATTACCTTGTTTAAGCTGTCTGTTGTTCCAATATCTTCCTGGCTTCCCGAGTGGACCACATAAGCCTCCACTATACCTAAGAACACTCAAGGTTTGGCCAAGAGGCTCTAGCTGATTAACAGGTCTCCGGGTGGGGTGGATTGATGGCACTGGCCAAGTTTTGCCCTCTCTTGCCCTGGTATTGTGAGCTAGCACCACTAGCACATGATCAGTCATGCTTCCCCAACTCAGTCCTGCTACCCTAAAGACACCTTTGAGGCCAGGGTAGGACATTTCTCAGGTATGGCCTCACTGATCTAAGGGATCCCATAAAAGATGAAGGGGGCAGATCTATTCAAGGGACACAGCATTTCAGTGCAACAGAGCTGTGTGCAAGTTAGTTTCTCAACTTGTTGCATCTGCTGTTTTAGCTACTGTCTGGCCAAGACGGCCACTGAAAATTCGGAAGTAATAAATAAACTGATAAGTGAGTCTATCAGCGGTTCTATTAGAATGTTTGATGGAGCATTCTGTTGATTTCTGTGGTGACTGTTCAGCCTCTATAACTCAACCCTAGTATTACTCTTTGTAATGGTATGGTCCACTCTGAAGGAGCATAAGACCCTTAAAATATTCAAAAAAATAAATTTTTTACAACCCCCCCACCAACACATGAAACAATAGTTGCCATATTTTAATCAATAATTGAACATTTTAATAATTGATATTCTCTGACAAAAACTTTCAACTTGAAATAGAAAGTGAAACTTTCAGAATAATGACATAATATCTTCCAGAAACATCCACCCGCTATGAGAGTATTCTGCATTTCAGACTATATGTCTTAAAGGGAGCTCTACAACCTCTAGTCTTCTAAAAATAAAGCAAGAATTCCCTGTGGAAAGAATCTTGCGTGTACTGTGTCAAAAACTCACGTAATTCTGCATCAAGTCAGGGTGATTTCTTTCAATGCCATCATCCAGAATGGTGACTACAACATTTTTCCCCGTGTATCCTCTTTTCCAAGCGCCCACGATATTCATGTCTGACTGACAGTGATGTGTATTGTCGCTGCAGTGCTGTGAAAGAAGGAAAGAGAGACATTTAAATAAATGTTGCTGATCTTCAATGCGTGACCTTGTAACACTGTAAGAGCTGCATGATGTACAGGGAACACACGTTCCGTTTAATTACGTTTCCTTAGTTTAATCTTTATTTCATGGGACAAGCAGTGGTGTTGCTGTAATATTGCTTTATTCCCTCGTTGGTTGTGTGATCTCTTTATACCTTCGGCATGAAAATTAGATTCTGGCTAGAGAAATATTCTGTTCCCAGTGTGTGTGAAACGCAGTGATGTGGAAGAAACAATGCCATAGGCTCAGATGCTGACTTTTACTGTGGATTCTATCAAAGAACCAGTCTCAAAGTCTGCGCACCAACCTCAGGGTCTGAGGGTGAAGGGGCAAAATGTCAGGGCCACCCAGTCTGGAGCTGACGCCATCATACTCAACCTTGATCTAATGATATATGACACCTATAGTGTTTTTACTACCAGTATACCATGATATCATGCATATGACCCAATTAAGTGCATCTTTAAATAACAGCAAGTAAAGGTTTTCATGAGGATATTTATCAGTTATTTGAGTCACTACATAGAATCTTCACGATGGGCCATTAAAGTTTTAATATTTAATGAGTCTCAAGGTCAACTGATTTAAAAGGTTTCCCCCCAGGTATGATTGTAATGAATGGATAGCCAGTATGTGTCAATCAAGTAAAGTCTAGATGAGGACATAACACAACGCGACTGTAGTGTTATCAAATTACATAGTAGGTGGGGGAATTTGTCCAGTTTCCATTATGTCTAGTGGGAGGAGGCATGAGTTCTGTCTCATCAGTGATGCTTTCATGGAAAGGATATGCTGGTACTGACATAGTAAGCTACCTCCAAGGCTGAGAGGTCTGGAACTAGGAAAAGCCTCCAGCCTCTGTTGGTGCGCCATTTACAACACATATTTGGTCTACAGAAGCAGGCAAGAACATAGTTACACACAGATAATGGAATTGACTTTATTAGCACTGCCATACAAAAATCAGCTTAGTGTGGGTTTCACATAGGGAAAGTGACCTCAAATGTTATTCACTCTACAATGGCTACCTCCATGAGTGCAGGTAATTGGAACTAAATTATATAAACCCAAGTGTTTATTGATGCTAAAATACACTACTGTTTACAGCAGTATATTTTATGCTCAAAGAAATATGCTCTTCCATCGGTACTCCACTTTAAGATCCTAGAATGGGGAAAGTCGCAGAAATGTGGAAGGCCCAGTGACCTTTAGCGGTAGATAGGCATTCAAATGACAGAATGGGATAAACAGTGCAGTTCTCACTATTCAACAAAGTTATTTTCATTCAACTGGATATTCTCCTATATTCTGACCACCCTGCTGTCAATCACTATAATTAGCTATCAATCATATCATAAAAAGTTACTTTTACAATTTTAACAAAAATAGAAATTGTTCTGAAATAAACAATGAAGAATTCCCATTGTTTATTCCTGTATACCACATTATATTTTATGAGAAGCCCGCAGAAAAGAGACAGAGAACACAAAACCTAAAATGTTTTCGAAGTTTTGGAATGACTAGGGCTTGTTAACATATAATGAAGCCAGTGTACAACAAAAGAAAAAGTCTGAAGCACCGCAAATTACCGAAAGCCTGGAAAAACCCAAGAATTCGTGGTCTGTACAACATTTCAAGCAATAATTGTTTTCATTTACTCAATTGTTACAGTGATTTAGTATTTACGAGTTCATCTGAAACGGTTACTTCATCCAGTTCTGTATTTATATCTTTCATAAAGGCATCTCTTGTAAAGAGAAGATTATGTACAGCAGAAGTCTCATTACCAAAAGAAGAGGAAGCTATAAACCTCCCGTAAGATGCTTCACTGTGTTGTTTTTTTTATACTTGTGTTTCTAAATAAATAAGTTTCATTTAGTTCATTTACTTCAGACGGGCCCTGTAGGAAACTCAATTGCAGGCACGAGGAAGAAAGTACTCCGATTGTATCTGGCTATATTTATGCCTTGCTATTACGTACTTGTCAGTGAAAGCACAGGCTAGAACATGTTGCTCATTGGCATTTTCTGGGATATGTGGATTATGTTTCATAGATTGTGGCCGCTAACTTTATTTGTAAGCGCTGAGTACGTTAGTCCTGGAGGTACCGTCTAGTTTGAACTTACTCATAAAAAATGTTAGCAAATTTTACTTTTATTGAAAGCAAAATAAACCTTTTAATAGATTAAGGGATCGCCCAACTTATCTGTACGAGTAGATGCCCGTATGGTTGGCAATATATATATATATAATTTCAACTGAAATATACTGATAAATAAAATATCTATTATTAAGTGAATGTGTTAAGTTGTTTATCAATCCTTCATATAAAATTATAAATAAATAAATGAGCATTTGTGAGGACAGACACTGATGTTGGATGGGAAGGTCTGGCTCAGAATCTCTGTTCCAGTTCATACCAAAAGGTGTTGGATGGGGTTAAGGTCAGGGCTAGTCAAGTTCTTCCACACCAAACTCATCCAAGCATGTCTTTATGGACCTTGCGTTGTGCACTGGGGCGCAGTCATGCTGGAATAGAAAAGTACCTTCTCCAAACTGTTCTCACAAAGTTGGAAGCACAACATTGTCCAAAATGCTTTGGTATGCCCCCTTCAACATACCAAGAGTTTATTGACAATGCTATGCTTCCAACTTTGTGGGGACAGTTTGGGGAAGGCCCTTTTCAACTGACTATACTTGACTGAGGTTCCATGCAGTTGCAAAGCATGTATTGTATATTCACTAATAAACAAGTTCTTTTAAGAGTAAAAGTAAATGTGGTCAAATATAGATAAAAAAAACATCTGTGCTTCCTATTAACCAAGCAGGGGAAAAAGTCTGCCCCCTTTCCCTAGACTATATATGGAGGGAGGAAATTAATTAACCCCCATCTTCCCCATCCCATACTCAGTGTGATGTGAGTCTAAAATATATTCATCTATAGGAGGCAGGTAGCTCAATACTATTTCTAAAAATACCAACTTTATTCCTCTAGAGGCAAAGTCTACAACACAGCATGGATGGTCCTCGTACCATGTAACATCAATCTATAATGATTCTCCCTTTAAAGCCAAGTACATTATTAATCTGTACTTGGAGTGTATCTGGTTTCCTAAACACTAACAGTCATACTAGTATTTCATATCCCTTATGAAAAAGGATATATTTCTTAATTTGTTCGCCAG
Source organism: Spea bombifrons (assembly GCF_027358695.1). Lineage (NCBI taxonomy): Eukaryota > Metazoa > Chordata > Amphibia > Anura > Pelobatidae > Spea > Spea bombifrons. The sequence continues at coordinate 102,083,845 of NC_071087.1, read as the reverse complement.
ACTCCTATACATTGCCATAATACAGAATACAATATTCAGTAAGCATTAAAATGCAATTTGTGCATAATGCTCAAAGTATTGCATATAATGAAAATGTTTATTATTTCAGGATATTATGAGTGATTTATTCTTCAGCAATCTTAAACTAGCTACTACCATGTACCATAATTCTAGGATAATTCTAGGGTTAATTAACAGCAGCTTCTTATTAAATCTAATCCACATATCCTCAAATAAGCATCATGTTCCTCCTGGACTGTGACTGGCAGGTACAAAGAAGCAAGCGCTAACTAATCCTTGATAAAATCAGAGGTTTGATTTATTTGTAACAATTGTGCTTGTTTTTCCTTAATGATGTGAAATAAATGATCGTAATTGGACACACTTAGTTACATGTAAAAGATAAAAACATGTTACAATAAAAACATCAATTTCCTGTTTATTTAATAATGGAAGGGCCATTATTCGAAAGTCCCACTTAGAAGAAGAAGGTTGAGATAACGTAACACACGATAGCATAGTTCAAATGTCACATATTAATAAACTGTACATGTGTACAATGTCAGGGATATGTCAAACACACGTCTTTAGCATCACAATGGAGCTGCTGTACTATGTATAAGTGTGCAGCTTATATCCTAAACACTTTTATTCAAGCAGGATCTCAAGAGGACCATACCGAATTCTATTATATAATATACATTGTGTTATGTTATGTGTTGTTTTGTTATAGGCGATCGGTTTATTTTAAGATTAGTATTAATTACTATTAATGTTCTCTTAATACTGTATAATATTGATCAATATAAAACAGGGTGTGCATTAATTCTACCCTAAGACACCCCTGAGTTAAATGGCTGGCACCACTTAACTCAGAGGCAATGTCATAGTCAATGCCTAGTAATAGAGTGCTTCAAAATAGCTGTATAAAAATAACAATGTAACAATGATCAATGCACACTATCCAGTCCTGTACAATGACTATTTGCCAAAAGGGACAGTCTGTAAAAGGAGCACAGCAAGGATGTGGCCAAGATGCAAATGCTGCCTACAGCCCTTGTTCCTCTAGACACCCTGGAGGCTGTACATGGAACTGCAAGTAAACACACACACACACATAAAAGGTAATGGTCCAAATCTGCTTTATATCAGAGCAGCCCAAGGGAAACTGTCCTTTCCCGTAAAGAAGACTTGAGTGTACTTTATTTGTGAACGTTAATAAGGAACTGGTTTTCTATTATTATGATTATTACATTAGTATACTTACATTTTACAGAATACCACCCATATTCAGTAACACTATTAATAATAACAATAACATAAACAAACATAAGACATGCTGGTGAAACAAGAGAAGAGGGCCCTACACTAGCAAGCTTGGAGTCTATAAAAATGTTGAAGGGATTGAGACACAAGGAAAACGCAATGAGCCAGTTCACCCAACTTTGGGTTGTCACTGAATGTTCCATGGGACATTGTTCCATTGAAGTAGTGTTTTCTGGGATGCCCTAAGCCAAAATCTTGACATTCTTCAAGAGCACACTTGCAACACATACAACCATATGTCTCAGCTAAGAGCAATGGCCCGGGTGACATTATTAGATAACATTTCGTTTGTAAGAACAATAAAACAAATTAAGAATATTAAAACAGACAGTTTTGCGGCCAGACATACAGTATGCATATAAATACTTATGACAATGACAAACCTCAATAAAAAAAAAGTTTCTATTAAAGTATATTTTTTATGAGTGTTTACCAGTACTGTACAAAAAAAAGTTACTGCTACAATAAATAAAGTGTATATCTATTCAAGGTCTGGTATATTCATCTGTTAGTAGTGGATAATAGAGAGGTATTACACAATGACTTCTGCCAGAACAAAAAAAGGAAACTTTTCTTTGAATGGGCCCATTGCTGCTTAACAAACCGCTTAATTCTTTCAAACTCTCCAATGCATCAGCCATACTCAAGACTGTCACATTTCTCCTTTTATCCAAACAGGTCACGGTTGTTTTGTTTCTTTGCTTCCAGGTCATGGAGACACATAAAGACATACGTGACCTTTAAATGTTGGGAGTATTTTTTACTGGAGGAGCCAATGGCTTGATCTCGGTTGGAAAAGTGCTAAATGAGATCCAGCAATAGGAAGCTCTTTAGGGAATTCCAGAATCTGCCATGTTAAAATGTAGCAAGACTTCAAAAAGCCCAACAAACAGGGTGTGGAGACTCTTAACATACACAGGACTATTCATCAGTGAATAGCGAGAGAATTGTTCAGAGTAGTGGAAAAAGAAAAAGTGAAAGGTTCACATAAAGCACCGGGACAAAGTGCTGCTTTGAGATGTTCAAATAAAGCCTATAATATCCTAATTTACTAATAAAAGCTTCCAGGGTAAAAAAAATCCCTGCTTTCAAAAGCCTATTAGGAAATAACAGACAAGACATTGTTTGGTCCTACTTTATGTTATTTACGGACCACCGCTAGATCAACTTAGCCTTTCTTACAGTCTGGATTTAAATCTCAGTATACTTTAAAGCAGACACATTAACAATGTCACTATGTTAAGCGCTCCTTGTACCGGTCATATAAACACTCTATTAAGCAAGTGTTATGGAAATGTAACGATAATATAGTAACAAGGCATGATAAGCCTCATTAACGCGTAGTGTTTAGAACTAAACAATAATAAAAAGCAAGAAAAAGTAAAAAAGTTCACTTCTTGTCAGCTACCAAAGCGCAGGATTCCCATCTCGGCACATACTTAAATTAGGGGTCTCAGCAGTATTTTTCTTATTATTTCTGTGTTTACTGGAATCATTTTACATTTTAGATCCCTTGAGATCTTAAAAATGTGTTCAGAAAGAACTTCAGGGAAACAGACAAAATGCAAACAACACTACACAGGTTTTGGCACATACCAAGAAAATGAAAGACTTATAGCAAGCGAACCAGTGTGGCGACCCTTCTGTGTATAAAAAGGGTGACCACGTGGTCTAAGTACTTTTTCCTACTTTTCATTATGATTCGCCTTCTTGTTCACACAAGGGTGGCCCTTGTTTGCCCTGGGCTATGTTTGTACATTGGGTAAATACACCCTATATGTCCAACACATGGCCCACTTTCTATATATTTTGTACCCCAGCAAGATAGCTTTTCCATAAAATTAATTCTGGCTTCCCTAACAGTACAAGTACCGAGGACCAACACCAGTTTTCCAATACATGCCAGGAGCTGGCATTAACAATCACATAGACATGAATAGCTTATATAGGTTTAAACCAGGTTGACAACCTGATTCCCTTTAAAGACAGCCCAGTCTCTATCAGGAATAACATAATGAATTTCATTTAAAGTATATAAACATATTTTCCTACAACTAAGCAAGAGATGTATGTGTACTCCTTGGTACACATGGAAAAATGGTGAGAAAGCTGGAAACCAAAGCCTACATAATGTTAAGTGAACTGTATGACCTGGTAGCAGTAGTTGCAGCAAATTACTTTTGTACTGTAAAAAACGTTATTTCTTTCAAAGAGCTCATCATATCAAAATAAGGGTGTCAAAGAAAGAGAACATATTTTATTTTCTTGGTTAAGAACTGGTAATGTTTAGATCACATTTACTACTTTTTTACTCAATCGTATCAAAGAGTTATGAATATAAGTGTTGTATCTCTACAACCTGGCAACGATACAGTATTTGAGGCTACCATTTACTCTATGCCAAGAAAGACATTGAGTCATCTGTCCTACAACAAGTTAAACAGCCACTTTCGTTTTCTTTTTTTTTTCCTGGAGGTTGAAAATGTAGTGCTGGGGACTGGGAAGTACCAGTATATACACACATTAAATAGTCATCTTTAAAAGTAGTAGATATATATTATCGGGATGACTCTCCACGCAGATTTCAACAAGTCATTAACGCAGCAGTTGCATCGTTAAAAAAATGAACATTTACAGTTTTGTACTTCAAACTGCTATCCATGGATGCTGAGGATTTATTAGATGTAAATGTTTTACTGTCTGGAATCAACGTGTATTTGGACCAACTTTGTCCTTCTACCTATTCCTGAAATCACACAACATATATTAATTTATCTCTTTAGTTACCGTCCCTCTTTTAAACTGGGCAGCAAAAAATGTGGTCTCCACAAGTACTACAGATGTCATCAATCTAAAAACTGTCCCGACGGGCCTCTGTGCTCCCTGTATGGCTTCCGTGTGGATATTTCTGCGTGATATAGTTTATGATGACCACTATCTACCATGGTGGGAGTGAACCACAGCCATGCACCAGTGTTGGTTTGGGTGCATGTGTGCAGTTGAATGTCATGACCTCCTATGAGGCTGCATTACGAATGCGCAGCTTTGACCATTTTAAGGAATCAGGATGCTCAGTTAAGAAAGAATAGAAAAACCATGTAAAGAGGACTTGGAAGGGAAAATGGAAAATATACATCAAGGCAAACTAGGGCAATTCCTGGGGCAAGTGGCAAAATCCCCACAGAAACAAACAGAATACATCAGATGAATCTTGAAATGTGGCAAAAGTGCAGCTGAACTTCATACCTCCAGGCATTTCACATAGACAACGAGGTATGCTTTTTAAGGAATTATTGGCTAGGGGGGAAGGTTGTACTGAGATTTTTCTTTTTCATATTGATAGATATTTAAATCAGAGAAAAGCATTTACAAAAAGATCAATATGTTTATTACCCAGTTTATATTCTGAACATACGTCTGCTGTTTCTATAAACAATAACGAGGCTTTTGGAGCTATAGAACACTAGCATATATCCAGCAAACATTCAGAACATCAGGGAGAAGAGAGGGGCAGAAGGATTTGGGTCCTAATGTCAGACCTCCTAAATGAAGACACTTGGTATTTTTCCAGGTTTGCTTTGCTAAATGTAGTTTGGTTTGTTACAGTACAATACCTGCTTAGATGCATAGTTATTATAAAAACCATTCTAACTAGGTGAAATCTACAAGATGAAATGTATTCACAGATTATTCACAGAAACATTTATATTCAGCAGCAGTTACTTATTTTCCTGCAAGTGCCTGTACAGTGATCCGATGCAACAGGGGTTAAACTGTCTGTTTTACAGGCAGGTTTCTGTGCATTAAAGATCAATGTGTAGAAGGAGTTCAAATAAGCTTTTAGCTCCTGTTCTTTTGTTTCACCACATCCTGCTGGGTCAGGGAGTATTCCCATAGATGAAAGTTCTGAGCGTCTACTGAATGGAGAGGGAGGTTCAGACAGCAAGCTGTTGTGTGATGCCTAGATGTAATCAGACGTGTATGTGTACACACAAACAGACCCCTATCTGCATAAAAAGCCCATTCATACTGAGAGACAGGCTGATTTCAAGGAAAATGCTTTTTCTTGCGTTCATTTTCCTCCTTAATACATTTTTTTCCTTGATCACCTCTTTTACCTATTCCACTTGTAGACGGTATATAATACAATTTGACTGGTGAATTCTATTTTGCTGTCATATTAGTGCAATTTACATTTTGATTGGAAAAAATGAAATACAGTTTTTCAAACACTACTTTTATGGACTCAAATATATAGGCCCTATAACTGTGGTTCTGTTAATGGTTTTCAGGACTTTAATGCATATGATAGTTGTGTGATCCTTTTTAAATGTTCATGGTGTTCTTCTTGCAAATACATGCGGGTTTCCGCAGAATCCTCCCATATCCATTTGTCCCTTTCACCACCCCATCTATTTTGTGTGGAGAATGTGTGTTCGGGAGACACACAACTCCATGCATGTAAAATACTTAATTCTAATTAGATCCAGTGCTGGTTCAGAGAATGCTGTGGGTGGGGGTTTGTCTGTAAAAGAAATCAATAGGACAGCTTTTCCATCACTGATTGGCTGCTTTAAGAATCCAACCCGTGGCAAGAACCATAGGACCATGAAGGAGGAGGGCAGCTACAGAGCTGCCATGTCTACATCAGGAAAGTACTTTATTTTTTGTTTGTTTGTTGTCTTGTAGAATTTATATTAAAGTACATTGATATGCATTCTTCTTCAATAAGGCTGTCAGGGACAGTAATAATTTGAAACCCAAAAAACCTTATGGCTTAAAAACCTCCCTGTTCTCACTCCTTTATAGGCAAAAGACAATAATTTTTAAAAGTGTGTTTCCTTTTAAATTAATCAGTAGGTGAAAAAGAAAGTATACCCTCTTCTTATTGTATACATTTACATATCAGGACATAATAACAATCACCTGTTCTTTAGGAGTACTAAAAAAAATAGGTAAATACAATCAAAGATTAACAACAACGCATGACATATTATAGTGTGTCATGATTTATTTTAACAAAAATAAAGCCAAAATGGAAAAGTCATGTGTGAAAAACTTACTGCTTCCATAAGAATAACGATGCTAAGTAGCAGACAGGTGCTGCTAATCAAATGCCCTTGATTAATTGATCATCAGCAAATGTGACCACCTCTATAAAAGCCAAAGTTTTAGCAGTTTGCTGGCCTGGAGCATTCTGGTGTGTGTTAACACAATGCCAAGGAGGAAATATATCAGCAATGACCTTAGAGAACAAAATACTGCTGCCCATCAATCTGGGAGGGATTATAAGGCCATTTCATTTCAAACATTTTAAAGTCCATCATTCACAGTGAGAAAGATTATTCAAAAGTGGAAAAACATTCAAGACAGTTGGCAATATTTTCATGATTGGATGTCCCAGCAAATTCACCCCAACATCAGAATGTGCAATGATCAGAAACTGCAAAAAATAGTTATATCTCAGACTCTACATGACTCAGTTAGCATGTTAACTGTTAAAGTTCATGACAGTACAATAAGAAAAAGTATGGTTTGTTTGGAAGGGCTGCTAAGAGAAAGCCTCTTCTCTTTAAAAATAACATGGCAGCATGGCTTAGGTTTGCAAAGTTTCATCTGAACAAACCACTAGACCTCTGGAACAATGTTGTTTGTACAGATGAGACCAAAGTGGACATGTCTGCCATAATGCACAGCGCCACACCATTGCACAAACACCTCATACCAACTGTCAAGCATGGTGGTGAAGGGGTGATGATATGAGCTTGTTTTATGGCCACAGGACCAGGGAACATTGAAGTCATTGAGTTAACCATGAAGTCCTCTGTATTCCAAAGTGTTCTAGAGTCAAAGTTCTACAGCTAAAGCTTGGACGAAATTGGGTCATGCAACAGGACAATGATACCAAGCACACCAGCAAATCTACATCACAGAATGTCTGAAAAAGAAAAGAACCAAGGTGTTGCAATGCCCCAGTCAAAGTCTAGACCTCACCCTAATTGAAATGCTGTGGTGGGACCTTAAGAGAGCTGTGCATAAACAAATGCCTGCAGACCTTAATGAACTGAAGCAACTTTGTAAAGAAGAGTAGGCCAAAATTCCCCCTCCATATGTGATAGACTGATAAACTCATACTGAAAACGATTACTTCAAGTTATTGCTACACATGGTTATACAGACTATTGAATCATAAAGTGTATTTAATTTTTTCACACATGGCTTCTGCATTTTGGCTTTATTTTTGTTGAATAAATTATGACACAATATAATATGTCCCTAAGCAGAACTGATTTATCATTTTAAAATACTGCTATTCTTCAAAAAAAAAAACCAACCTTGTTGTGCTTTTCAACGTTCTTGCATACATGTCGGCTGGATGATGCACCCAGATGTAGTAGGGGTTACTTAATTTATACATACTGTATATCTCAATATAACGATTCTTCAAAATATTCCGGTTATTTTATAAACTTCCACTTTAAAACGTGCCTTGGCAATGAATTTCCAACTGTAAACCTTGATAACACTAACTCATACATCAAAAAGGCACCTTCTGACAAATTAAAATAAACACCAGGAACTTCTGTTTAATTAAGACAGCGTGTTTAGAAAACTTTATATTTAACGTTAATTACTGTTGTGGCTTTTTTTTTCTACTGTATCTTCAGTGGAGCCAGAACACACAGTGTTTTGTGGAAAGCCGACTAAAACCCCATTCATGTGCGGTCCTGGCACCAGCGAACATTTTTAATGTGGAATGACGTTCTACAAGGAAAATAATCCTAATACTACACTCAAGTGAAAACACAACATCGCTGTGGTATCTGTCAAAAATCGTCTGAATATTTGGTTATTGATAATGGGAGTTTAGTACATTGGATAGAGATTAATATGCAGGGGACAGGTATTATTGGGACTGCCAATCCCATTATTTGAAGCCAAGCAGTGAATATCAGCGATTGCATTTACAATAAATTACACAGTAAGCATTAATTATAAGGATTGCCTACAAATTAGCCAAAATCTCTCATAATTTTTGCAGCTAAGTTATAACCTGTGCAAAAGTGCCCTGCAAAATTAATTTTACTTTATTTTAGAGAAGGGTAAATGTGCATAGTATGTGTTATTGGACTCATTATTGAATGCCTAGACTACAAAAGCAGTTGCCTGGGGTTCTTGCCACCGAGCTCTGTCGGACGATGTGTATGGATCGCTTCAGGGCACTGCTGAATTTTGCCACTGGCACCGTCATTCACTTGTCTGGCTCTTACATCTTGACATGAGTCAAATCCTAACATAAAATGGCTACTGCTATTTCTTTTGTGCTGGGTGTAAGATGGAAAAGTAGGTCAAGTTCAGGGGACAAGTGGTTTCTATAAACCAGGTGCAGCCATTCCTTTTAACTCAAATGCCCACTGCACTGCCCTGCACAATCTGGTGTGGTACATTCTCTTCTATGTTCACAAACTACATCTACTATTTATATAACATTAACGAAAAAGAAATATTTTCCTCTTGGTCCATCAGGATTTTAATTAATTCAAATTTGTACAAGAGGAATTTGGACCACAAAATATCTGGCAGGTAGCCAAGTAACCTACTTGGGACGTTATCAGGCATGATCATGGGATGGACAGTCTGTAATTCTAGTTTTTGGGGACCTATGTCACCGCAATATTTATGATTTATATCTAAAGTAGTCATTGTGGGACCCTATTCAATAAACAGTAGAGTCTGGAAAGGTCTAACTTTAATTCTTTCACAAACGTGTAGTGAAGCTGGTGAGATGAAAGGAGTCATATGGTTTTTACAAACTCTTGGTTTGGTGGACAAACTTCTCTATCGCCTGGCTAGGGAAAGTAGATGCAGGCTAGACAAATTATCTGCAAATGCAATTCTGGTACATTTTTCAAACATTTTTCATCAAGGTCCTTCATTTTACTTACTGAGAATCAAGAGGGCTATAATTAAACTACTACAGTTAAAAACGGTGTCACTGGATTGTTTTCAGTAAGGTCTAGGAAGATGACTGGCCAAGTTGCTTTAAGTATTTATTGTTAAATCAGAAAATATCTAGGTATCTATGTATAGTTATCCTTCTCTTTTTCCTTGTTTGTTTACCTAAAAGGCTTAGACTACAATGCATCTTATCACATTTACAAACCTAAATTACTGCTATAAAGAGTCACATTTTGACTTCATGCAAAACTGATTATTATTATTATTATTATTATTATTTATATAGCGCCATCATATTCCATAGCACTGTACAATGCAGACATCCCAACCTGAAAAAAATATTTTCAGGGAGGTGGCTTCACCAGCCATTAAGACCCCCACCCACGCTGCCGCCACCACCACCACACATGTATGATAGCGTGCATCCTGATAGGTTAGATAGCAGAAGAAAAACCAATCAGTTTAAAGGCCACCTACGGAGAAAACTGATAGGTTAGATAGCACAGAGACCAATAAGGACGTGCCACAGGGGAGGACCAGAGCACAGGCACACCTGAGCACAGATTTGTATCTATTAAAATGTTGGAGATTCCCAGAACTTCTGGGAGAGTGGGGATGTCTGAGAATGGGTAGACAGGGCATAACATGTACGATATAACATAACAATTGGAGTTGGACATACAGAAACAACAGGTTTAACTAGAGATAATAATATATTTGTTTGATCCGGCCTTAACATTATTTCTGATTTTCTAAGAATAATAAATTACTATATAACAAAAATATGTAATAGTAAGAATAATAATAATCACTTATTATTAACATACATATAGTAACTAATGTTTATGGTGTTCATTTCCATACACGTTGTGTCTAAAAAAGAAATATGTCAAAAAAGCAATAATTACAAACATAATTTATTTGGTGTTCTTAACTGAATTTCAGAAACACAAACAAACCGTTTTTTAATACATATTCTTCAAAATATGTTTTCAAAATTTCCCACAAAAAGAAAAAAATAATGATTTTTAACTGTTCTTAATTTGTTTTCACTTCAAAAATAGCTAAGGGCAATAATTGTACTGACCAAAATCAAAATCCCCCGGGGGGACTTATGATTCTTTTATCTAACCCTAGTATGAAAAACCCAGCATCATGAGGTTCTCGAACCTCATTTACATGAAAATGAATTTTTCTGATCATGAAAAAAGGAACGAGGAAGCATAATTTCACTTATATAATGAACAATGAAGAAAAAAATACTTTCAATCTACAAGCGTGGTAATACTACAGAATTCTACAGAATGCAGTATGGAATTATGTTTCATAATGCATAAACAGAAATACCATCCAATGCAACTAACCAACAAAAGAACATTTTCATTATTTTAAACCAATAAGTACCTAAAAAAAATATAAGTATTTTGTTACTTGATGTACTTTATGTATGTAGTTAGCCCTTTTTATTGGTATTTTTATTGTAGTTAAGATGAGACCCCACTAAATCTTTTTTGCTTAGGGTATCTTTTTTTGTTTAGGCTACATTTTTTGCTTAGCATATAAAAAGGTTGAAAAGATGTGTATGTATGTGCAACAGTGTCTCGCTTCTCCCACTGATTGAATTAAACAAGTTTATTAAGGTTCATACGATCATAACTGGGAACTCTCAGTCATATGGCTTTTACATCAATCTCCGGGTCTCGGAGCGAATGGGAAGTTTCTCAAAGTTACACAATCTTGAGCTGACTCTTTCATATTCTACTCTGGTTTAATGATATCCGAGCATTTTTTCTTTGGTTGCCATGATTAGCGAGTCCATACAACAGAATCTTTATGATGAATTACAAAAGGTTTAATATTTGAAGAGTCGGCTGATATAGAAAGTTTGATGTTGCATGCATGTTGGGAAAAAAAAACTTGCCAGCACACTACTTGTAAGCTCAATGGAGATCTACCAACATTTCCACTGTCCCATGCCCATACCTGGGAACTCTCCGGGTTTGACCCAGAGAACTCCAGGTGAAGCACCGTTTCTCCGGTTCAAGCAACCGAATCCTCCAAGTCGCAGGAGCGGGGTCCTGACACGCCCTGCTCCCCACCAATTTCCCCTTTAACTGTGGGTGTTTCCGGCGATGTCAGCAAGAACGCCCACTGACATCAGCAGGAATGCCCCTAAAGTCATCGGGACCGCCCACTGGCCACGTTCCGCAAGAGAAGGCTCCGGGTAGCCAGAGCTCAAAAGTTTTCACGGATGCCCATGTCGGCACATATATGCAGCCATGATGCTGTCACACTCCACACCTTTGGGAAGAAAATGTTTGCTTCTGTTGCACTGTAGCACTAAGGATGTACATCACTAAAAATCCTCTTTGTTAAAAATAAAAGAATGAGACAGAATGAAGAAGGAACATCCTTTGGGGGAAAAGACAATTATTGATGTTTGCCAGCCAGATTTCTTCAGATATTCTTTTTAATAACACTAACATGAATTCTTTTAAACATGGTGTGATAATATTAAAATTGGGAAACAAACTACCTCTAGCATAGCAACAACGATTATTATGAAATGCTGGCAACACTTTCATGTTAGTTGATCAAAAAGTAAAGTTGAAAACAAGAAAGGTATATTTGCATTTTTGATTGAACGATAATCTCCCCATCAAATTAGTAGGAAACCTGAACACAGGTAAATTGTAAGCAAGTTTCTGGTACAACACATTTATACTGTATATTTAATCAATGTCTACCACAATTGTGTGGCTGGTCCCCCTCAAATATTAGCACTTTCATCCTGTGTAATATACCCCTACCTCCTTCTAGATCATAAGCTTGTTAGAGCTCCCATATTTTTGTTTCTGTAGGCCAAACTGTCATGTGATCCCCTAACTGTCCTGCTTACCCAACTGTAAAGTACCGTGGAATAAGATGGTGCTATATACATCAATTAATAATAATAATAATAATAAACTGTTATGTTATATGCATGACCATATCCAAGACCATATCCAATAACAGACTGGCATTATTCATTGACTATAACAAAGCCAGACCACAGAGGTGTGAAAGAATGAAATGTAGGGCACCCTATCTTGCCCCAAGTTGCATGCAGTTAACCATGTCCACGGTTTGAACGTTATTTGTTTATTTTTATTACATCTTAATTTATTCAAATGCCTTTCCTTTTGGCAAAAGCTACTTCTTTTACGTACAGGACGGAGCGTGACAGGGCATAAAGCCATCCACTCTCCCTTGTTGCACATAGATGGCTAAAATAAAATGCATTATAATCTTTGCACATGCTCATCCATATTTACTTACAACCTTTACTCTACCGCAGATGTGTTACTGAAGACAAAAGGGATTTAGATAACTTTGGTTAAATCAATCCAAGCTGAGCGCAAATGCAGCTAGGGAGGCGAATGCCCAGCAGTAGTTTTACTTGCCCTCAATGGGCCAAAAGTTGCCAACCTTCCTCTGTATTGAAGCAACTTAAGAATGGACAGAGGAGAAAAAAGTCTACTGCAAGTTTTCATTTATTATAGCCGCAGCAATACAGCAGTGGGTTAAGGAATCATCCAATATTTGTCTGTGCTTCGTCAGATGGATGAAGCTCCTTTAAAAGTTGGGTCTAATCAATTTTCAAACCTCCTTGTGAAAGAACTACCTACCGTATTCAACCTCACGCAGACTTTATCACCTTTGAGAAACCCATCATTGAAACGATATGAAATCTTTGAAAAGTTGACAAGAATGCTTTGAAATCGATTTCTTCTCACTGTGCCCTGATGTAATCCAAGTTTGCTTCATAGAGTCATGAGAAGAGGTGCTTCCTGACAATATCTTTTATCTGCACCATTATAGGAGCTAAATCTGTGTGATAGCCTGGGTCATCGAAAGGTACAGGCTTCAACGAAATGAGTTGAAAGAATAACGTTAAAAACGTTAAAAACTGAAGCTGATCCATTTGATTTACTTCAAGCTGACCATTGCACCAACGCTGAATATACGGTGCTTGAGATCAGGTGTAAATTAACCTGTAGCTAGTATAGTGTGTGTTATTGCACATATGCGTTAATATTTTTGCCACACAATATAGTGTGTCATTGGTGCTCTTTGTTTGTATATGGAACAGACAATGTGTCTGTAAGAATGACCATGACATTGCCAACAAAGCATAATTTAACTGGTGATTCACTGAAACGCAGATAGCACCCTGGCACCAATTATAATTTCACCCAAATAACAACAGCGAAAATCATGAAATTTAACAAAGAACTGCTCATTAGAATATTTTTTGCAACTTCTTAGCGATAGTTTCACGCAGTGTACGTACTCACCATATACCACATGCTTGGCCATTTGGGATCATTGAAATACGTGGATTGTACATCATTCTGTTTATAATCCCTTTTTATTCTTCTTTTTACCACCTGCTGTTGTACCCACTCCACCTGCCAACAAGAAAAACATTTGCTAAGTCATATAAACCACAGTGATTATCACGCAATGATTCAAATACCGGGCCACTTCCCACTCCTGGCATGAAACATATATTGCCTTTAGCCAGTGCGGTTTAACATAATCCACAAATGGATTAAATTATAAACTCCTTGGGATAAAGTTTTTGTTCCCCTTGTTAGTCTGGCACACTGTTGATATTCTGCCATTTCAGTAATTGTATGTATAGTCTAACACATTTCATACTTTCACACTAATTAGTTTCAGTGCCTAACCGTGGCACCGGTGGCAAAACCTAAACATCAATCTTCAGAACTTTACCTCTGGACTCATGTTAGTTATACAAGGTTGAATAGACCAGTATTAATGTTAGGACACAATAAAAAAGAGGAGAAATAGCAATTCAATATATTGCAGAATTCATGTTTTCTGTCCTAACTGTTTGGAGGTTTATACTCTATATAAAAACACCTGGTACAGGTTAATTTCATCAGACTTGTTCAAAACAACAGTTTTCAACCATTTTCTGAAAACATTTTTGCAGTGTATGCAACATGTGCTGGTTAGAAGCATGTGAAATGCACTTGTGCCCAGAAAAAAAAACGGTTGATGGGGTCTTCATAGATACAGTGTAAGATAATTGCAGAGGTCAGATACACAGATGATATAGCTAAGTAGCATATTGCTCCCACATTTATATGGGAAAAAGTATTGTCCCCCTGAGCATACCGTTGCTGTGCTTCTAACTTTGTGGGAACAGTTTGGGGAAGGCCCTTTTCTATTCCAGCATGACTGCGCCCCAGTGCACAAAGCAAGTTCCATAAAGGCATGGTTGGATGAGTTTGGTGGGGAAGAACTAGACTGGTCCACACAGATTCCTGACCTCCACTCCACCGAAGAACAGAGATTGCGAGACCTTCCCATCCAACATCAGTGCCTGGCTTCACAAATGCTCTACTGGATGAATGAAATTCCAACAAACAGTCCAAAATCATGTGGAAAGCCTTCCCCATGAGAGTGGAAGCTGTTATAGCTGCAAGGGGTTTACTAACTACATATTAAAATATATGTATTTAGAATGCCCTGTCATCAAAGTCCCCATTGGTCCTGTTGGTGTCCCAATACTTTTGTCCATATAGTGAATTATTTGATAAGGTGTTTAAGCCACTGAGCCGCATTCAAGAGAGTACAGAGGCAATAAAACATGACTTATTCCAGAATCACAATGTATATATAAATATATATATATATCCCCATCATTTCTTCATTCTATTGTGCCCAGCCAATTCTGCTCAAGGCATTCGCTCTGTTCTACACAAAGCCCAAAGGACCAGAGAGGAACATTTTGTGAATGAGGGAGGTAGACAACAAATGAAGCAAAGTCAGCAGGGCATCCTTAGATGAATTGTAAATTCTTGTGATAAATAAGTCTTCTAGTGCCTAGCAAGTCCCATTCCAAAAGTTAATACGTGTAACAAGAGAATGTAATAAATATTTACAGTGACACCAGTTACCTCGGTTCCCTTAAAATCCCGAGACTATGTAAACAATGACTTAATATCCTTCATTACAATAGTGCATTATTATGTTTAATTAAGCGACTGATTAATTTTCTGATACATTAAATAAACCATCCTCCTGGCATTTATTCCAATAAATCTATAGATACATATCAGTATGTCAACCCTTTACAATAAACAAAAGTGCATGCTGTAACCGCACAATAACTAATGTAAAACCATCTCCTCTGTAAGTATTATAATTTAACAGGCTGCTCTATTTTCTATTTCATTTCTTCATACCAGCGGGAGGTTCAAATATTAATAATACTAAGTGTCTTTAGAATGCAAATGAACCCAATGTGTGGATTACACTAAATGTACTAGGATCCAACCTATCATATGTGTGTGAGTAATGTAGATTATCTGCTGAATCTTAAATTTCCTCTATGAGGAAAATTATATTCGCTCAAAGGCTATCACTGAATAACTAGAGAAGCTAAAGGACTTTCTAGAATTTATTTTATAAAACTTTCTGAACAGTGTGTACTCTGATGTTATACTGTTATATCAGATGTAGAACATGGTAATGTGATATCACCAGATACTCTATTGTTACAATGTGTTAATTAAAGTATATATTTTATGAGTAACAAAAAATTAAAATGTATTTGCATAGCAAATTAAGCTTATGACATAGGATTGATAAAATGGATTGTTAAACAGATTGATCTTCTAAATTATTATTCTTATTCTTATTATATTTTATTTATATAGCACCAACAATTTACGCAGCACTTAATACAATACATATATTCAAGGGTATGACAAGACGAGAATTGACAGACTAAGACAAACCGATACATTACAAGCTTACAATCTTCTAAATCAATCATATCTGATATGTTTTGCATATAGTACAGCACTTGAGGAGTCACTAACTGCCATTGTTGCAGTTTAATCAGGGGCAGGCTGAAAATGAAAGAAATCTGAGTGTGAGGGAAGGGGCGCGAGAAAGGGTGAGGGAGTGAGTATGTATGTATGTATGTATGTTAAAGTAAGAGTGTATGTATAAACATACATAGAAACATAGAAAGTGACATAACATAACATAACATAGAAAGTTCGGCCCATCCAGTCTGCCCAACCTCTGAATACTTTCCCTAGTAAGTGTGTGTTAGAATGAATTTATAAGTGTTTAAGAGAAAGGGAGTGTGTATTAGCATAAATGTGTATGTGCCAATGTGTGTATGATAGCATGAATGTGTGTTTGTGTGTTAGCACGAATGTGTATGTGCTTGTGTGTTAGAATGAACATGTATGTGTAAGTGTGTAAACATAAATGTGTATGTATAAGTGTGTGTTAGCATAAATGTGTATGTGTAAGTGTGTGTGATGGAGAGTATGTTAGCATGAGTGTGTAAGTGTGCGTTAAAGTGTATGTGTAAGTGAATATGTTTAAGTGTGTATTGGTGTAAGTATGTGTGTTAGCGTGAGTGTACATGTGTAAGAGTGGGTATGTGTGGGTGGAAATATGTGGGCCAGTGCATATATGAGTTACCAGGGGCAAACACAAGGGGCTGATGGGGCCACTTGGATTTACCTGTCCCCTGGGCCAGAAGGTGCCTGCCCTCCCTTGAGTTTCATTTTAATATTAGAAACGGGGTCATCTAGTTATATATATTTATGCATGTAAGTGTAAACGTGCATGTGCAAAATCAAGGATGGCTTCTCAATAACTGCTGTATAATTCATTTGTTTTTATAGAGTTATTGCCTGTCTTTGCACACTACACTAGTAATTTCCTATTAACATGTAGTAAGAGTGATGTATAGTGATATAACCGGCTGCTAGCACAGAAGTCTAGAACAGTGTGAGCTTAGAGAGATTAATCCGAATGCTGCACCATGGCAGGGTGAAGGTCTGGAATGGAATGACTATAGCCCAATATCATAAATATAGGTTATAGCCTATGGCTGTTCTTTCAGATTTAGATGTAGCTTCCTTGGAGTGCTGTGGTAGGCTACTTGCTGACCTGCTTTTTATTACATTCCCCCCACAAAAAGCAGTAATCAGGGCCTTGTGTAGTTCCCAGCAAAGATACACTGAAATTGATTAAGCACAAATTTTTGGGCAGAGTCATAATTTTTTTGGGGGAAAATAATTGTTTCTACTCATTCCGCCACATTAACACACCAGGAGCATCTGTACTGGATCAAGGCTGCGACTACTAAAATGGGACGTAAGAGGCATTAATATTGTGCTATGTGTCATTTCATATGTTGGGACAAAGATACACTTCCTTCTATATGTCATTATTTCGTCTTTTGCACCTGGTTTATTCACTTCGTCAGGAGCCACATAGTCTCTGTGGTTATTAAATCAGTGCATTCTAGAATAAGTTAAACTTACTAATAAACAGAAGTGCTGCAGGTTAAGTTAGTCTTAATTAGGGAGGTATCGAGAACACTGCCTTACGACACCCCGAAGCACTGACTTTACATATCCGATAGAACAAAAGTACTATACAAAAAGACCTAAATTTATTATGGAACTGAGATAAAGGAGGCCTTTGTACTCTTTGATAACTCTGGCCTACAGGCTCCCAAAGCACTTTAAACTTCAAAGTTGTTCTGTCCTCTAAAAAAAAAACCACTTGGCTTTAATCAAAATATTCTAAAAATCGACTATATATTACATTGCAATTTTTAATTGTAATACCGGTATATCTTTTCAGTCTTGATTCTGCAATGCTATGGGCAACTCACCTAAACCTCCTCATATATTGATATGTTCTGCACCAATTCAAGTTTAAGCAAATGTAAGAATTATACAAACATAATTTATAAAGAAAACTTAAAAAATCTAGTAATTGAGCTGATAATCAAGAATTGGGGCCATTATGGGTGAGGAATTATATTTGGAAAGATATTATATTACAGAAACCAAATTAATGTATTAGCTTAATATATACCTGATGGATCCCATTGATTTCTAGACATGGCACCAATTTTTAATGCCATGTCACAAAATAACATTGTTTTGTAGTACGTATCCAAACTTGTAAAATTGACTAAGCTCTTCATACCAGTTAAGACCACCCATTAATATAAATCTAGCATGATTTATGTTTTGTTGTAATAATGTACATTTCATAGAAACAAAGGTAATATCAGTTCATCAAGAGAATTTCTGCTAGAAGCTATATTTCTAAATGGACTTATAGTTACTTGCTGGAAGGCGTTCAGTCAATGGATATACATTTTACATGCTGGAAGATAAATGTTATATGTACATTACAACACTAGACATATATATATAACAGGGAAAAGAAAAAATGTCGGTGCGCTAAGCTAGTCACAGGCTCAAATAATACAAATGTGTAATACGAGGCCTACCAAACAGGTGTAAGCATGCAGCAAAAACAGTGTATTGGCTGTACAATGTATACAAAAAACAAAAACTGTCTGCGCTTCTTACCCTAATAAAGATGGCAACAAATATATAAACATAATATAAATGAGAGGTTTTGGTTGTATGAATTGGCCAAAGCATAATTAAGCTCACCCGCCACGTCAAGACAGTTTTTGTTTTTTGTATATATATATAACATACCACTGTCTAAAAATCCTCTTTGTGACGTATCACTATCATTTTTTTCACTAAGAGTCCCAAAATTAAAGTGTAGTATCATTTTTTTAATCCTTTGTCAGTTCACCCAAGGCTTTGTCTTTTACACTTGACTATCAATTAGGGCAGATAGTGTAACAGTCCTAAAAGTGTCAGATGGCAAGTGGGCATCGCTTATCGGTATGAGATTACCAATTAATAATGTAACACCCGTAGCTTTGGAAACCCCAAGTGATCCGCTTACCTTAGGCTCCATTGATATGAAGCTGTGTGTACCTCGGCTGGACAAAATTGACCTCTTGATAGTTTTACTGTGATAGAAGTGATAATAATCTTGCAATGTCCCAATCTGGAATGAAGAAAAACACAGAGATTAAGGTTCCTGCTTTATTTTTCTAAATATATATAAATATATATAGAGAGAGATTTTTTATTTATTTTTTTCATTTCAGAAAAGGGTCTATAAATTATGCATCCTTTCGCTATGTTGGAAAGTTACCTGAGACCCAATGATCATCTTTCAAAAGAAGGACATGTGATATGAATTAGACGTGGGTGTCCTTCAGGCACTAACTGCATAACCAAAGATTATAATTGAGCTTCTGAGGCTGCCTGTGTCTACCTTTTTTAATGTTTAATTTATATGCAGCATATCAATGAACGTCCACGCTGACATATAACAAACGGCATTAAGAAAAAAAAAAATTGGAAAACTTTTTTTTTAAAAAAATCACCAAATGACTACTGCTATTAAAAAGCAGTCGGTTGGGTTTGCTGAAGGAAATGTACTGGAAAATGCACGATGATGGGTTATCTGGATCGTTAACTCGAAGAACTCACAAGTGTAGCAAGATTAAAGGGAGAAATAAATGATATTAATGGTAAATATTTCTCATACTGTAAAAATGATATAAATTGATGACATTTTTATTTTTATTTTTTTTTTTGTAAATAAAAGTTTATTGAGGACCAAGTATATGAATACAACATCACGTTAATAATGTACGCAAACAGCAAGGGGAGTACATCATATCAAAACGAAACATAAAGAGCACAGAAATACAAGTCGAAAACTGAGCAAAATAGATCCTCACAATCGCCGACATAGTGAACATGTCAGAGAGAACACACAGTGGAGGAATAATGATACTTCTGCGTAATGAGGCACAATAATCGGTCCGGTTTTTACATAAAGGAAGGCATGAACGTGAACCGAACAACAAAAAAAGAAACAAAAGAAACAAAAGGTATCGCACTCTGTAGTAATACGTTCGGTGGTGTAGTAAAAAAGGTTAGACATAATTAAAAATAGCAAGCACTAAAAATAGGAGTCCGACAAATACACCAAGTTGGGAAGCGGTCAAGGAAAATGTGTGGAATGAAGGGAGCTGTCCACCCAGGGGGACCATACTCGGTCATATAGGTGAGGCGTGTGGTTCGCCGTATGCGACATCTTCTCCATGACCCTGTGTTTCTCCAGGGTGGAAAGAACTTCCAAAAGAGAAGGAGGTGACGATGCCTTCCATCTTTTGGCGATACACAATTTGACAGCCAGGAAAACATGGATAACTAGTTTCCGTACGTGAGAGGGGGGGGATCATCAAACATGTGTAAGAGGGCAAGTTCAGGAAGAAAGTCCAAATCAATATGACACAATAACTGTAAGAGGGAAAACACTTGTTTCCACAGGGGCTGTAGTAACGGGCAACTCCACCACATATGAATCATGGAACCCACCAGACCACAACCCCTCCAGCAAAGATTAGAATGGCCAGAAATAATATGGGAGAGGCGGGCTGGGGTGAGATACCACCTGCAGCTAATTTTTTTCTGAAGCTCGAGGTGGTTCGTGCAATATGAAACACCCCTCATCATGTCCTCCGCCTCAAGCCAAGATTCAAGGGGCAACGGTAGGTGCAATTCCTTCTCTCACGCTACCATATGGGGAAGCTTATGGGTGTAAAATCGGTTCATGAGAAGAGAATACCAGGACGAAATGGCACCCTTACATTGAGGAGCGGCGATGAGCAGCGAGAGGAGAGGGCGTAGTGGCTGGGTATGGTGGGTTAGAGAACAAGATGAAGAGAGAAAAAGGTGCCTTATCTGGAGGTATTTATAGAAATCGTGGTGTGGAAGGTCATGATGAGAGGTAAGGTGCGAAAAAGGGTGCAGAGCATGGTCCCCATAAAGGTCACCCAAAACCTGGAGGGTGGGTCGGAGCCAGTGGGTCAGGCTAAGGCCAGGGATCAACAGTTCAAGAGTGCGGAGTGGCGTGAGGAAGGTGAGTTTGGTTAAGGAGGGTAGATGTTTGGAAGCAGCATCCCAAGCAGCAAAAAGAAATGAAGTTGTAGGTTTTTGCACATACAATGAGCGGCGGGTGGTTCCATTTACGAAAAAAAAAATCTTGGCCTCGCCATTTAAAAAAAAAACAAAAAAAACTACTTTTATTGCTTTATTTGTTACGAAACAAAATCATTTGTATAAGCTGTCCTTTTATTTGTGGCTTTGCGCATAGTTGTTGTTATCTTGTTAGGTCTCATTTTTGTGAATTCATGGAAGGATAGTTTTTAGACATTAGACATTACTTTATACATTGTTGGGCTTTTGTCATTTTCTTTTTGCCCACCATAAGTAACTTGCAGATGATTAACTTGCATCACGGAACAGTTCCTATGTTGAACTGATGAGATCTAAGAATGAGCTGAATGTAGGCGGAACACTTAGACTTGTTCTATTTCCACCCTTACCTATGATCAGAGATATGTAGGGTATTTAAATCAGGGAATCCATGCAGCCTTTATAGAATGGGATTGCTCCCATATTCAGAGCTATCTATTTTGACCCAGTTTTTGTTATTCTTTTGCCTGTTGGTTACTCTCCTCCACTCTCTGATTAAGTAGGGATTGAGTCTAGCCTGGACTTTGTTTATTCTACTGCTTTGGTGTTGTTCTGGCTCCTACCATTTGTGATTACTCCACTGCCAATCGATTCCTTCCGATTTAATCACAATAAAAGGCTATGTTTTATTACCACCATTCACAGAAAACCCGGACGCATGTTCGAAATCAAGAGTGGGGGTTCTGCCAAACAGAACTGGATGTCCCGTGACATTTTATAACTAGTACTTAACCTTACTGCCATTTGCTGGGTACTTTGATACAGAGCTATCCAGCTCAATCAGCAGAACTGCGCACATGACAGGTCTTCAGTATGACACAGCAATGCTCAGTCGCGTTAAGTACTTGATTGGAAGTTAATCGGAGAACTCCTATAATATCATTCTAGAGGATACGCTAGGACACTCCTAGACTGCTCGGGATGTTTTATTGCACAAGCAAACTGTGCAAGCCAGAATAGTTACTGATAAATGATAAAAGCAGCACATAATGTCCCACAAAAGTCATATACCAAAATGCTGGCCACTTAAAGGTGCTGTTTGATGCCCAGATAACTTTCGCATCATGATAAGTAAAAGAAACCTATTTGTCATTTTGCTTTTCTCCTTATTGCTCCTTGTCTCTTAAAAGCTGTGTTAAATATTTATTGAAATACTTCAGTTGCTTAGAAACAGAGCCCCTCCTCTATGTAATACATCACAGCAGTCTGACCATCTACAGCTACGCCCACCTGCGATGTCATGCTCATGCATTACAGATCCTAATACACAGTAATGTGATGGGAGTGAGGGTTTTAAGCGGCTTTTTTGTGTGACAGGTGTTATGGGAGTGATGTGTGATAGGTGTGATGGGAGTAAGGTTGGTTTAAGACCTTAAAGGTAACACCCATTCTGTAATGTCAGAGATGGGCAGGCGGAGCAATAAAGACAGACAGATTTAAAGGGCCCGCTGAAATGTTTTCAACAATAAAATACAACAAAATGATGTTGTTTTAAAAATAAAAGAATTCCATAGAAGTGCATTATAATATAAAAATAAGAGAAAGCTGGGAAAAGACATGTATGTGGGAAAAGACATGTATGTGGGAACAGCAACTTTGAGAGCTTATGTTTGGCTTTTTACCTGATTTTTTTTTTTTCAAAAGAAATTGTTGAGACAGGCATATATATCCTTACTGCTCATACACTATTAAAGCCCCATCCTACATGACAAAATTTGAAACGCAAAGTTGCTTTGCAGCCAGTTCACTGGCTGCTAAGGATAGCTTTCTGCTAGGTGGTTTTATTAGGAATCAAAAGTTTAAAACGTGCATGCTAGTCGCTTGGGCTACAGTGACTATGACAGCCAAAGTGGGCCACAAGAGGAATAGCCTAAGGGATGAATGCCGGACTGCAGGCTCTAACACAGCCTGTTGGAAGTTATAGAAAAACTTTTTCTTACAAAAAACAGGGATTAATACAAATACAAAAAAATATATAAGAATATATTACAGAATTCATACATATAAAGTAGTTTTTGAAATAAACTGCTTTGTATTTAGCCTTCAATGATCCTTTAAGTATAATACTTGGATGGCGCTTTTCAATGTCTTAGTCTTTTGCTATTCAAAATAATAAATCACAGACGATCTTATCTTAATCTTTGGTAGCGATTGCGTAAAAACAGAGAAAAACAGAATGCATGGATTCCACTTCACCTCATTCACATTGCTCATCTATTGCTTAACATTACTTAACTAATACAGAATGAGATACTAAAATATAAAGGAATGCTAAACGAATTTAGGACAGTGCTGTTCAAGTTGGATATACATAAATAAAACTTATTTATAGGAAACCGAGTGGCCCAGTCATATACCGTCCTAACCATTTGCCAGACAATCTGCTAAGTGGGCTCTACCCACATTCACATTCTCCATAGAAAGCACATACAGTGAGCATAGAAAGGTTCCAGTCAGGAGTTAAACTCCACCTTTAGTCCTTGCAAATAACACACAAAAACAAATGTTATATAGCAACCCAAACTCTTCAAATACCACAAGCAGAACACATCACTTTCCGGTATATGGTATGTACAGAAAAGGTCCGAATTGGTGAAATTTCTCATTCATCACAGGTCAACTAATGGGATTTTCCAGCTTTGAAAATGGAAGAACAACTGAACAATGGAACAAAGAGGTAAAAAAACAAAAGTAATGAAGTTCATACACACAAGAACCAGACAAATGGCTACCCTCTGTTCACTCCCACACTACAGCTCCACATGCATATTCCTGTTTTCTTGACACCTACCAAGCTCCTGAATTTAACATTCTGCTTGTGCCTTTCTGATAGCAGAAGGTTGATTGTAAAACAATGTCATCTCTTAAAAGTTCTGCACCAAAAAGCACAATTTTAATTTATAACAATGACTATATATAGTTTTTGGTGCAGGGTGGCTCTGCATTTCATGTGCAATACAAAGATGACTTATAAAGGGGAACTGTCACAGCTGTTAATATAAGTGAATTCATATAAAGAAAACATCTATAGTTTGTACTTTTATTTTGTAAATCACTGTATGTGGGCACCGCTCCTAATTATTGAGTTTAGGTGTTTCAGCCAAATCGATTGCTAAAATCAAGCACATAGGCAACCATCTCAGTGGACAAAGATTGGCAGTAGAGTAGGTCATACTTAGCTCAGTAACTTTAAACCTAGCGTTGTCATAGGATCCCACCTTTGCCACAAACCAGTTTTTATGAAATTTCAGCCCAGCTAGACCTGCCCCGGTCTACTGTAAATGCTAATATTGTGAATTGGAAATGTCTAGTATTAGCAACAGCTCAGCCTTGAAGTCATAGACCATGCACACTTGTAGAGTGGGGCCACCAAGTGCTGAAGAGCGCAGTGCGTAACAATTGTCTGTCCTTTGTAGCATCGCTCACTACAGAGGTCCAAACTGCCTCTGGAAGAAACATCAGCACAAGCCCTGCACACAAGCCGAGGATTGCAAGTGTTGGCTGGAATGGTGTGAATCACACTGCCATTGGACTCTGGAGCAGTGGAAATCTCTTCTCTAGAATGATGAATCACACTTTATTATCTGAAAGACTGATGGACCAATCTGGGTTTGGCAGATGCCAGGAGAACAATACCTATCTGAATGCATTGTGTGACTACTATAAAGTTTGATGGAAGAGAGATAATGGTCGGGGGCTTTTTTTTAAGGGTTTGGGTAGGCCCATTAGTTCCAGTGAAGGGTAATGTACAAAGACATTTTAAAAACTGCATTCTTCCAACTTTGTGACACCAGTTTTGGGAAGGTTCTTTCCTGTTCCAGCATGAGTGTGCTCTGCGCACAATATAAGATCCATCAACACATGGTTTGATGAGTTTGGTGTGGCAAGTGGCACCCACATAGTCTTAACTTTAACCCTAAATAACTCATTTTGGAGCAATTGGAATTACGACTGTGGGCAACGCCTTCTCACAAACTTTTGGCTGAATGGGCAAAAAATCCTAAACACTCCACAATCCTGTGGAAAGCCATCCCAGAAGAGTGGAGCCTGTTATAACTGCAAAGGGTGACCAACTCCTTGTTAATGCCCATGGTTTCAGGATGATCATATAGGTGTGATGGACAGGTGCCACTATACTTTTTGTTTGCCAATCATTGTTTTTGAGATATATGTCATGGAAACTAAGACTGGCAAAGACAGCATATTTTAATCAATATCCTATCCTGAAGGTGGTCTTCGGATGGGTGAGGGTAAGAGATAAATTCAAGACAGAAAATGAATTTGACAGTGCTGACTATGCCACATGCAGCCACTGATCACAGCCCCCCAGAGGCAAATTAGTATTAAACTATATCTACCAAAAATGCATGGATTGAAAAGTAAAAAATGCAGCATATAGTAAATATTAATAAATAAATGTAGTTATACTAAAAGCTGTGAAGTTAATTGTTTTCCGTTCATTTTAAACAGTACAATGTATCATTCCTCCGGCTTTCTTTGTGTGAACAAAAAAAGTTAGGAAAATAGATGAGCTAATCACAAAAGATGGGCTAAAATGTTGTTGGATTCCAATTATTATTACTTGTGCTCTTTATCCTAAATCGAGGAAACTTGTGTGGCATGCTGACTCAGGTTATTCTTATCTGATGGGGGCTTGAAGAATTCAGAATGCCTTGGGCTAGATTTAGTGAACTAGATGCTTTGATCTTCTAATAAGTTCTAAACTATTTTTCAAATTTGGGTGGCACATCTGATGTTGTGAAGAAGGAATTTATCAGCGTTGAGATGTTTCACGCAGCTGTTTTGACTACCAGTTTCAGACTGATATATAGAGACAAATTATGCATTTAACCAAATCACCTGTACAAATAACATTGTTTTTTTTCTCAATACAGGTAAGGAAATAAATTGCAGTACTTTAATATGCATTCTGCATTGGCAGACTGTCCCAACATAGAGTACCATTAGTAAAAAGAGATCACGAACAATATTGGGTCAAAAGTGATATTTGCATTAGTAGATTAGAATTTTCACAAGGTCCATATTTTCTGTTGAACTAGCCAAAAAAGAGATCAGGTAAATCATATGGAAGACAATAGAACAATCTGACTCAAGCCAAAATACTGGGATCCAGTTCTTGATCTTGATATTATATTTGAGATTTGCAGGTTCAACAGGACCATATGATTCATTCATTCACTCTTCCGTTGAAAGCCGAAATACTGGCATCCAGTTCTTGATCTAGACATTATATCTGAGATTTGCAGCTTCAACAAGACCACACGATTCACTTTTCCATTGAAAGGGACATTTTATGGCAGTGAACAGCAAATGAGCTTTAAGATTTTCATTGCCAGGGCCATCCTTTCATCACCAGTCCAGCCCTATCCAGGGTCAACTACTGGTTTTAAAATTGGTAATCTGAAGGAAAATAATACACTTAGCTGTATTCATACAATGGGATCAACAGATCCCTCATAACGTATAAACTTTTTATCAACACTTTTTACACGTAAACAATCGCTTAGCTTCAGGGATGTTAAATATTTCTTTCATGCTTGTCAGGTTGACTACCAGGCTCATGGTCATTTTCTAAACACCACTTTTATTTTCCGTAAGACTAGCGGGTAACAGCAAAGTATAACATGTATCATTTCTAAAAATGGACAAAACAAGCATCTCAAGGCTGCGTGTCATGGAAGTAAATGCTATCATTGCAATAGCTGACTTTGCTGGATCATCTATCAAAAATATTAATATATCATAGTTAAGAAAGAGTGAAGATTCATATTACAAGACAGCATAACCATTGTTGACTATAAAAATGTTCAATTTTTATTTGAGTTATTGCTCAGTTTGATCTGTAGATTGGAGTAATATTAATCATTTTTTTTTACAAAGTATGAATTAAACCACATCACCAACAAATAATGTTTTTAAGTGTTTGGCCAACTCAGTTTCAGATGCTGGATACTGGTGGGCGTAAAGGCATGTTTACCTTTTTGTTCCCTGGTTGGATATCATAAGTCAATGAACTCTTTCTGAGACCCAAGAGGTTACTAAAATATCTTGGTGTATACATGAGTTTTGTTTTGGGTTTTCTCAATCACAACTTAAATGGTTATGGACAGCTAATACAAACATACTACGATAGATACTAAGACCTTAAGGAAAACTTATAAAACTGACCTGATATAAAATGTGAAATTATGAGCACAATGGAAATATATGTACATGGAAAATAAAGAATTTCCTATTTCTAAGTAGGTGCTTATATAGTCCCATGGTCCACAGGGAGCATGGGTGTCCAGAGGTGGGAAATTCAGAGGCCCACTGAAGCAGCAGCAGCAGGGGAAGGAGAAACTGTAGACTGTTTAGAGTAGATTAACCAGACATAGAGAGAAAAAAAAACACCTGGTAGTCAGTGGAGTGCAGCATGAAAACGTTTATTTCATTCTGTACACCCCCTGCTGCCATAGTGGTTTGCTCTGCTCTCTTCCGCTCCGTCTAGCTAGCCACCTCCCCTTACTCTGGCAGGTGCTTCTTCACAGGCACATGGTCCACACTTGGGTTAGTTAATGCCCCAGCTGCTGAGACTACATTTCCAATGACTTTCAACATATCTAGTATGTTACGCATAATGGGGAAGCGAGCACTCCACAACTTGAGTGCCAAAGGTTAGCTTTTATTTCATTATGGATTGGTACTGTGAAACGCACATCTCGTGATTTTAAGCCATCCATTTGGTCGGCCGAACATCATGAGAAATATGTTAACAGCACTTCATGGAGTGGGAGAGGTAAAAGGTGGGGAAGATATATTGCACCCCCTGGAAAAACTTCTAGGGATGCCCACAACAGGAAGTGTACCCATTATTAAGTTTAAGATTACCATTATAAAGCATAATACATAGAAATTCTGCATCTTACAGAATAAATAATGTAATATTTAGGTCACATTTCCCAAATCCTACATTTCCCAGTTCTATACACTTAATTAATAATTCTGTGTGAAAGCACCTGTAAATTAAACAATATATTTGTGGTTATTATGTAAGCATTGATCTTAACGTCTTGTTCTCAATATGTGTATGATAAGTCATTAGCATATCTGGGAACTCTCCAGGTTTGACTCGGAGATCGCCGGGTGAAGCACCGCTTCAGCGGGACTGCCCTCCGACGTCTTCGGGACCATCCACCGACGACATTGAGACCGCCCACTGACGTCATTAGGTTTAGTAAATCTAGGTTTAATTTATAGATATCAAAGACCTTGACAAAGCCTTAGTATACAAGTCTACATACTGATATCTGTAAGGTATCATTTAAACTTTAAATTCTCGAAATTTTTACTCTATTAATTTTACAGATTTAAATTTTCACTTCAGTTATTGTTTTCATTAGCTAAAAAGGCATTCTGAGGTAGGAAGGATCAAGCCTTTCCAGGTTGTGGCATTTCTGTGTGGAGTGGACTTTGAAGCCCCGCCACAAAACCAGGGTTGAGAATTTGTGAAGCGTACATAAAACATGACACTACCTATTGTTATTTTTTGTATTTGATTCACAAACATGACGGTGGGTGACATTGGGTTGACCAGAAACCTCTGACATCAGACAGGTAACATTCTAATTATACAAGTCGATGTATTTCTTATTCAATTTCCCCCTCAACAGAGTAGATCAAGAGCAGGGCCCTCTTCTCCTTTTGTACCAGGTTGTTATTGTTTGCGACTCTGATTGTGAAGCACTACGGAATTCATTATCAATCTGTTAAATTTTAATCTGTTAAAGAGTGTATTTTAGATCACAGCAATGTAAATCAGTTAATGGCAAAATATTTTGTTTTTATATTACACCGCATCATGAACTGAAAACAACGAGGGCGTTAAATCGGTTAAAAGGTCAGAAACATACAGTGCGTGACTTCTAATATTACGATGCACAACACTAGAAAAATATTTACATAAATGATGTAACTTTAAGTGGAGAATGATTCATCTAAATGCTAGCATGCCAATAAAACAAATTACAAATAAATACCCAACCAGAACATATTCAATAGCTTCAAGGCCCAAGTGTGTTTTTTCTATAGAACCAGTACATATGCAGATATGTACAGAGTGGTTTGAAAGGGTCTACAGTCCCTTGGCCCCTGACCCCTGGCTGAAACTCTTCAAGAGAATGCTATTCAGAGTGTGGCATGTTTTTTTTTTTATCAAAAAATCAAAATAATTAAAAGTTTTGCTGTCAAACCATAGAAAAATGTATATAGATTAAAATTATCCATTCATGCGTTAACATTTGAAGCACATACAGTATCACCTAGAAGCGCATAATCTCCAGTAAACATATCTTGTACCATGACTCTATCGTGATGTTTTAGCTGCTGCATCAGTGACATCAAAAGGAATATTACTGAGTATGTACAAGGAGTTTCTATGCTTCCTGGTTTAAGAGGTAGCCAGGGTAGGTCACGGATATTGTGTTCCCTTCTCAGCAGTCCTTTATCCTGGAGTTTGTGTCAAATTTCAATGGCAAATTTGATGCTAATACAACTCTAGTTGTAACTGCTGGATCTATTAATTATACTCTTGAGGCCACGTCTTCCATTTTGAACTGCATGGTTCCATGATGTTCCATCTTGGGAGCACAAGCCAGCTTGTTACATGCTTCCTTTGCGGCTGTAATTTAGGATTCAGGCAGAAATGACCTATCTAGGTAGCCTTTTCTGCCGCTGTAATTCAAGAACTATGGTACCGGACTTTTACAAAATGTACATGCTGAGTGAGTGTGTTTTGTGCCACATAGTAAATCTGGTAGCATCACAGTTATGCCATATAAAGATGATGATCAGTAATCAGGGCCTAGAAGCTGCTGTATAAGGGAAAACAAGCGTATGTTGCTTCATACCCCACCATAATACTCATCAGGCAATAATTTAGTTCTTTAAAGCCATGCGTGATTGCTTATACTGTAAATTATACGTCTTATATCATTTGTTTTAATATTATGTCTTTCAGAACAGTATTGTTTTCAGACTTTGTCTGACTTTGTTTTAAATCATACCCAATCCTAACAAATACATCCTTAATTCAGGGTCATCACAACATTGTGTAAGTCACAATACATATCAATGCACGTACAAGGACATAACACATAAGTCCAATGTTAAAAACCTGGGAGTAAGTAAGAAAGGTGATAAGGTGCTAATATAAATTAGATGTGAATAATTAAATGCAGCTCACTGAGTCAAGTAGAAATATCTACTTAAAAAAAACAACAATATATAAAGTGAAAGGAGTGCAAACAAGATAAAATAATAATATAAAGATAAACAATAACAAATGAACAGGAATTTTTTAAGAACAATAAATGAGACAATAAACACGCCATATATATTTTTTTATATATATTGTTCAAAAATGCCTTTATTGTTCTTAAAAAAATCAATGTTAATTTCTTATTTTTACTTATTATTTCATCTTTAAAACCTGGGAATGTTCATCCTTATTTCTATTTTTTTTAACGGGAGTTAATTTGGAGACGGAATCAGTGACACATTTGTAATCCTTGAATGTTGTCTCACTATACACTATGCCACTCGGCCCATTTTGCATTTAATGAACAATTTAATGCTTCTTGTACAAAATTGTAAGGAGTTCAACTATTATATATTATTCTTGATGTGATAAATCCCAGCTAATAGTTTATTACATAGTCCACAGATTTCCATAATGAGTTGCGCGATAAGTTAAATTGCAGTTAAATAACATAAAGCTATGTTCAAAAGTGTAGATCCTTAGATAGATTGATAGATTGATAGATAGATAGATAGATAGATAGATAGATAGATAGATAGATAGATAGATAGACAGATAGATAGATAGAAGATAGATAGATAGATGTAATTTGCTCAATAAAGAGTCTCTAGGGAAAGCTTCAAATGGTACTGAAAAAGCCATGAGAAAGCATTTTATAGGTTCTAAAAGGTGCGAATATGAATGTGACAGAACAGACATCTCTAAACCCTGGCTGTGAAAATATTACAAATCAATAAAGCCACTTTTAAAGTAATTTAAAGCCTAAAGGAAACAATATAAAAAAGAACTCTTATAGCAAGAAAAGAAAAGATGATGCATCACACTTAAAATTACAACAGAAGATAGTTTTAGCGGGCCGTCTTGATGCTCCACATCTTAAAAGTCAACAGTTTTACGTACTGATTGAGGGATTGATTACTTTAATGCTAAAAATATAGAAGGTGTATAAAACATTGATGGTGCCCTTAAACAAATCATTTACCATTTCCAGGTACTTTCTGTTTGTTCGGGAACATCTCATGAACCGCACACGTTGCTCTCTGTTCTCTGATGGATAATGTGAATTATGTGATCGTCAAATAAACATATATTACCCCTTTCTAGGTTTCTCCAAGACGACTATGACTACAAAGGCTTGCGAGTGTTTGAATTTAAAGTGGCCATTCATTCAAAGGAAGAGGTTTTGTGAATGGGCTTTAAATGTTTGACTAAGCACACGCAGTGTTTGTTCAGGCTAGAATTTATCTAGACCCCGGCGGTTTCTCCGTAGCCTCTGACGGCAACAGCAGGCATACTTTATGAATGGAGGCAGATGGAAACCTTGTTACTACAGCTTCTGTTCTCAAGTGCGGCTACTCCCAGTTATTACGGGGAGTTTGTATTGCCAGCTTGCTTCACTGCACACGCCAATGTAATATAATAAAAATACTCATACTAAGTGCCTTTCATCCTGTAATTAAGATGCCTGTTTACAGCTACCTGCAGAGAGAGGCAGGAAAGGCATGTCATATCGAAGGGAAAAAAAGAATTATTATGCATGGAGAACCTGCATGACATTCAAGAAGCCCACAAAGTCACAAAGTGAGAACTAGATATTAAGCAAAAGGCAGGTAAACGGTCATTAGGCAGCCCAGTGCCAATCGAATCATACGTATTCTAAGTCGAGTAGCAGAACAATTGTATGCCACAGAAAAACCCGATGGCAAACAGATGGTCCGTCGCTCTAAGGTAACGTTTAGCCAGCAGGTAGCCATTTTCGCGGCGCCGCTCTACGGCTTCATTCTGCCAGGTGTTTAGGGGAGCTGTCCAACGTCCAGTCCTGCTATGCTTTACAAGCATCCATCGGGAAGCATTAATGCTGTTATAACATGCTTATACAGAAAATAAGATTGGAGAGAAAACACTCCAAATTATAAAAAAAAAAAAACACCAGCCCACTATGTGTTTGTTCCTATGGAGCGCTCAACCTGTTTTTGGAGCCTAATTTTGAGTCAAATAATCTCATGAAAAATATTCGCTGTGTTTCATGGTAAAGTGTTTATAACTAACACTGACTGTAAAAAAAATATTGGAAACAGATTTTTTTTTTAAAAAAAACTGTTAGAAACATAGTTTCAGCTTTGTGAATCTTATTCAATTGCTCTAGTTATGGCTGTTTGGGGATGCCAGAAACAGTGTTATTTTTAGGATCATGCATTCTGCTTTAGTATTTTCTAAATATAATACAAATTGGATATAGTAGTAACACGTGGGCCGGCTGCAAGCCCCAGGTATTGAGGAAAGAGGGTTACGCGGTTGCAGATATCTGGGAGGCAGGCTTTGAGCAGGGTTGTGTAGCGAAACATTGCGTGGCCTAACGCTACAAGTGTGGCAGCTCAGAGGCAATACTCCCCAAGCCAGACGGCTGAGAGTTGATGGGGACCATGTATGTGAATGTAAAGTGTAACTGGCAGGTGTCTAAGTGGGTGTAATTTGGCTGGGAGCACTGTTTGCATTAGTTTGGCTGAGTGTGCTATGTGTGTTTCAGTGTACATCGATTTGAGAGTGGTCACAAAAGTGTAGATGTCCACTACCGACAAGTATAGCAGAAGGTATGCCTTCTGTTCTACCCCAGTACCACGTCATGTGGAACGCATGCTGTGACGTGGTACAGGGGATTGTGAGCGTGGGAGCTCATGTGCGCAGCCCACCCAGCACCAACTATTTGCAGTTTTTATCTCTATGCCAGTTTCATGTTTGCACAGAAAAAACAATGAGAAATTAAAAAGAAAATAGGGTTTTCACATAGGTAAAAAATGTAACCCCCTACAAAGTGGCTTTTTTTCTGTTTTCAATGACAGGGGCACCGCAAATTGAGTGTGAACTAAAGAACTTCCAACGCAGGACAACCAGTACAAATAAATGACCCAGATCTGCAAATGTTAAGAAAGATTTATAATATGTCCCAGTAAATGTGCTGGTACAGAACATTTTAAGTGACCCACGAGTAAAGTAGTAAATGCTGATTAATACTATAGAGCTGCAGAAAAGTGTTTTTTTTTTAGACTTAAGCAAATTTTAATTAATATGCATCCAGGCAGTAAGCAATATTGTAATTTGATTACATGGAGAAGCTAACATTTCTCAATGAGAGTACAGTTTGCAGGGCTGAAGTCTTTCTGAATGTATAATAAGATTCGGCCTGCCAGCTATTCCCAAATCAATGAAATTGTTTTTTATTTGCCTCGCTCGGTTGATCGGTCATACTGAGGCATATTCTGGCCTTGGCCAAGTAGGACGGTAGGCCCTCTGACACAAAAACTGGCTTTTTGCCTTATGTTATTGAGTTGCGTCATAGCGAGTTCCAGCATAGGTTCTCTATAGCTTATAGCAAATCAATCATTTCCAAGGGAGCCATGGTACTGTATATGACTCTTTATTAACAGGCCTGGTTTCCTGAGGAACACACACTGAATCCCTTATTTTAAGCTATACCGAGGCAATCAAATATAGCCCTCTAGCTGTTGTTAGCGTAAAACACAGCAACAATCACGGGCAGCATGAGGCAAGCAGATAACAACACGGGATGCAGGTAATAAACCATGGAGGGTTAGTAAGAAAGTACATTGCAAGGGTAGCCAGAGGCTCGTGAGTTGAGTCCACAGTGAATTCCAACTCAGGCTGAGTCTGTATTAACTTTAATAGGACTTTAACCAGGGGAAAATCACGTACATGAGTTGAGCTTCTTAAGGACAACCCAGAAGGAACACAATCTTACTACGGCAATGCATTTTTAAATTTTTTTGGCATTAATGAAAATTTTTACATAAACTTCTCCTACGTAAAATTGAGTTCAGTAAAATATTTAGCATCCGCTCATTATACCGTACACAATATATGATATTAAGGAGCATGCACTTGATCTTCCTTCCATGGTTGGTTGCTATGTGTGTGCATTTATAAATATCAAAACATTTTTTGCACTTACCGTTGTTGATTTGTTGGTGTTTAAAGGTGCCTGGCCTTCGGGGGAAAACCCAGCAAATCCTTAGTGGGGCAGTGCCCGATGTCACCTCCCACGTATCTTTATTGCCACTTAGGTCTTGCGGCCCGCCAGCTGGATACACGGACGCACACCACAAAAGAGTTAACCATGTGTATCTATCAGGCAGCTGCACGCATGTCATTTACTGGCCGCTGGCCTTAAAGTGACAGTACTGATTTTAAGAAATCGATAAATCGTTGGCACTATATAAATAAAAGATAATCGTAATACCAGGAATTATGTTTCTAATGCTACATTTAGTTACAAAAGTGTTCAGTTCATCAGAAATAGTGGAACTGCACCTTAAAGCACCGTCATGTGGCACATTTACCGGCAAAGCACTAACACAAGGTCACAAGAGAGGGACCTTGTATTGTTAAAATAATTCTAAAAGCTGCTGAACGGTTCAAAAAATAACACATACCTGACAAATACTGTAAAAAAGCTCTATATGCTTTTCTGATTTATGTCAGGTTATTTTGATGTGAATGGTGTAGCTCAAAGGTAGCGTTTGTGGGATTGTGTATAGATTTCAAATATAACAGAGATTTTCTTGAGCTTTTGATATTGCCATATGTTTTTCCTCTAAATATTAAATAAACTTTAAAGTATCTTAAGTGGTAGAATTGCTCTGTTCTACCATGCTTTTGATTTCACCAAATTCCCTACTGAGCAAGCATGACTGTTTTTGTAAGCTGCAGAAATGTGCTATGATTATATAATGATACAAGGATCGACGAAAACAAGCATGTAGTAAGGACACTGTATATTCAGTGTGTCTTTTCAGCTACAGAAAACGCACATATGTAAGATACACATGTAGCAACATTTCAAAAGTGAGGCCTTTGTTTTAGGTGATGTGGTTGGGGGTGTGATGTGGTTGGGGGGGGGCTGTGGCACATTTTCACCCAGACCAACTTGGCCAAGGCCTAGGGGGGACAGGAGCCCCTCTGACAAGAACCAGTGCAGATTGGACTGTTGGGTGATCAGTCTACCTGGCGCGCCACTTCTCCTTGGGCCGGTTGGGGAGATCAGAGATTTCCCTTGTAACCAGTCCATATGCACTATGGAGTGCTATGATTCCATAGTGATCTTACTCCGGCACTCAGTATGGTAGACAGCAGTCGCTGAGGTAAGTGGCAGTGGGCAGTTGGGGCCCAACCAAGATACGGTGTGGCCAGGGAATGGGGCTTTAGTAATACAAATTTCCTATTACTTTTATACACATGATTGTAACTTTAAGGGTGATGGAACCAAACATTCCAAACACTTAACACAGGTCATACCAGCAGGGGTAAAAGGGATTTTACTCCCAAAGTGGGACACTTAGGAAGATATTTTTGTTGGGGAAAGAAAGGGACAACATGAATTATATACATTAAACATAATCCTGGCACAAAGTTTCAAAATTTCATAGCTTTCCTAGAGGGATTACAGCTAAAGAAAAAATACACTTAGAATCGCTTGTAGTCCTCCAGCTACCGTATACGTTATATATAGTAAATATGATTTTATGGCCCGAACATCCATGTTAATATAAAATAAACAATAAAAATGGGCTTCATGAGTTTATTGTTTTGCACTATAGTGCCACATATTGAGTTTTCCCAAGTATTTGAATACAGCGGTGTAATGCAGGCTTTAATGTGTATATATCTTTTATATGGCTTTTATATGTTATGGTGAACTTCCTAGTTACCAAACTGCAAACAAACCAAGACCAATCCTGCACACCCAGCGGGGCAGACATAGTGTGCCTTGTTTGTCCATTGGGCTAGTATGGCTTTGACAGAATTAGAACTTCTGTTCCAGAAGCTATGTTCCTGCACCGCTAACATCTCAGCAGCCACAGATGGTCCTTTACATCAACATTTCGCAAAAAAAAATCCCAATCATAAATTCATTTTTCTCAAACTGATCTGCAACAAGAATTGGACAGAGAATTCATAAGGACCTTCAGATACTTCGCAACCCTGCACACTAATAAGTGTCCTCCTCTGCTGTTTTACTAAAGTCAATGAAGGGATCGGTATATAACCGTATAAGACGCTAAGAAAAGAATTTGGTGCAAACTGGAAAAAGTGAAGAGATAATATTTTGTTGGATTCCACCAATTTCACCAATATCGCTCCCATCTTTCATTTACCAAAGCAAAAAAGCAGGAATATGGGGTTAAAAAAATGATATAGTACCTTAAAGCAGAAATGTTCCAGACAAAGGAACCCTTTATAGCATAGGAAACCTTGCATAAGTAGCTTAATTAGCTATAATTGCATGCAGATGGCGCAGTTTGTTTAAGGACAGAAAAAAAACAAAAACAAACAAATAAATGTATAATTTCTTATTGTAAAATGTCTAAAATATTTTCTACAAAACACTCAAGCTTTTGTACAGAAATTATAATCAGCAATGTTCTTTATGGAGAACTATATTTAAGGGAAATCATCAAAGCCAATCAAATATCTGCTAGCAAGTAAAAATGATGAATAGATTAAAAAAGAAAACGCTGATTATAAGCTACCGCTTCCCTTTTTAACTCAACTACCGCACCTGTATGCTCTTGTGGAGTAGTATACCGCTAATGATGTCACTAGTATAATGATGTCACATATGTCCTTGGAGTACCCAGAACACCTTTAAACTGCGATTTGATAGCTCATAGTCCTATAAAACATATAAAGACTAAGGACTGATTAAGGATTTAGTCTTTACATCAGAAAAAGACTAGGTGGGCCGAATGGTTCTTATCTGCCGTCACATTCTATGTTTCTATTAAGTACTAGACCCAAATGCAAAAACAAAAAGGAAATTACTGTTTTCTTCACATAGTGATCAAATATAAAATCAGTGAAACTAACTTGATTGGTCATACGTCAGGGATTCTTCCTTCCTGGAGTCATTTTTAACAAGAGAGCAGACATTGCTGGTACTTATATAGTTCATGATCTACCACTAATATGAAAACTATAGAAAATGTAACGTTTTATACTTAATAGAAAAACATTTATACATTACGTAATATATAATAAACTCTCCAACCATCACCACCCTTTTCTTATATGCGTTATGCATGCAGATATGGAGAAAATCATTATCTTTTTTTGGTATCCAGAGATTAGCTGACGGACTATCGCAGTCTTACCGTAATTTAGAGTAAAAAAAAACAATTTGCGCAAACAAGAGCTAGGGAAATACGTATACGCAGCTGACCTTTGATAAGTAAGGCAGCACGTCTAGTTCACATTAAGAGCATAGTCTATGGTCTTTTAATGGATAACCATCCAGAGAGAACACAACTGAATAATTACTCTGATTCATACCATGACTTGAAGGCACTATTAAAGAGACAGCCATGCCTAAACATAAATCTGAAATATATTAAAAAAAGCACGCTTAAGAAAATATAAATGTAAGAGCTACGGAACGTGACAATTTTTTATTGTGTTTCTCCAGGAAGTCTGCATTTCTATAGCTGGTGGCTGTCATTAGTCTATATTCGTCTTTGAAATGTGTGGTATGCCGTAATGATTTAATTCTACTATATGTGAAACCGTTACAGCTTAGATCATTACTCGCCAGCTGTAGAAGCACTGGGCACGCAAAACCCAAAGAATATCATTTAAAGAACATTTCATGGATCAAGCATCGTTCCAGAAAATGTTAATTGTTTATTTTCTTAGCAAAGCCGACATTATGGGGTATATGCTGATTTGTTTTCAAGAATTACCAACATTTTTCAAAAGTGCATGTCATAAAATTTGAACTGATAGCTGTAATTATCATTATTTATTGTTTTATATAGCGGCATCATATTCCGCAGCGCTGTACAATTGATAACCACAAATATTTACTACAGCCAACAAATTCTTGATTGAGCGTAATGCATCATTCCCGTGGTTGTACCAGCATGAGAATGGCGCCTTATGCGAATGAACGCCACTGTTGTAAGAATAGTTATTGTGTAATTTATCACAGCTAAAAGCAGCTTTAGACACCAATAACTTTCACAAACGTCTAGGTGAGTCCAGACACTTTGCGTATGCCATGTCATTAAGGTGTGGCAGACAAGTTTACAATCTAAAGGTGTGATTTATCACAGAAGGTCCATTGCTTAATACCTAAAGAAGTGACGAGCGGGCGAGACCCAACAGGGCTAATAGGCTCTCTTGGCTCAGAGATTAAACACAATAACCCATCATAGCCCATCATAATCTGAGTTTGTACCCAGCAAGAACATACTGAGCAGTCTCTCATAATACACATATTTACTGCCACTTTCTTCAAATACTTCTGTGGCAAAGGTATTCCAGTGCATGTGGGCTGGCTAAGCGTGAGGGTGTTGTGGCCAACAACATCTAAAGAGAGATATATTGCCTTCTCCTGATGGTCATGTTGAAGGGACACTTAAGCCAATATATATGATAGCTGAGTCGGACCTTTAAGTTTCATTTTGTCCCTTTGCAAATGAAAAGAGGAATTTGTTTCCCACTCCCCAGCTCCTAAGCAGACAGATGATGTGTGCTGTACTCAACAGAGGCCTGACTCACTTGAGTTTAGTGAGAGTGCTTTCCTGCCGCTGATTGGCTGCTTAAGACAGCCATCAGTGGCACAAAGAACGTGACCATGTAGGAGGTGGTGTGCTGCAGCTCTAGAGCTGCAGCTTCTCATAAAAGTTGAAGAATGGAAAGTACTTGAATATGCATTCATTGTTGGTGGGGCTGCAAGGAGTGTGCCACTAAGTCTAGGTAAGTAAACTGGGGATTGTGCTTAAGGGAGGCCAGGAAAAGCCTTTCCCTGTCCACGGGGTCATATGAGGTCTTACCAAGTGTGGAAGGTTTGGTTCTCAATGAGCTGCCGATTAACACATAATGCTTTCCCAAAATGTTTTGTTTTAATTGTTTCCTATATTAGTCTTCACACTTTAGTACTAATGTCCTCATATGATCACGCAAAACCATTCAGAGTCCTGATTTACCTTCAGCATCACACAGTACATATAACACATATTATGATTTCATTTTACAGCAACAACTAATTATCTTGTGACTCGTAAGCAATATATGTTGACCGTAGTCCGTTCTTTCGCAACTATGACATGGTAGCTTTCATGATAACAGGTTTCTACCCGGGAATTATATGATGTTATTTGATGTGGTTTGTTAACTTTGGACGGGGTTAAAGTCTGAGGGGTTGGTTCTGTGGAAGCATAATCTCACTGAAAACAACACTGGTCTAAATGCAGTGCTGGGAAATCAGTGCGCTGCCACTGCAAATGCCTACTGGAAAGTATGTTGTGTTCCAGTAAAGGACTGTCATGCGCAAGTGCCGTTTTCATTTCAGTGCCCCTTCTGGCCTTTGAACGCTGGTGGTCCTTACTGAAAACTGTACTCCAATGTTATTGTGGACAGGACTAAATACAATACTGACATTAATACGCTTTTTTAAGTTTCTATGGCAACAACCTATGATCATCTACTTTTGTGTCATATGACATATAAGCATTGAGACAAAAATTCTGAATTATTATTGCTGGAGCCAATTAAGGCCATGGATGTTCAATGTATGCCTAGTGGTAATATATTTGTACGACATTTATGTTAATCTTAGTGTGCGAAAACCAGCATCTGTCCAATTAGTCCGTTTGCAAACGCTAGTACCGTCGGGGCATCGTCTGAAGGGCGATAGTGACGCCATAACATATTATGGCCAAGAAAAACTCTGCCGACTTCAGTAACATGACTGACAAACTAGAAAAAAGTAATATTGTCGTTCATGTCTGCCCATGCATGATAGAACTATCAGTCGCGTTAAAGAACCAATCTTGCTTAAAGCAAATCTGGCGCGCTGACAGCAATTTGAGTGGCAGCTGTTTCAGTAGTTAAGGTGTAACGTTAACACTGCCATGGCCCATGGTTTTTTTTTTTCCACATCTGATCTAACAAGATGCTTCCCTTGGTGAAATAACTGAAGCAACCCCGAAGGCTAACGAGGCAGATTCCTGCTTTCCAGATTGACCTGAGACTTACGTGAATTTAACCTTCAGCATTTTTTTTCTGCCTCAGAACTATTTTCGAAATTCTGTTTTCGAAGAGGGCCAGAAAATGTATGTCTGGAATCGCATCCCAAGCCACTGCTGGCTGCGTGCAAACAATCCCCTTCCTTCTAGAATACATTTAATGTTGAAACAGCTAAAAGAGGAGCAGCAGAGATGAACACTCGGTCAATCTGCTCTAATAACTCAGATGATGCTTTACATTGCTTGAGAGTCTCTTTTGGGTTAAATTGCCGTGCAGTCCCACTGATTCACCTCCTTGGTAGGCAATATAGCCATGAAAAATTACACAGGACTCACCAAACTTGGGGTTCTTTGATGTAGCGGCGGGCTACGCAATATATGGCCATATAGTGGGATGAAATCGCCTGTATTTATGCCTTGTTTTTTGAATGGTATTTGCCAGTCGTTGTTATTCCAGAAGCTTTTTAGAATGTGCGCTCCCCTAGTTCGTATAATTTTTTGTTTTGTTATGGCTGATCTTCCGCATAATTATTTGAAATCCTTTCAATCCTTTCTGCATTTACTGCACGTGCCTACAGATCCTTCAACTGGTTCCGCTTCAGAAAATTTTGAATCGCTTGTGATAATCCAGATGCAAATGCTATAGCCAAAACTTTGGTCTATAAATAGAGGAAGACTATCTGGGCAGTGTGTCTTACACATTCTTCAGTGTTTCAAAAAGAATGTGCTCTTTCAATATAAAAAAAAAACATCAAAGGGAATTTCTTAACAAAATGTTGATAAATCCATAAGTTTATTAGCTGCTTTCTGGAATCCTCACTCTGGATTCTTGTAAGCGAACTCTAGTTCTTCATGTGTGGTTAGGACTTTGTGCTGGATTCTCCCGTTACTGAGTGAACGCAACAGAGGCATCTCCTACATTCCTGATAGGAACTGATAACACAATCATTTTCTATTTAATAAGAAATAATGAGCGGAAAAACCAAAGGTCTCCCGATCTAGAAAAAAAGGCAGACATCAACTACAAAACTTCCCAGTTCTGAGTCCTGTCTGGCAATCACTATGCCAATTACAGTTTGTGTCCATGGACAGTGTCTCTTAGATTCAATATGTCGAGACAAATGATTTAATCAGTTTTAACCCCTTAATGACAAAGCCCGTACATGTACGGGCTCAAAATGCATTGTTTTCAATGGGTTTAGGGACCGCCCATTGTCCTTAAGGGGTTAAGAACAAAACTTAAGAGATCCCCCCCCAAAAAAAAAAAAAGTTTGTAAAGGTCTACACAAAGACCCTCCTGTTGGCGTTTCTCGACAACCACCCAAATGAATAGGAGTTAAGGTATGCTAATGTGTTATTAACGGTAAATAAAGCCACATCATACCTCTTCCAAACCTTCTTTTGTCTCAGAGAGATCCTTGTAGCATAGCCTAGAGTCTTATTGAGGTTATAATGAGGGATGCAGCATTGCTGGAATTTTGGAGGGTTGGCCCCCCACTTAATGGAACACTTACATCATTAGGAGAACAAAAGGTACTCTGGCACATGTATTGATTATTAAAAACATATTCCACAGACTAAAGTCTAAAGTATGCAACGGATTTGCAAGCAATGTCCTCATATGGAGAAAAAAGACAAACTACACAAATCAAGTGTTATACACATGTGGGAAGCCGCCGGGGGATTTAGAAGGGGGGGGGAGCATAACTGGCACACAAAAAATAACAAATGTAAAAAGAGTTGTGATAAATAGTAAAATATTTCCAAAAGGATGATTTTATTTGGTAATAATGTGCATGTGATGCAGGTGGGGTAAAGAATGTGCTATTTTTTGCCAAATCACACAATAGGTGGACTTCTGGAAGAGGTGGATAAATGGTATGTAAGCAACAGTTTACAGAAGAAAGGGAACAACCACTACAATGGGATCTGAATATAATGATGAGAATCAAAAACACAGTAAGAAACAGCTTCCTGTAGAGCTTACAATCTAATCGCACTGTTGTAAGTGTTGTCATGACTACGGCACAGGGAAAACTTAGCACCTTGGGTATACACTTTACAGGAATGCGAGAAGTGAAAAACGTTCATGTCTTCTTCTGGCATGAAGGTTTAAAAAAAACCCAGAGAAGTCGTATGTGTTTATCATATGAAATACTACGTGAAGCATCAAATGGCTGCTTTTAACGTAAGAGGGGTCAGTGTACCACAACCACCTACATTAGCCATCACAGAGAAGATCACTCTATTGCAAAGCAGTGTCTTGCTATCTGACATAATCCTTGAAGTATACCGCAAATGCGTGGTTGTGTGGCGAGATGATATAGTACCCTGATCATACATGGAAGATGACACATACCATAA
Source organism: Spea bombifrons (assembly GCF_027358695.1). Taxonomy (NCBI): domain Eukaryota; kingdom Metazoa; phylum Chordata; class Amphibia; order Anura; family Pelobatidae; genus Spea; species Spea bombifrons. The sequence continues at coordinate 102,040,853 of NC_071087.1, read as the reverse complement.
AATCTCCTCCACATTTTTGCCCCTAGAGGAAGACTTTGGCAGGTGTGCATTGCCTGCAAATTAACTACTTCTGCTCCTTGTGGACTGCATCTCCTGTCAAGCCAAGGGATAGCGTGCACACAATACAGCTTGCTTTCTGTAGTCGGGGTAGGTTTACTTTTATCACAAAGGTATCAAAGTTCACGGCTCCTTGTTCCCTTTAAGCTTGTTGATGGGGGTAAGCAAACAGAAAGATCCCAACACCCTGGGTAGATCAATGAGTACAGGATGCAATTACTATACCTTTTTCTACTCTAGGATTGTGAATGGAATTAACTCTTTGTGTCTCAAGGTGGGAAACACATTACAATGCACTCATCTAACACTCTCCAAAGGTTAGGAACAAAGGTTTCTTCAACATTTAAGTCACCGTTTAGCACGTTTAGACTGCCTCGGCTCCATACAAAAAGTTTTGTGTAGCTGATGCGAAAATACCTGGGACCAGCAGGAAACCATCACCATCTTCACAAAGTCATAATTTATACTGTGAAATATAAGCCTTCTATTGGGGTCATTGAGTTTCCTTTGGTGTAATTATAAGGTGCTGTCCTTAATTTGCACTAACTTGACACTAAACCTTGTTCAGTGTGTGCGCAATATCACGTTACCCAAATTGTGAATTAAAGCTAAGATTTCATTTAATGTATAACTATAAAGGGCTAATGTGTTCACACTGAAACAGTATATTAAAGGTAAGGCAACTGGGATTTTAATTGCTGATTAACGATAAGGGCTTCATTTGGAACATGGTAACTCTGGTGGCTGGCGGCCATCAACAGGGGGGGAAAATTAACTTTTACAATTCGGGAACGGGGAGAAAATATAAATATACAGCATTTCGCACAAATCTTTCATCTGTTATTTGATTAACTAATCTTTTATTAACCAACCAAGGCATTAGTGTAAACGCATAAGTTTTTAATGCCATCAAATGGCCACATTAGCACATTCGACCCATACTTTATAGTACACTTAATACTGATGTTAGAGCACACATTGATTACTGATCAGATGTGATGGGTGGTTAATATTTGTAATGAGAATGATAATTATTCTGTATATAGGATCCTGATGTCAATACTTCCACAGCAGCCTAGGCAGTGTTTACCTCTGCTGCTTCTGGCAACCAGACCCACGTCTCTACAGAGAAACTCAGCGCTCGGTGTATATATAACCTGTGGATCAGCCAGGGATCCCCAGCGGCATGTGCATTTAAATCCCCAGTACAAGCCCCGATCAGCCACACACTCCTAATTCAACGGCATGCCTCCCTCCTACACTGCACTGAGGACCACCATCCCTATCACTCTCCTCGTCTGGATGATGGGGATTGCGGTCCAAGCCCCTTTAAGACCTCACACTGGGACTCCACAGCAAGATCAAGACAAAAAAAAAAGTTAAAGGCATCCACCTGAAGGCACGATGACCAAGAGCAGCCAGCACAGAGAGAAGAAACACTGGGGTCGCCTTACCTGTCCCATGTTGCTGTATCCGTATTTGCCGGCTATCCTGTCGGCTTCTTGGGCTCCCCCTGCTATCCTCACAGCCCAGTGGTTGGTGAACATGCCAGCCCAGCATGTGGGTAAAAGGAGTCCAAACAGCGCAGTAAGCAGGCAGAGAAGACACCTTCCGGACAGCCATCCAAAAGCCATGGTATGCCGTGCTGCCCCTAACATACAAGGTCCTTGGTGCCTCCAAGCAAGGCGGGGGAACCAGACTCAAGACAGGTGAGGGCAGGAGGGTCCTGGGCTTAATTCCAGAGCTTAGCAAAGTTCCCAAGAGCTGGAGATAAGGCACTTGTATAACCCCCACTCTGGATCTCACTTAAGCATTGACCTGCACTTTGACTCTAGTCTTCTGCTGCCAAGTGCTAATAATGTGCTTCCTCTCCTGCTTGTGATCTCTCCCCCCCCTTCTCTTCTTCACTCCTGGGTCTTGTTTGGGATACACACACACAGTGCTCAATGGTAAAAGTGCTGACAATTCACAGTCCTCCCAAGCTGTTCTTTTTATTAACCTCTCTGTGTCTTCCCTTCTTACTCCTTCCAAGTGTATGAATGTGTGAGTAGGGGGAAAAGCCAGATCTCTCTCTCTCCCCTCTCTCCTCTCTCTCTCTCCTTCTGCATAAATGACTGCCCCCCTTCAGCTCTCCTCCCGTCCGAAAAACCAACAGCACCCAGATGTAAGAGAGAGGCGGAGGCTTTTCAGCGTGCCGTCCCTCCTACTATTCCTACTGTCCTGTCCCCTCCTCCTGCTACTCATACACTCTATGCCGGGAGATGCCACCTACCTCCAGCAGAGGTGCAAGGATGAATGTGTGTGTGTGCATGGGGAGGTGACCTCACAAGATCAGGGTACCATCTATAACCTACATAATCAGGGCTAGCAAATGCTTTCTGCTCTCAGATGAGATTGTGATGATTGCACATCAGCCCTGAAGCTGTCTGTTCAAGTTGTCTCTTTCCTTCCAGGAAGGTGTGCAATATATCAGTTATGCTATGTGACAAAAATGCGCTCACATCAGCTGTAAACTATGCATTTATCTACATGCCAATGATATACGTATACCGTTCTTTGACAGCTTTATTGAGTTATTTAGTCATTTTTAGGGAACAGCCTGGAGTATTGTTTTTGGATTGGCTGCAGCAGAGTTTGCAGAATATGGTTTGCACTGAAATTGGTTTTTGGCAGTATATGTATGGCAATAATAATAACAACCCCCTCAGCAACAGCAGAAGGGATAAACAGCAGCAACTATATCTAAAGTACCGAAATAAAAACGATAATATATTTTTAGTTATTATATAGATATGGATATTAGCATGTCAGTTGTAACCAGTGGGTAGGATGGGGGACAGTCCACACAAGCGATCAGATTGAGAGGACGTAACAATCAATAACCCCCTTTATAGAAAAATGTGTGGTTGCTACACCTCTTTATATAACATATGCAATATGTAAATAAATTATTAAATGTCTACATTTTGGACAAAACAATGTACAGTTTGGAAGCTACAGATTATTTTCGGAGCGGTTTTTTAACTCGCCAGTAAGGAATGCACCCATAGAAATCAATGTGAGAACACAAAATGTTAGAATGAGCCAGGTATAAACATTTAGAAGCCATGGCTATTTGCCCATCCCTGTACACAGCTACATACAAACAACTACACACTCACCATGTCTGTATCTGCATTCCATTGTTCCAAACACTGTGAAGCCTGTGTATGGTAAAAAAAAAAAGAATAGATGTCCCACCAACTCCAAGCAGTGTCTGTTTACTAAGGGCAATGTTGGCCAAAGACATACACAGGATATAACTTTCTATTTGCGGTTATTTGCTATCTTGAGGGGTAACTTGGCCCTTTTTGGGAAGGATCTCCCTGTAATTTTCGCATTCCTGAAAACCTGGGTAAATCCCTGTAGACCTCCCCAAGTTTTCCAGCGTGAGGGAAACTTGTGGCAATATCATCAAGTCCTCTACGTTTCCTTCAATCTTGAGTAATGTTGAACATTAGCCTTTGGAATCAATAGGTCAGTTCTAATTTCCATAAATTACGTAGCTACATTTGCTGCAAAGTCTTAAGGATTTGAAACCAAAAGCATGACAATGAAATATCGGATTTCTTACCTCCCAAAGAAATGTGGATATCTTTAACTTCTTACTACAACTGCTTTTGCTTGACAGTCCCAACTATTTTATCTCTTCTGCACCAGTCATAGCTAACTTTATTAATAATTTTTAATACTCTATCGATGCTTCACCATATAGAATAGTTTGTTAACAATTTTTCAGCCAAAATGACCGCTCATCGTTGAAAATGGCATGCGTTTATTTCAGATATGTTCTTCCTCTTCCTTTTACTTAAAATGTTGACAGACCTTGACATTTTTCTCCGTAGCAAATATCTCCTGCACAATAGCTAGTAAAAAACTGTGTTGTCCTGGTTCAATTCTGCCTTCTCGATATAATTCATTACAATACTGAAAACAGAAACATTCCCTACTTTTTCATTAAGTATCTAGCTGTAAAACTGTTTTTGCTAGTTTTCTATTAATTTCTAAAGCACTTATATACGACATTTTATAGATCTCTAAAAGTACATTTATACATGTCTGTACTATTGTCACCATACAGACTATTTTTACTCATCTCAAGGATATGTACTGCTTTCTTACAATCTATACTGTCCTAATGCTTCACTCTTCTCGCTACCTGAGACTTTTTAACCTTATGAAATCCAGAAAGCTCCTATTAAACCAACAGTTTTTCAAATTTAATCTTCAAGGTCCTTCCTTTTACCTTCATAAATGCTTTATAATTCCTTGTATTTATAACACTAATTATAGGGAAACTCCAAACATGATTTGCCCCCCCCCGCAAATGCGTGTAGGGATTCAGCAGCACCCCTATGCATTTCTACTCCCCCCAGTTCGGCAGAACACATCTCATGCATGCCACTGGCCACTTTGGTGGGGTTGCATGGGTCATTATACTGTCATTTTAGACATTATCATTTTTGTTACATTATGATATGTTTTGCTTTTCTGATGGGGATTCATAACACAAACTTATGATGTCCCTGCCCAGGGGCGTAACTAGAAACCTCAGGGCCCCGGTGCGAGAATCTGTTAAGGCCCCCCCCACCCCAACCCATCTATCCCCTCTCCCTCCCTACCCCCCTTCTCACAATCTCCCCTCTCCCTCCTTACCCCCTTCTCATGATCCACCCTCTCCCTCCCTACCCCCCTTCTCACGATCTACCCTCTCCCTCCCTACCCCCTTCTCACGATCTACCCTCTCCCTCCCTACCCCCCTTCTCACGATCTACCCTCTCCCTCCCTACCCCCCTTCTCACGATCTACCCTCTCCCTCCCTACCCCCCTTCTCACGATCTACCCACTCCCTCCCTACCCCCCCTTTGTAGGTCACTTACCGTCAACTCCTGTGTTGGGAGCGTGAGGAGTTTGTCTCGGGTGCCGGCACTTCACTGCTAAGCGCCGGCATATGACGTCATATGCCAGCGCTCAGCGTGAAGCGTCGGCACCCGAGACAAACGCCTCACGCTCCCAACACTGCACTCTGGGCAACGGCGGCAGTGGCGGGGAGCAGAGGCATCCTGGATTTCTGTCAGGGGGGCCCAAGAGTTGCCAAGCGGTCGTTTTCAGCAACCGCTCGGCACCCCTTGGGCCCCCCTGACTGGCAGAACTCCAGGGCCCGGTCGCAGTTGCGACCCCGGTAGTTCCGCCACTGTCCCTGCCCTTCCAACTTCTCTGCCTAAGATCTTGCTAACCACCCCTCACATCCATTCATCAAATCGTTCTGCCTTACAAATTTTTCCTTTCCTCACACAAGACACAACTAAAATACTAAATATTTTCCTTGATACATTTCATCCATAAATTCCCTTGAATTGCAATGGTGTACTAACTGCCCTCCCTCCCATCTTTTACCACTCCAATCTATTTTGAATACCTCACGTATACCAACCAAATTCTCTTCATCTACGACCCCACTGTACCAGTCTCTCCACTGGCTCCACATATCCTCCAGAATACGGCCCCTAATAACACAGCACCCCTTATGTCACTGTTCTTATCTCCAAATACTCTCTTGTAACCACCTCTTTAATGTGCCTACAATTTCCATATCTCTTCAACCATTGTCACTTCTTCTCAACCATCTCCTGGATATCACCTGTGATTTTATTTCAGGAATTCCCATCATTCTGTCAGATTCTCCTCTACTTTTTCTTAATGTTCACTAAAAACCCACCTGTTTAGAGAAACATAGAATCTATATTATTAATACCCCACAACTTGCATTATACAAAGGCCTAGGCTTACTGGGACTAGGACAACAGGACCGCTGCAAAACCATCGCCTTGGGACGATACCTCAACCACCGCTTTGGTGCTCAATTCTTTGATCTCCCCAACCGGTCCATTTACACAGCTTCCATAGACCACATTTAAAGGTGCTGAGTTCATTTAAGTCATATAGGGATAGGACATCATATCCTGGCGCTCTGCAGTGAGGACGGTGACCCACCCAAGTTACACACACCGCTGTGTCCTATCTCTTGGCCACCGACAACTGCACGTGATCCTCAATACAATCAAATCATCATCACCCAAACAATCTCTCACCTTTTGTCTCATCCCCCCTCAACTTCCTAAAAGATTATAAGCTTGCAAAACCAGGGCTTACTTGTCTTATAAACGTTCATGTCATTAACTTTATACCTTGTGAGTTTTAATGTTATTGTTAATCTTGCATTTTCCATCAGGAAATCTGGCAGTGTATAAATAAAATGTAATCATAATAACAAAAAAAGTCTAAGCTCTCTACCCCTACTAGACAATAAAAGCCATTAGGCCCATAAATCAGTGCATACAGATAAAGTGGCGCTGGGGTAAAATAACTGCAGAAGACCCAATAGTGGAGCTAAGCGTCATCCTGGCTCATCAGGAGGGGGGCAAGACATGGCTAAAACCCATTGTCTACTTTGGTTTTTTTATGTCAGCACACCCATCTCTAGAAAATATGCAATATTAAAATTCAAGCTGTTTTGAACATAACTTCAGGATAGGAATAAACTGTGTGTTCTTATTATTGTTCGAGTGGTTCAAAGGGACATACATTCATGTTCTTCAGAAAAAATGCTCCAGAAACTTTTAATTGCTACCAGGTCAATGTGATCCTGAAACTACAGAAACATTAAAGCATGTACTTTAAAAAAAAGCTTAATATTAAATTCCATTTTTAAAAATATTCCTTCTAATTATTCCAAGTAGTAGAACTTTATTTGTTACGCCCGTAATAATGCCCCACTACAAAATACTGGTTGAGCGAACGTTAACATAAGAAACTTAAATTGATCCCTGAAGCAAGGGCCCTCCATTCTAGTCCTTAAGGTTTATTATTCTGTCAGAGATGAAGGGTTTCTGTAATTAACATGTAATTAGCCAATTGACTTTGTTTATCACAAAGAAACATGTTAAATATTATCCGGAAAACCTGGTGTGTGTGAGAGACCCTGGAGGATTGCACCTGGAGTCTTCAGTTATGCATTATCTGCTATTTTAATAAGAAGCTGTAAAGAGTAGGACATATGGGCAATTCCTATAGTTGGTAACATTACCTACTTGCACATGAAGATTGCTACACAGTCTACACTTGCCTTGTAGATACACTACACAAATCATACTGCCATGTGTGGTCTTAACGCAAGCTACATCCATGAGCTACAGAGACTGAACAAGCTCCATACATTCTAATCTAATACACGACCACCTGATGTAAAAATATAGGTGAAACCCATAGATCCCTGCTACACCAAGACTTCTGCGCGTGCGTTCAATAAATATTTTAACCATGGTGTGCATCAATGTCTCTATGTACCCCATTGAGTATATTTTCATATGTTTTGCAAATACATCCTTACCGATATTTGCAATGTCCCAGGCCAGGACATTGTGTGATGCCACATACAACTCCATTCTTAGTGTGTAGGCGGCATGATGACATCATAACATGTCCAATGACACCCTTTCTATTCCTCTTCTACAACATACATAAAGTGCATAACACAGGCACTATGCATGGTACCCTACTGACAGTCACAATCATTTGGGACATCTGCCAGGACATAAGCTTAGCCACAAAGAATGTTCCAGCAAAATTGATTGAAACAATCCAAATAAGAAAATATGAGTTAAGCACTCCCTACTTTTTGGTGCATAGCTTTAATTAAAGTGGTTGTCACCATCACAACCAATGGAATGTTCGTGCTGATTGGTTGCTATGGTGATAAGACCATTTTTTTTTAAAGCTCTTCACCATTCACATTGTATTTCTAGAAATTTCCCAGCTACCTCAGTGCAACTTCTACAAGTTAAGGGACAGTAATGCCCAGTTTTCAGGCAGCAATGAGGCAAACAATGTTTAGTTTACTGGCAGCTGCTGCCCTCTCCTGGCAAACAAAGCTGCAGCGTATACAGCATAGGGGCGCGAGAGGGCGCTTTTCGCCAGTGCCGGAAACGTAGGATTGGAGGGCAGATAAAAAAACATTTGGCATATCCAGTGTGACCTTTTATATGGACTAAGTCCTTTCAACACCAGTCAGCAATGGGCTGGCTGGTGGGAGGGGGGGGCAGAGGGTGCGATGTAATTGCCACTGGGCAAGTCCAAATTCTTCAAGAAGGGCTGGGATGGCCTATTTGTAAAGCGCATAGCCTAATAGCTATTCAAGTGAAAAAGGTCATGGCTTAGTAGGCCAAGAATGGCCAAATGCCTTTCGGGCCAGTGGTCGATATGGCTGCATACTTAACGACTGCAACAAGCAATCTGCGGTTATAAAATCTTAACGTACGGCCAAACGGTATTGTTTGGGATCCGTTGGTCTTAAAGTGCTAGGGCTGCTTAGTCATCCCCAGCCCAGGGTCTTAGGCTTGTTGAAGAAGGTTTCTATATGATTTCTAACACAATGTAGGCTTGCAAGAGATGGACATTTTACTTCCTTGTATCAGAATGTCTTAACATGTTAAACTTTTTGCTACAGAATTTGTTGTCGCTATGTAAATTAAAGTCAAGGGGGTTTGCTTCGGAGTTGTTATCATAACAAAAGAACAGTGCTCGCTATTGTTTTATTGGAACTGTAATTAGTGCTATTCCATGAGGTACAATACATGTTAGAACAGGTATTAACTGTAAATATTACTACTTTATTTAACTTGCCCTTTTGGCACTTGTTTGACATAGCAGTAGTTTAAAAGATAACAAGAAAGAACAATAATTATCAGATAACATTCAAAGCAAACAGATTCAAGGAAAACAAGGTCTGTTTAAAGATGACAATCATTTTGACAAGGTGTTCCTGATTATTTTGATAAAGTAGTAAGCGGTATTTTTAAGAGTTGTTTGTAGGAACAATAACAGTAGTTGGGGTTATTGGAGATATAACTTTGGACATGGTGTAACTGTATTTTAGTTCTACTGTGCAAGTTAAAGTATTAAGTATTTTCAAATATATTTAATTATTATAAAGGTGTATAATTTTCCCTAAATTGAGCAAAAACAAAAAAAAAACATTTTAGATTAAGCTTTTATGGTAACTATTAGAAATATCCACAATTAGCTGAATAAATGTCCAATTATAAAATATAGGATTGTGGTTTTATTCCTACTAGTACGTAATAGTTCTTCAAATGGTTTTCTTTAATTAAAAGTGTAGTTTTCATCAGTATGCGTTAATGTCCTGAAAGATGACAATTGGACTGTACTGGTGAAATATCACCAGTTCTATCTGGTAAACAATAAGAACAACAAATATGTATATGTTTGGCAGGATAACGACAGGTCCTAAACTCGTTTAAAAGAGTTGATTTATATGTAAAAACAAAGATGAGATTATTCAGATGCAAATACGTTAGATGTTTAACAAAAAAAGAAAGAGGAAGAAAGAAGGAAAGAAAGAAAGAAAAAAAAGAAAACGTGAAAAGAACTGGGTAAATTGTTTGCGCTATATAAATAAAAGATAATTATAATAATAATAATGAAAAGCAACATTTTTTCCTCAACCCAGAACATACAGTTTTGCTTTATAGCGTTATCTAGATGAAATTCCTGATATGAAAGCCTCACTTTTAAATGAGTCAAGTTTGGTAACCTGCAGAAACATGAACTCCATTTTTAAAGTATTTTTTATGTGATTCCTCCTATAAAGTACACTTACTAAGCTACTAAACTTTTTGTCAAGCAGAATAAAACAGGCATTTCTAATTTCTGAATCTGTGCAATCAGCAAGTTGTTTCCAGTCTACATTACAACATTGGGAATATTTGAGGTCACAGTTGAGAGGAAACCCTGAAAGGCAGAACCCTGACTGTTTTGTTTGTTTGTTTTGTAAGGGGTAGCTGTTCTTTGTTAGAGTGATTGGCGATGTGTACAAAGCATTATCCTATTTGTCATGAAAACAGAAGAGAAGTACAGTTTTGAATAGATGTTCCTTGCTTCCTGTTACCTGCACTTGCTGAGTGTTACTTCCTGCTGTGTCTCCAGTGGTGGAGTAGGTCATATTTCAGACTTAACAATGACTGGCACAGTCAGAAGAAAGATTTTATTACTAAAACTAAGAATGCCCTACATAGACTACAGTGTCTATCATAAGGCTTGGGAAGTCATAGGTGTCTCATAGGTGTCATTTACACTTCTCAATAAAAGAGATAATATGTAAAAAATGGGGCTTAATGTTCTTTCATTTAAATTGTTGACACATATTTATATAATGCGAACAGGAAACAGGAAGTAGGTGGATGTTTAGATTAATGCCCAAAGTACCTTTTCTTACAAATATTTCAAAATTATATTTTGATATATATACACACGCCATTGGCCATAACATTCTGATCACTGACAGGTGAAGTGAATAACCCTGATAATCCTGTTATCATGGCAGTGGGTGGGATATATTAGGCAGCAAGTGAATATTTCATCCTCAAAGTTAATGTGTTACAAGCAGGAACAATGTGTAAGGATCTGAGCGACTTTGACAAGGGCCAAATTATGATGGCTACACAACTGGGTCAGAGAATCTCTAAAACTGCAGCTCTTGTGGGGTGTTCCCAGACTGCAGTGGTCAGTATCTATCAAAAGTAGTCCATGGAAGGAAAAGCGTGGAACCAGCGAAAGGTTCCTGGGTGGCCAAGACTCATTGATGCGTGTGGGTGGCGAAGGCTGACCTGTGTGGTCAAATCCAACTGATGAGCTGCTGTAGCTCAAACTGCTGAAAAAGTTAAATTTGATTGCGATAGAAAGGTGTCAGAACACACAGTGCATCACAGTTTGTTCTGTAGAGGGCAGCGTAGCCACAGACCAGTCAGGGTGCCAATGCTGACACCTGTCCAGTGCCTACAATGGGCGCGTGAGCATAAAAACAGGAACATGCAGCAATGGAAGAAGGTGGCCTGGTCTGATGAATCACATTTTCTTTTACATCGTGTGGATGGCCGTGTGTGTGCGTCACTTACCTGGGGAACACATGGCACCAGGATGCATTCATGGAGGCCCCAGCTTGCAACTTACAGAACTTAAAATGTCTGCTGATGGGATATCCAAATAATAAACGTGTCAGAATATTAATTTATTCATATTTAGTTTCTGTGGCAAAAACCTGTCAGTCACTGCTTTTTTGCAGTTGACAATTGAGTGTTCCTATATATACTGCAAAATTGTAATTGATTAACAAACAATTCATAGGAAGCTTTTGGGAAGTCGACAGTATTATGAATGGTGCTTCTAATTGAGCATTTAGGCTAAAATTCAGTAGGTGAAACAGCATCTTTAATAGCATCTTCCTTTCAAAGGTTATAAGTGTGCATTAATATATTAGATTGGACACTTGTGACTGAGATACCTCCGGGGCCAACTTTTGCTTAGTGTCTGTTCTGGATAATATACAAGGTTTCACATCAAATATGTTACCAAGAAACATAGGCTATTGATGTCAGGGGGCTCAGACTTCATCATCTTCCACTGGGGTTTAACCCCTTAATGACAAAGCCCGTACATGTACGGGCTCAAAATGCATTGTTTTCAATGGGTTTTGGGACCTCCCATTGTCCTTAAGGGGTTAAAAACACAGCACACACACCCTACAATCCAGACCAATGCAGGGACTTTATTTACAACAAACAGCTTCAGTCTGAACTGGGCATGAGCACAAACATGTTATAAACACAAAAGTAAAACACAATAGCCTCTATCTTTAATATTTGTTTTTCTATTACGGTTAATTTCTTTCTTTGTTGATCCACAAATCATGTATAATGCTATATGTCATGCTGCTCTATTGTTTGTTTTGTTTATTGATTGTCATTTCTGGCAATCGCACGTCAGTGTATCCCCAACGGACATTCACGCAGTGGAGTTTGGTGAAATATAGTCTGGGCTGCGATCCAACTTGCATTGAGTATTTGTTGAAGTGAGATTTAAATAAGTTCATGGGAAGAATCCACTCAATATTCATTTGTGCAGACATTTAACGTTGTTTTTCGCCGGTGAGGTGTTGACTATTTTTGTGTGAAACATCAACTGCCAGATCCCTCAGTGTTAATAGGAGATTGAATGCACTATAAAATGTCAATATTTTAGATATGTCAAATTACTGTTCTTGATGGCCAAAGACATACTACCTATTTCAGTTTAAAAAGTAGTAAAGTGAAAAAGTTTATTTTAGATTTAATTTTTCTTAGATTTTTACATTAATGTTAATTGTTAACATGAATTTTATAGAAATAAAGGATAGAATTTATGCATGCTAAGAACAACACATGAAGCCCTCGCACACCATAAAAATATAGAAGGCTATGCGAGCACAGCATATGCCAAAAGGTGGAGCAAGCTCAAAAAAAGGGGACAAAGGTGGATGAATCATCACCAGCTAAGGTTTTATTCTCTAGAAAATAGATTTACTGAAAACTGTGATCTCACACATTAATCGTCTCAATGTCAGAAGACCTCATATTTCTATGTTCTTCATTCCCACCACACATTGCTTTGAATGTTCTTGTGTTCAGAACATGAAAAAAGCTATGATTAGAAATAATATAAAATATATGTGTATTCATACAAACTTTTATGGACAGAGAAAACACATTCTTGTGTGTTATTTTCAAATACTTTAATGCAGGTACTAGTGGTTTTGACTACTCACCCCAGTTTGCCCCAGGGGACCATAAACTACAGGATGAAAATACAATTCCCATTCCCTTGTTCACAATGTTATCTATTCACTAAAGTTGGAGTTATCAGTCATGGTGTCAGCAATCACATACCACAACACAAATATCCACTAAAAGTCATCCTTATGCGAGTGCTTGCAAGCTGAAGATGTTCAAGTCATGACTGAGTTTATGTGAGTTCAACAATTCAGATAAACTTGATTTTAAAATTACCTAATAAGATCTGAGTTAAAGGTTGGGCGAAAAAAAATATGTAGAGTTCATTCTTGCGCATTAACACATCTTGCACAAAAGTAAAAGCAGATGAACAATGTAAGTATATCATGTCTTTAACACAGATCTTAGGGAACTTAGGATCTTAAGAAACAAAAAATACAATTGAATCAGCACTGAAAAACATCCATCATTGTTAAATGACATTTTAGCAAATTCAGTTTAATATTCTTCGTCTTTGGCACTGAAAGACATAACTGGTAAGTCAATACAAGTTTTCATTAATTCACTCTGATCCTTCAGCAAAGGTTACATAGGACTGTCCAGTTGTCAGACCATGTAGGAAGTTGTAACACTCTTCGTAAAATGTGCCTACATTGCTTAAGCAAACTGTGGGAGCAAAAGATTCAAAAGTTTAAACATGACAGACAAGAAAAAATACAGCTTTCACACAGCCACATAATACATGCCATGAGGAAGTGTCAGTGGCTGCCCAGAAATCAATGCAGACCAGCAACAGCCAAAACGCTACTTCCATGCATTTGTTTGCTGCAATCACATGTATGGATACCACAAAGTGACAAAGGCAATATCAGGGAGTTGGAGAAAGTACCTTTCACTGGGGATCGTGTAAAGGATTCCACCATGTGATCACCAGACTATGAGATCAGTGTGCGAAGCTTAAAAAAAAATGAGAAAGTAAAAAAAACAAATAATTAAAAAAAAAAAATACACTGATCATCACTCTAGTTTAAACATTGATTCTTCTGGTCTACAAAGACCCAAGAAGAATGTAAAAGAAAATACTCAGAAACCTTGAACCTCTCCCAGTATAAATATTACATGGAAAAAAAAAATTTTTGTCCTTATGAATCAAAATTATTATTATTATAAAAAAAAATTGTGTAGTGTATAATTCATGACAAAGCCCATACGGGCTCACAAGGCATTATTCTTAATGGGTTTATGGACAACTCATTGTCCTTAAGGGGATAAGGAAGCTTTTTCCAGAACACAACAAACACCAGTATTATCACTCCACTGAGGAGTTGTTTTTGATTAATAATTTCTTTGGAATGTGTAGGAATGTGTAGTTTGGGTGGGTACTCTAAATGAGAATGAGGGAAATTACTATTGAAGGAAAAAAATGGCAATCCGGAAAATGATCTTGTCCTCATGTAAAAATGTTTTAATCCTTGAGGAGTTAAAATGGCTATATGTTGTAGATAGGTGTAATTGAGATTTGGAATATTATGGAATGTGACTGCTCCTTTTAAATTTGAAATGATCAGCACAAAATCATAAGGTGGTTTTCAAGGAAAAGGGAAACAGTGTTATCAGTGAGACAAACAGGTCAAATGTAGAAAAAATTGTTTTAGTGGCAAGTTCTACATACGGAGAAATCACCATAGAAATCATGCCATTCTGCTGTCAGTGGCTCCACACGTTGTCCCAGAGCTTTATAAACATATACTATTGCAGTGGTTCCTAACCTTGTTGGAGGTACTGACCCCCACCAGTTTCATATGCGCATTCACTGAACCCTTCTTAATTTGAAAAATAAAATATGATTTATTCAAATTCAAAACATAGGTATATATTTAGGTATATATTTATACATAGGTATATTTTTATACATAGGTGCACAAAAAACCATTAAAGAACAAAACCATTAAGAACAAAGAACAAAACCATTAAAATATTAAAACATGATTTTCACACAAAAACAAAACCATAATAATAAATATTTACTGCAAATCAGTGCGACTTCTGCTGTTGCCTTTCAGAGACCAGTTCAGAAATGCGCGGCTTTACCTTGGCAAGTGCCACTCTCATGTCATTGTCGGGTGTGTGTCTTGACCTCCGCCGAACCCACAAGACTGACTCACCGAACCCCTGGTGTTCGATCGAACCCAGGTTAAGAGCCACTGTACTATTGTGTCCCAGTTCCAATCAGCATTGCTACATGAACATTTAAATTATATGCAATAAACAATCACTATGATTACTATGATGACTATGAGGTTTGGGCTACAGTAAGAGCACACAACTGAACAGTGTCACAACATATGGGGTTATATCAGGGATGGACTAGCAATGACAGAGGAGGCACTGACACTTTAAGGTCAGAGGCCACCAAATGTCATATGTGCCGATGGCGGCATATGCACGGCCAAACACTACATTTTTATGTGTGATGCTGTCAGCAAGCGTTCCATGGGGCATTTGCCCGGTGCACCAGATGGGCAGTCCGAGCCTGGTTCTTATATAAACTGTGACTCGGGTACAAAGTTTAGAAAATAGTCTTATCACTAAAGCAACCAGTAGAATTGTACAGCAGGGATGGCGTTTTACAAGTAACTGCCATTGTGTTTAGAATTAAAATATCATACCATGAAGAAAACAGGGTATCTGTCCCCCCAAAGCCATTTGTTCTTTGGTATGTGTACAGTAGGTGGCATATCCTACATTAATGATTCACCAAAGGATCTTTATTCAGTGTTTAGCAAACAAATACTTAACCTAATTAAATCCTTAAAACAAACCATGCGAATCCATTACTAATCCGAGGCATAGCTAATTATTATGAATCACTTTAGGAAGACTTCCAGAAGATAACACACTGACTCATGGTCTATTCGGTTAATGCCGTTACAGTAGCAGATTAAAGGAAGTTCATTAATACCAGATATATTTAGCCTTGTTGAAGAATACAACCAGATTTCATGGACGAAAATAACAATATCTGAAATTGCTGCCTGTTTGCAAAGCAGATGTAAATGTAGTTTTCTGTCTTTATCTGAGGATAGCTTTTCATTATATTTTCATTAATTTGTCGCGTTACATTGCGCTAGAGAATAGTGAGATATACACGTTAAGTGGGTCTACTATCCGCAAATGTGTGAGTAGCAGACTCCATTTAGTGAAGGTTAGAGTTGCATTTATACATTATTCTAGGAAAATCTATATCATATGGTTAACTTTTTCTACTAGATTGTGTTTCACCTTAGAAAGGCAACGTAGAATTTTGTGCTAACCTCTTTCAATACAGATGCCCATTTTTGAGTGAAAAATACAAATCTGTGTATTTGCTGCCTCAATAAATGTGCTAATAATTGGTAACTTTTCATTACTCTGAAATGATATTACATTGTCTGCTGTTATACCCTTTGGTGCTGATTAACTATGTAGGCTAATGGCACTTTGTTTGAAACCTTGAGGTGGATTCAATGAACTGTTTAAACCGTTAATTAGTGTTAACATTGGTTGAAAACGCATGATTCGTACCTTTACAAAGCTAAAACAAACACAAGGCATAGGCAAAGAGAAGCTTGAGGAATGTACAATATGGACAATTAAACTCAATGCCACATGAAACTAATTAGGTATGCACCAGCGTGTGTTGTTATCCCTTGAGTGTCAGTAATGGTAAGTAGCCTGTAGACAGTCAAGGCTTGGATTACTAGCATGCATCTTCGTTTCCTGCAAACATTTAGAGTTTAGACTGCTAATTGACTTGAGCCATGGTGTTTCCCATAGCTCTTGCATCTGCTCTTAGACGAACGATAATTTAAATGAAAAAAATTGTTAAATGTGTAGATCTTAGTTGGTCAATGAAGTTGTATCCGTTGATCTTATAGAAGCACCAGTCAACTAAAATTGAGCTTCAGTAATCACACATCCTGGCAAAATACTCTGGGAAATCAAGAGCCAAAATGGGACAATCTATCTAAGAATCAACGAACACCAAGAGGCAGGTATGAGCCAGGAGCCCCCAAAATCTGGACAAGATTGTCAGACACACATACATCATATGTTGCTATGTCAGCATCGCAGTGTATGGCAAACTTTATTGAGCCACATGTTGCCTATACAAGATAGAATTGTACTTTGTATATAGTAATGATAGGTGGACTTTCAGATGTTATATGGGGCAGTTAAGAGCTGTTCTAAAAATCCAGAAAATGGTTATAAGAGGTCACTGGAAACTACATTTGTTGCCTAAAAACCTTTTTTTTTTAATTTCTCGTTGCAGGAAGAAGTTGAGGTGTGGAAAATACCAACAAGTGTGGACTTCCCTTTGGAATTGAAATGTTTGCTATTAGCTAGATAAGGTAATCTAGATAAGCAAGATTTTGAATAATGCATTATGCAGGGCCAGTGCAACTGTTTGAGGAGCTTGCTAGTGTTGAATAGTGAAGTGAGGGAGTTGAAACCACAACTCTGCTGCAAAGTCTCTTGACAATTCACCCTTTCTCTTTCTCTTTCCTACACCATAATCAAAAAATAAGCCTAAAAAAATATTTGTAAATTATCCAGCTATTAATTAATATGAAGTGCCTAGCTGTAGAATAGTTCTCTATCCAGCCATAATTGGGTTAATATCATCCTATTATTATTTGTATTACTACAAATAAGTCTTGCAGCTCTGTCCCTTAGACGTCTATTCACAAACTTCTGTTTTTGGCAATGCGAAACTACTGTGACGCAAGTGAGAATTCCCTGTGAATTCAGTGTTCGCTAAGAATCTACAGGGAAGGTTTTGGCCCTTATGGCCTCAGTGAAGCTCTTGAACTTCAATGAAGATACCACCTGAACATCATCATGGTACTTTTATCCAGGAAAGCAGCTTTAATTGTCCCTAACTTTATACTCCTCTGAATGCCAATCCGATTTTACATTCATTAGATGAATTAAAGCATGGATTGCCAAGTAATCATGCCTTTTTTTTACATATAGGTCCTAACAAGTGCCATTTTATATTGTTCTCTATAGGCTGCAATATTTATCTTGTATAGCCTTAAAATTAAAGCATCACATGTCCGTGTGTTTATTTTACTTACTGTATGTACTGCACTCTAAGTGAGGAAGTTGGACCATGTTCACCCACGCAAAGAACAGAGTGAGCCAATCTACTGAGATCTATAATTATTCCCACAGCTCTATGAACTTTGGACAGACACCTGGGTCCTCAACTAATTACTGGCACAATCTAATTAATTTCCACTCCAATTTAGTGTTAATGTTTATTTTTGGTTGTGCGTGACAAAACAAACTAATTAAAATCATTCATGTTTTAAGACTGTATTGAATGTTACAACAAAGAAAATCCTAACAAGGACTCTGGAGGAATATATTATGAAAAAAAAGCATTTTGTTTTCATAATTTAAATGTGACATGCATCATAGTCCAGTGTGATTTAATTGTCATTTTTAATTGATAATGCGTGTTTACTTAGTAATCTATTTATTTTTGTAACCTAAAACCAAATATTCTGTTGGCTGAAGAGTGTATTCAATACAAAATGGAGATAAGCCAAATGAGAATAGTAATCAAGTTCCAATTAATTCACAAATAACTGGAAACCTCAAAAGCTAAATTGTACTTGTCACGTAAACATGTCAGGGGTATCGTTTAAAGGAAATATTTTTTAGCTATGCATTTTACTAGCTATGCTTCAACTTAAATGTTTGGTTCGAGCAGAAGCGGCCATTCTTTTCACAATTCCTCTGCTACCAACAAGAGGAATCTAAAACATAGGTTGAATCAGGGGTGTAACTAGAAACCACAGGGCCCTGATGTGAATAATTGCCCTGGGCCCCCCAACTTTAACAGCTAGTCTGTGCCATCATTGCCCCCACACAACTGGTCTATGCTTTCTTTGCCCCTCCTTCCAACATACAACATATGTAAACACACTTACACAAATTACACACACTTACTCATTCTCGCTAACACACACTTCACCTCACCCCACTTACACATCCATGCTCACACACACACAATTACACATCCATGCTCTCTCTCTCACACACACACAAGTATACATCCATTCTCACACACACACACCTACTAGTACACATCCATGCTCACACACACAAGTACACATCCATGCTCACACACACAAGTACACATCCATGCTCACACACACAAGTACATGTTCATGCTCACACACACAAGTACACCTCCATCCTCACTCACACACACCTACTAGTACACATCCATGCTCACACACACAAGTACACATTCATGCTCACACACACATAAGTACACATCCATGCTCACACACACACAAGTACACATGCATGCTCACACACACAAGTACACATCCATGCTCACACACACAAGTACACATCCATGCTCATACACACACAAGTACATGTTCATGCTCTCACACACACACGTATACATTCATGCTCACACACACACAAGTACACGTTCATGCTCACACACACAAGTACACGTTCATGCTCACACACACATACACAAGTACATGTTCATGCTCTCTCTCTCACACACACACACACACACACACGTATACATTCATGCTCACACAAACAAGTACACATTCATGCTCACACACACAAATACACATCCATGCTCTCACACACACAAGTGCACAGGCATGCTCACACACAAGAAAACATCTATGCTCACACACACAAGTACACCTCCATGGTCACACACACACAAGTACACATCCATGTCAAAACACACACATACACACACACACACATATATGTATACAGTATATATATGTACAGTATATATATACAAATACATATACATACATCACGCCCCCGCTTACCTCTCACTGCTCCTGCAGTCACTCACTAATTCACACTTTCATTCACATAATTAATTCACACAATCATTTATTCTCTCACTCATTCACACAAATTTACACATTCATTAATGCATTCTCACAAACTCATTAATTATCTCCCTCATTAGGACAATTCATCCACACATTCATTCATTCTCTCACTCATTCTCACTATCTACCTTTCCCCCTTTTCTACCACCTTCTCACTATCTACCCCCTCTCACTCCCTTCTCACTATCTATCCCCTCTCACTCCCTTCTCACTAGCTATCCCTCCCTCTTCTCACTATCTACCCCCTCTTACTCCCTTCTCACTATCTACCCCCTCACTCCCTTCTGACTATCTACCCCCTCCCTTCTCACTATCTACCCCCTCTCCCCTCTCTATCTACCCCCTCTATTCTCACTTTCTACCCCCTCTCCTCTAACTATCTACCCCCTCCCTCCCTTCACACTATCTACCCACCTCTAACTATCTATCCCCCTCCCTCCCTTCTCACTATCTACCCCCTTTCCCTCCCTTCTCACTATCTACCCCCTCCCTCCCTTCACACTATCTACCCACCTCTATCCCCTTCCCTCCCTTTTCACTATCTACCCCTTCGCTCCCTCCCTTCTCACTATGTACCCCCTCCCTCCCTTCTCACTATCTACCCCCTCCCTCCCTTCTCACTATCTACCACCCTCTCCCCCTTTGTAGTAAAGGTTTTGGACTTACCATTCAGAAGTTCTGCGGTGGGAGCACGACGCCTCCATCTTCCTGCTCTGCCGCTGCTTCCTGCTCTGCCGCTGCTTCCTGCTCTGCTGCTGCGCTGGTTCACTGCTGAGCGCCGAAATATGACGTCATATTCCGGCACTCAGCATGACATGCCGGCACCGCAACGGAGTTGAGGCCTCGTTGAGGGGACTGAGGGGCGCCGAGCGGTTGCTAGGTGCCCCTCTTTCTCCTCCGTGTAAAAAAAGTGACCCCTTTCTCACTATCTACCCCTCTCACTATCTACCTCCTCTCCTCTAACTATCTACCCCCTCCCTCCTTTCACACTATCTACTCACCTCTAACTATCTACCCCCCTCCCTCCCTTCTATCTACCCCATCTCCCTCCCTTCTCACTATCTACCCCCCACACTCCCTCCCTTCTCACTATCTACCCCCCACACTCCCTCCCTTCTCACTATCTACCACCCTCTTCCACTTTGTAGTTAAAGGTTTTGGACTTACTATCCAGAAGTCTTGCGGTGGGAGCACGACGCCTCCGTCTTCCTACTCTGCCGCTGCTTCCTGCTCTGCCGCTGCGCTGCTTCACTGCTGAGCGCTGAAATATGACTTCATATTGCGGTGCTCAGCATGACATGCCGGCACCACAATGGAGTTAGAGGCCTCATGAAGGAGACTGAGGGACGCCGAGCGGTTGCTGGGCGCCCCTCTCTCTCCTCTGCGTAAAAAAAAAAAAGTGACGAGGCTGTCGGGGATCCGGGCAATCCGGGACATGTGGTCACCCTAGCCCGTGGCACCCCCCTGATGAGCGCCCCCCCCCGCGCTAGGTACGCTACTGCCTATATGCAAGGTCAGTTGTATTGTTAGTGTCAGGGTCCAATTTCCGCTGCCTGAACCATGGCTTAATCATACCTGTGGTATATCCATCTGCTACCACTAGTGGCCACCCTCCTCCCTCTGGAGTGCTCAGAACCCAATTATCAGGCCTTTCAAGACCTGCCCTTCAGTCAGGACCTTGGCATTAACGTTGGAAGACTGCTTTGCTCTGGACCTGTACCTGACCCTGTATTGTTCCTGCCTTCAGCCCTTCCAGTGGGCCTCCTTCCTTCAGCCCTTCCAGTTGGTCTCCTACCTTCAGCCCTTCCAGTGGGCTTCCTACCTTCAACCCTTCCAGTGAGCCTCCTGCCTTCAGCCCTTCCAGTGGGCTTCTTGCCTTCAGCCCTTCCTGCCTTCAGCCCTTCCAGTGGGCTTCCTGCCTTCAGCCCTGCCAGTGGGCTTACCTGTCGTCAGCCCTGCCAATGGGCTTACCTGTCATCCGCTCTGCCTCAGCTCCCTTCTATTCTATTTTCCAGTCCTACTATTCCGTCTGTGTGCCTGTCTGTACCTACCTACCCATCAATATGCATAAAGGGGTATGGACAGAATCCCCAGTATCCCCTGCACATGGGCTCCCACCCAACCTGCTCGCCCGGGTCCTGACAATTACATGTTGTATACTTTATTGTTGCACTATTGTACAGCGTATACTTCTATTATTACAATTATTTATTCAATCAACCCCTTTTACGCTATGTCAAAATTAAAATACAATATGAGCATTTTTAACACATTACATATAAAATACCTAAATAAAATTTCCTGTCTCCTCTGCCAATGTTTTAAATAATAGTGTAAACATTGTTGTACATGTATAAATATCCTTTCACCACTATTTCTATATAATTTATATATATATATATATAGATAGATAGATAGATAGATAGATAGATATACAGTATACCGTATATACTGTACAGCACTGTGCAATGGGTCCTTATGATATATATTTATGTATATGTAATTATATGTGAAAAATAATACAATTGTATCCATTGGTTTTCTACTGCAATTTGCACTGTGAAAGTTAAACTGAAAAGTGATAAAACAAATAGTAAGAAATACATTTTTTGGATACTTGGTTTGGAACATTGCCCACATTCTCTGGAAACAAAATAATTATTGATTTCTTACAATTGTTTCTCCATGATCTTGTGTTATATGTATGATAATGTTGTGAGAAAATAGAACGCACACATAAACATCTCCCAGGGCACAAATGCATTCGGTTGGGCACAAATCTAACTGCTCAAATGTACATATACACTTAACATTATACACTTAACATGCAGATATCATCACAGCACACTTGATCAAACCACTGCACTTCCAAATAGATCAAAGAAAAACTTTTAATTGACCTTAGTGCCACTGCAAAAGCTCATTACATTCAGGACAGTAAATTCTAATCATACTAATAAATACCTGCACAGCCATTAGACCTTGCTTGGTTCCTTGAGGTTCTGTATATCACAAACAGAGGACAAAGAGAGAGAGACAGATTTTTTGAGTAGTTATAGGAGGTGTATACTTCTCTGCGGGTAATTATTGTTTGCCTTGGGTAATAGTGGTTCTGGGGGACCTAAATCTTGTTTTTTTAAAATGTTATTCTTAATATACTATATGTACTAATTGTATTATCCATTAAGGGGGTGGGAACTCACATGTCACTTTGCATGTTCCATTTGTTGTTTACAAGCAACTCGGGAGTTAACTCTTATTGGGTTGGAAGTCAATACTCCAATGTGCTTCAAAAGCAAACCTTAAAAAGAGTTCAGTTTGTCACCCTGGTGTGACCTTTCTAAAAAATGGTTATTATTATTATTTATTTTTTTAAAAAAGCAAAATGCTAAAGAAGTAGAAATATTCAGTTCCACTTTACAAAGAACTGATTCAACAGAATTTAATCCACCCACTTATCTGTTGACACCCTTAACCCCCATATGAGCACAGCATTGGGCCTTTACCATGGGGCTAATTATTGTTCACCATGGTGTGACCTTTATGAAAAAAATGGTTATTTATTTTTTATTTGAAAAAAAATCAACATGCAAACATTTTGAAAAGTAGAAAGTAGAAAGATTCAGTTCCACTTTACAATAAACTGATTAAGCAGAATTGAATCCATTCACTTATTTGATGACTCAATTCTGCAGATGGTTTTCTATTTTAGGAATTTGCAAATATTGAGGTTATCTGTACAACCAAAAAAGTAAAAATATGTAAGTAAAATTATTAGTGAAAGTAAGGGCAATTCAATCCAGAACTTTCTAGCACCTCAATATTATTACAAATGACATACTGTTACAAGTTTTTGTCTGAGTACCGAAAATGTAAGCACCTTTTAAATGAAACTGTCATGGACGATATGTTTTGTAGTGTCAAGTAGTATGTTAAATAGACTACTTTGAATTCATTTAGGAAGCAGGATGTACTGTAAGTGAGAATATTATGAGTATAGCCTATTGTCCACTTGGTCTCTCATGCTAACTGCAATTCAGTTAGAACCTGTCCTGATTTGTGCTGGACAGCCCCCATGTCATAAGTGGTGATATGGTCCCACAATGCACCCATATTGTTTTACCTCCATAGTCATCTCTGTCTCGGACATTTGGCACCATAAAACGTTACATCCAAATGTAGGCGTGGATGTGTGTGCAGGGGCATGTGTGTGTAGGTGTGTGTCTCCCATTCAAATCACACTTTACCCCACACACCACTTTCAGCCACATAGATCACGTTCTACCATACCATCCTCATCCAAATATATGAAACAAAAAGGCATTGAATACTACTTAAAAATGACATTGCGTTATCATAATCGAGCCAATGTATTTATTTACCCAAAGTTGGCAACCCTAATTAAAAGCCAGAAGAGTGTCTGCATCAGGTACAGGATAACAGGGACAGCCCTGGAATTTTCGAAAATGAACCCCTTGAAAAAAAAACAGCAATATACTCAAAGGGGTTGTTGTGTTTGTAAAAAGATGTTCAGGTGTTGGAGGGACTGTGTAATGATGAGGGATGTAGACTTGTGGTAAGTCTCTGACTCTGGAGCAGGAGCGAGAAACTCCAGGCTTTTAGGGTTTAAGACAGACTTTCTTTACCAAAGCCGGGTTAGCCAAAACTCTTGTAGTGTTTGCATGCTGATGTTACAATTTGACATCCTTGCTATGGAATCACTAAAACAGCCAGGGTCTGTAAACTGGATATTAAGTTCTATGGGAATCATGAGAAAATAGTAATTGGTACTGTATATCATAATAACATGTTTAATTATTTTGCTCCGCAATAGGTGGTATCCTGTTTCTAGTACACATAAGTTAGAAAGATATTTAGTGACATATACAAAGGTTAATTTCCTGCTTTCAACCAAAAGGGCAAGATTGCTCCATGGAGCAGGCAGCCTAATATGGCTGCTTACTACAATGGTAACCAGTGGAAAAATGTAAAACTAACAGCATGATGTCTGCTAATCTCCTTTACTGCTACTATCTGGTATAGCATTTATGGGGAAATATTTTGGGGCTTGTATTTTTACCATTATATCATGAATATGATACCTATCAATAGTTTGAGCTGCGCTGAATAAAGTTAGGTTTCGGTAAGTAAGGTGTAAGCTGTTCATAAGGGTCTCTCCCATATCAAACTAAAAAAATTGGCCTGGCCTCCCACAAGGAAAAGTTTGTTCAGACTCTCTTAAAGGGTTAAAACACAAAGAAAACCGGGTCCGAAACATCAACAGAGTTTCTCCATATTCTAGCACACAAGGAATATAATTAAAAGCTCCGCCATCCTTAATCGTTTTGACAGAAGTGATCACAGATTGCTTTGCTGCAAATAATGAGAAAATAAAAAAGGGAAAGAAAACTGATTAAAAACCAGACACCAATCTAAATCAAGAACATCAGGAAGAGCATGAGAATTCCAAGCAGAGCTGAGAATAGGGAATAAATTGCTAGGCCTGTGCAGGGAAATAAAAAGACAAACTTATAAATAAGGAAATTAATGGAAATGAAAAAATTCTAGGGGCACAAGTGGAGCATACATTACTATTCACGATCATCAGTGGCTTTTTATCTATGGATGTTAACAAGACTATTGAAAATGACAAAAACTTAATGAAGACAATACAGCGATGTGACACAGGACCTAATTATTATGTTTAAATAAATAGATCAGCACTTATGTACATACAACGCAAATAAAATAAACCTGTCAGTCAACTACAAAAAATGCACAGCTCTATGGAATATATTTATAAAGCACTATAAATTCTTATTTATAATAATGTACTATATTAAGAGCACGGATCAAACATATGCCAGTCATTGCCTGTTTACCCAAGATCAAGAGGTCCCCAAAGCCAAATTAATTTGGCATAATGTTATATACAGTATACAGGTTCCTTTCTTGTCATCACATGTGAGGACTTTTAAAAAAAAGAAATTAAAAAAAATTAAAAAAAATCATACCTAGAAACTCTCTTGTTTTCAGCTGGAGAGATGGAAATCAAGTCTCCAAGCTACCTGCTGAACCCACTCCCAACCTCTTTCAAGTCTATTTGGGTATAGCACCCAACACCAGTTCCTGCCTCCTATATGAGTAGGAAAAGGAGAACTCTTGGATATTCCCAGGAAAAGATAAGATACATTGTTGCCAACATTCCTCATATGCATGGGACTTATCTCTCAATTTCCGGCTATCCCAAAGAATACTGGGAATGCTGGCAACTGCACAAACATGATGCTCATATTGGCCACTACACATCCAACAAAGAGGAGCCGAGTTGTTCTACTGGCATGTCATGTGTTGTTGGGCAACCCCATCAAGGGAATCTACTAAGTGTGTATAATGTCAGGGTTGCAGTTTCACACAGGAGGCCTGAGAAGGAGCCAGCATTATAAAAAGTATAAATCTAGATAGTGACACAGAAATTTTCTGGCCCAATGTCAACTTAGAACCCTCACCTGTGATGGCCTATCATGCAAACCCACAGGCTGCTCTCCACCCCGCCTTTCCCACAGAAACTGTCCCCCAGCCCCATGGTTTTAAGACCTTAGCCTTAATAGTAGGCATGTGGGTGGAGACAAACAGTGTGGAACTGTCCAGAGGCTGTACTGGCTGTAGCCCCTCATAGTGGATCCAACCCCCAAAACCAGCAGTGAGAAGGAGGAGGAGAGAATTGGAGAAATTCATTACTACTAGAAAGAATATGGGGCTAAAACATTAATCCTTAATTCATTTTTGTAAAACCAGACCCTTAAAGAGCAGGGACAAGGTACATTGATTTAACATCCTGACCGTCGACCAGCATTCCTCATAAACCATATATCCCCTACATACATCACTGCTCCCGGGAGCTTCCGGGGACATGGAGGAACGGGGGAGGGGGAGAGACCGACCCCGTGGCTCTGCCCTTTTTCATAAGTGCAACAAGAGATCAGAATAATGCAGATTGATTTGTGGAGAAAGAGAACCGCTTTTCTTTTTCTACTAATTTGTCCTAAAATAGCATGCAAATTGCCACCCCTGTTAATGTGCCGCCTGGGTGTATCTACTGATAATAACAAGTTTTTTTAAACGTATCAAGGTCAGCAGATACCGAACAATGTCGTATAGTACTTGTGCTGGGTGATATGGGAGGTCAGGTGGGGGTCCACTTGGTGTAGAGACACAGACAGACTCCATTTTGAGTGTTGTTGATGGCAGAGTCGGCTTCCTAATTCCCGTCGTGTGGCAGGATCTGCCAGTAAGAAGTGCTTTTTGCAGTCACTTGACACAGTCAGTAACAGTGTGCATGGCTCACTTGCTTGTAAGGAAAAAGCAAGAGTCAGAGTTAATGTGTCAGGATCCTCCAGCCATTTAAGTATATCTGTGTGTGTGTGTGAATGTGTGTGTGAATGTGGATTATACTCGAGTGTGTTTGTAACACAAGGGCTAAAGCAGCTCCAGTGACATACGTAAGGATTTCTTTTTATGCTGCCCCATCTGATGGGTAATAGGTTATGTGTGGACATTTAGACCAGTGCATTCAGATTTATACAGATTTTAACTTTGACAACATATGCCAATT
Organism: Spea bombifrons; assembly: GCF_027358695.1. Classification (NCBI taxonomy): domain Eukaryota; kingdom Metazoa; phylum Chordata; class Amphibia; order Anura; family Pelobatidae; genus Spea; species Spea bombifrons. The sequence goes on along the minus strand of NC_071087.1, from coordinate 102,013,584 downwards.
TTGTTAATTTGTATAAATGTCTGAAAATGAGGAGCATGAGCATCCTCAACAGAACAAAAGAAAATGAAGAAGAGAGCTACAATTTACGTTTGCTTTCTTGGCTCGCACACTCCAGTTACTCTTTTACCCTCTCACTCTCTCTCTCATGCTGAGATGTCTCCCTACCTTCTCCGCCGACCACTTCTGTGTCCCTGTCTCCTTTTCACCAGCTCTGCTTCTTCTCTTGCCTCTTCTTATTCTTCTGTCTTTTTTCTTTGCTGGCTTATCCCCAGTATCAGCTCCGTTATCTAGCTACTTTTAAAAAATGGCGGAGCCTCCACGCACACCCTCTTCCCTGATTAGTGGAATGAGGAGCGGCTGTTCCCATGGTGTGTGACATGGCTTACCCTTTTGTCGAAGTACTCCATGAGGTCAGAATATTGTAGACGGATTCGCTGAGAAAAAGAAATGTTTGTGCACCTCTCTTTCTCTTCGAAGCTGCAATATTCTGGCTTCTTGAAGCATGAATATACAGTGCCCTCTACAAATGTTGGCACTCTTGAGCATAGAAGGCTGTGAAAATGTGTCTGTTTTCTTAAAAAAATATACAAAAATATCCTGTTCTCATCAAACAATTGCAAACACAGGTTTATAAAAAATGTTAAATATATGTATGGCACAATTATTGACACCCTTTTAGTCTTCTCATATAATGCCTAATGAGGTTGGAGAATATATGGCAAGGGGTCTAAGACCATTCCTCCATACAGAATCTCTCCAGATCCTTCAAACTTCAAGGTTGGTTCTGGTGGACTCTCCTCTTAAGTTCACCTCACAGGTTTTCTGTAGGGTTCAAGTGATCCTTGGAGATTTTTTGGCCACTCAAACCATCCTCTTCACAGTGCACAGAGACAATATAGACACAGGTCCTCTTTAATGTTGATTTATAACATTTCCAGTTCACTGTAACTTCCTTATTATTGCCCCGATGGTGAAAATTGGAATTTTCAATGCTTTTGCTATTTTCTTATAGCCACTTCTCATTTTGTGAAGCTTAACAACCTTTTTCCGTACATCACAGCTATATTCCTTGGTCTTACCCATTGTGATGGGGTAAAAGGAAGACTTTTTTTAAGCATTTAATTTTGGACTATGGGTAATAGGTCTTACCTATTGTGATGAATGACTAAGGGAATTTGGCCTATGTTTTATATTTATACCCCTATGAAACAAGAAAAAGTGATACCCCTTTCTCCCTGGGTTGATCCAGAAGATTTAGCCAATGGCCAATGGGTATCCTTGGCAAAAACATAAGCACCTGCCACTCCATAGACAATCTCTCAATATTACAACCGGTCAACTATTGACCAGATAATACTTGTTAATAAATAAAACAAAGAATAGCCTTGCTCTTCATACCATTAATATCTCCTTCATTTATAATTGTGCAAAAAACAGAAGTCTGAGTAAAAGTCTATAATGTTTTTACAAACAGTAAAATTTGTCTAAATATTTTGCGAGTCACTAAGTTTGTCTTGTTTTTGCCAAGGAAACAGTTTTAGGAGGTCGATTATAAGATGATTTCGCAACCACATAAATTATATTATTGAAAAAGGAAGATGTCATACAGAAGTCTGGTTAAGAACAACGTACAACAGAGTAGAGTGATGAGGCCATCAATCACGGGGCTTTAAACTATTAAATAAATCATTGCCTCCAGTTCAGTTTGAACCTACTTGGAATTGCACCCTTGAAACTACAACTGACACTTCTCATCTCTTTTTCTCTAATGAGCTTACCGACAACGTGATTGCCAAGAAGCCAAATAATAATGCAAAGGTAGAATTATTCCCATTATTGATTAAATCAAGCAATGTTCTTTCCAGTTGTTCGAGTTTAGGTGGGAGCTAATAGTTATAAAATCTGTGTAGTGAAGCAGATGATACATTTATCATTAGATGTTAATTATATATTTTTTTAAATAGTGATATTGATCCTAAAGGTTAGCATTAAAGAAGTTACTGATCATCACAAATCAATTGAGTCACGCTGAAGACGTATTGGGGTTGATTTAATGATTTGACTAACTCTAACAGTGTAAGCAATTCAATGGGCTGACTAAACCTCATAGAATGATCGTACATTCCTCTCTGGTAGAGATAAGCAGTGTCAGGATTGTAGACCAGAGACCAAAAACCTGGTTTTAGACTATGCTACCCAGCCTAACACACATTCACTGGAAGAAGTTGCATAAAAAAACATTAAATGCCCCCCAAAATAGTCTAGTCGGGGGTAAATGCTGAATAAAGGATTAGTTACTCCTAACATCCAGGTGTCCATATGTGGAATTGTTAAAAAGACATGACCAGTTGTTGCTCCACATCCTCAATCAGCTGCCTCCATACCACCTCACCTTGCAGCCATCTTTTTATGAAGAACACTTACTTTAAATCCTGAGAAGAACCAAAGTACAGTATGTCTATGTTCATGCATGAACATACCTTCCATAATCCAAAATGGCCAAAGATACAGTTTTATTAGAAGACACGGATAGAGGTGTGCTCAGGGGCAGATCTTTTTATGTGGTTTTGTGCCCTCTAGAACATAAAAAGTTGTTGTCATTGTTCAACAGGGGCAACTAAAGTGTTATTTACATACCAGCACTCACAATTTTGCATGCTTCTGTGATTTCAAATGAAAAAATATGTTTAATTTGTGTTGGCTCATCAAACATGGAAAAGGGGAATCTTAATGAAACCCACATATGGGAAATAAGGTACCAAAAACCCCTGGAACTGAATGGGTTAAAGAAGTCCATGGCATGTTACACATTAATAAAAGCATTATTGCATAAGAGTATTGGAAAATAAATCACGCTCAAAATGTTCTTAGAGAGTTCTCTTATCCCCCTTCCTCTGATTCATTCTATCACACGGAACAGCGGCCCCACCTCAAAGTTTGGCTTGCTCATTACTGTAATAGTAGTTGGCCATTGCTCCATTAGATTGTTATGGAAAACCTAGGTCCTATAGGACTGCATTAGATAAAAGACTAAACCTCTACAGAATTAACCTTAAAACTGATGACTATCGGGGCTCTGCCCAAAATCTCTAATTGCCTATATCAGAATTAACTAAAGATTTCAAATGTTGACTCCACACACACTTAACACACGTGTTTTCTTGGTTACTATGTCAACAGTTGTAAGGATATTCAAGACCTTTGGATGAATTCCATTTTCATGTCTCCAATGGTTTACTTTTGCCATGACACGTGGATAGCTGCGTGGATTGCAATAATGTTTCAGCCATCTGGCTTTTATATTTCTTCTTAAACAGCTGTTTCGACATCTGCCTGCTATCTTATGAGTCAGCTTGTTTGAGTTTTTGTTCAGCAGTAGAGTGAGTTTGATGTAACTTTGGATGTGAGATATTGATCCCGTTCCAGCTAGATGAAAAAAAGTCTTGTTTGTTTCTTGCAGCAAAGACCTCACTGTTTTCTGTGTTAGCGATACCAATGCAGCTATTACCATTTCAAAGCCTACAACTACATCTATGTGCAGCAGAAACGCTGGCAGAGTTATAGGGTAATATGGTTGTTTTATTTCCTGGGAACTGACACTAGAATATTAAATGTTGCCTTTGCATATTGTTTATTGTAATTGAAAGCTTGTTTCTCTAAAGGCTCAGTATCAACCTATGATCCTACAGAAACATATGTATATTCCAAGAATATCATTACATTGTATTAAATAAATCAAACTTTCATTTAAAAGTCGCAAGAGTGTTAATAAAATGAGAAAAGTCATACACTTAGATTAGGATGGGGTTACAAACTATCAGTACCTGTAAAACACATTTACTTTGAAACAATGTCCACTGAGTTACATTGATAAAATCAATTGGTGGGAATATTGAACACGGAAACCTGAAGACCAAGGAGAGGTGCACTTGGCGAAGGGTGAAATTGTGGATCTCGTGCACAGTGATGGCATAGAGTTAAGGAATACCAGATGTGAAGTTATGAGTTAAAGGAAGATGAGCCATGGCAAACAGTTATATGAGTTTTAAGGCAAGTTGGGACAGAGAGAGACTGACAGAACAATAACCAGAGACAAATAAAAGGAAGGATTTTAGCAGACTACAAACCCAGATGGTGCGCACAGACAGTGGCACCCATCAGACAGTAAGGACTGGTAGCTAGATCCAAGAATTTTCAACATCAAAAGTTATATTTATAGTCAGTGGCGCCTCTAGAATATATATATCAATATATAGGGGGGGCACACAAGATACCACAGTCAAACTGGGGGGGCATTAATAATTTCCACCATTAAATCATACCACTGAAAAAACATATATGTATATATATATATATATATATATACATATATATATATATATATATATATATATACATATATATATATATATATATATATATATAAAAGCCTGAAGCCACAATTTAGTACGACTAATCCTTGAAATCCTTTAAACAACACAATACCAATAACTTTTGCACTAAATGATTTCAGGGCCTAATATTAGACCCTGCTGCTGATATATATATATATATATATATATTAGCCCCTGCTGCCCATATATATATATATATATATATATATATATATATATATATATATTAGACCATGCTGCTGATAGCAGGTATAGATCAACACATTAACACACAAACCCAGCTTTGCATGTATAGATCAATTGAAATTCACTTGTGATCTCAGCACTGAAGGTATATATCAAAAACAGAATCAGACATACAAATCCTGTATTTGCAGGTATACAATAATAATATATGAAACATAGCATTGCAGGTATTAATCAACTGAACAAGACATACAAACCCTGTATTTGCAGGTATACATAAATAATGTATGGAAACTTCCTACGTGAGCAGTAATGCCACATCAAGGCTTCAACCCTAATTACTGATCATTCTCACGCCTTTCATATCTCCATTCACTCGCAGAAGCACACGCCATACTTTCCATACATTCACTCACAGAAGCACACACCATTCTTTCCCCTTACAATCCCAAAGAAATGATGGTAAAGGGAGAAAAAAATCACTTTTACAGCAAAAATAAGGCGCTCCAGGGATGAGATGGTTACTCACGTACCACACAGGCTAAATGGCTGATTTTAATAATATTTGCAGTCCATCAGGATTTCAAAAATTGTCTCCCTCTACCGTTGGCTAAATTTAACCCCATGATCAAAGGGATCATAGGATTAAAAATTTGTATCGGCCATTTTTAAAAAGGGAATGTGACTTTTTATAGCTATATGATCGCTGTGGTAACATTGGCTACCACAGTGATCATTTAGCTAGAATACTTAAACTTTTTTTTTTTTTTTAAAGTTAAACTACTTTATGTTTAAATAATTTAATTTGGGGATCTCTAGGCAATTTTGATCTTTTTTATCTGCCTTTAGAGACCCCCAAATCATTTTTTTTTACTTTTTTTTTACATTTTTATTTTTTTAAATTAATATTTTTTATTCCTCTTTTACAAGCTATATACCAATGAAATATGTTTGGGGTCTGTAGCTGCTTAGATGCCTGAGATACAGGCATCTAAGCAGCATGCCCCCATCCCTCTTTAACTGACAATTGTCAGTTGTTAATAAAGTTGCACGGTGACGTCATCGCGTTATTGCGCGAGACGTCACCGGGCGGATCGGGTGGCCCCGGTGATGCCCTTCAGTATGAGGGGCAGATCGCCGGGGTAGGTGGTGATGGAGGTCCACAGACCTCCATCAAGGTAGGGTAGTGCTAGTGACGGCATGGTGCCGTCATTAGCACCTGTGTTACACCTACCTGTCCGGCCGGGGTCCCACGGCGTCCCTCGCGCACGTCCCCCTCGTGTACTGACGTGCGCTCTACACGCACACGAGGGGGCGTGCGTATAGAGCAGGCACGCCTCCCGGTTCCTGACAGCTCTGTTCGGGCTGCCGCAGCATATCAGCGGCGATCGGAAAACCGATCCGCCGCTACATGCTCGCGGCACCCGAACAGTACCTCTTCTGCCTGTGTGGCACTGCCGCGTCGCTCGCGGCAGCAGCACAGGCAGAGAGGAACTCGTAGTTTACCGCCGCGGGCATGCCGGCGGCGATCAAGTGTTTGATCGCCGCTGCATGTCCACGGAGGTTGTTTTTCCTCCTCTGCCTGTGTGGCACTGCCGCGTCGCTCGCGGCAGCAACACAGGCTGAGGGGATCTCGTTGTGTACCGCCGCGGACATGCCGGCGGCGATCAAGTGTTTGATCGCCGCTGCATGTCCACGGAGGTTGTTTTACCTCCCCTGCCTGTGTGGCTCCTCCGCGTCTTTCACGGAGGTAACACAGGCAGGAAGTTTTGTTCGTTGTTGCCATCGCGACGACGCTAATTGCGCCGGTCGCGATGACGTCATCTTACCTGCTCTCCCGCCATTGGCTCTATTTAAACCTTCCTGGTTCCTTGTTTCCTTGCCCGTTCAACGAGTCCATGTTAATGTTCTCTGGGTGCTCTTGTTTATTGATTGATCTCCACGTGTACCAGACCTCGGCTTTGTTATTCGACTTTGATCCTGCGCTGCCCGTCCCGACCTCGGCTTTGTTATTTGACCTTGATCCTGTGCTGCCTGCCCCGACCCCGGCTATTGTATTGACCACGCTCCTGTGCTGCCTGTCTCGATCCCGGCTTGTTTTTCGGAGATATTTCTGCATCGTGGGTCCACCACCTGTGGTGCCTGACCCGGCGTAACACATTGAACGGGCCATACTATGGACCCCGCGGAAATGGCTAACGTCCTCTCCCGCCAGGACCTGCAGGACCAGCTTCTTACGTCGCATTCCTCGCAATTACAGTCCTTATCCAGCAAACTGGACACCATGACTGAACTGTTACGGTCTCTGGCTGTCGCTCCCTCTGCCAGACCGTCTTTCTTACCTAGGGATCCCAGCCCAGAGGAAGGAGGCGCTACCACTCGCTTGCCTCTTCCGGACAAATATGCTGGGGATCCTAAAGAATGCAGGGGGTTCCTTAACCAATGTTTGCTGCATTTCCGTAACCATCCACGGGCGTTTTGTACATCCTCCAAACGGGTGTCCTTCATTATCTCGCTGTTGAAGGGTGAAGCACTGCTATGGGCCTCTCCCCTTATTGAGCAGAACTCTGACCTGATGGATGACTGCCCAGCTTTCATGGCAGCCCTGCGTTCAGTCTTCGATATGCCAGGTCGCAAAGAAACAGCGGAGACCACCTTATTGGAGCTACAACAGGGACATAAGACTCTAGCCCAATATACAGTGGAATTCCGTACCCTTGCCTGTGAACTCCAGTGGGATCAAGGCGCTCTCCGAGCCGCTTATCGGAAAGGTCTCAATGACAAGATCAAGGATGTGCTGTTGTTCCACGACCCCCCATCTGACCTGGAGGACTTTATCAACCTCTGTTTGCGCGTGGATAAGCGCATTCAGGGAAAACACATTTGGAGAAAGACAAAGGCAGGCGATATCGGCTGTTTTCCTCCCATAGCAGTCCTCATTCTCCATCTACCACTCCTAGCCGTCCCACCGAGGAACCCATGGAGATCGGCACTATACGTCACCTCACCGAAGCGGAAAAGACACGAAGAAGGAATCAAGGACTCTGTTTCTACTGCGGTCAAGCGGATCACCTTCTACGTACATGCCCGCAACGTCCGGGAAACGAAAGAGCTTAGGGGCCAAAGGAGGAGAACCCCTAAGCATTAAGAACATTTCTCCTCCTCAACGCATGTTATTACCCGTCTCGCTTAGGTGGCTAGACCACTCTGTGGTCACCCACGCTTTCATAGACTCCAGGGCGGCTGGAGTGTTTCTGGATGAACAATGGGCCGTACGACACGGGCTACCGCTACGTCCCAAAAAGACTCCTTCTGTGGTGACTGCTGTGGACGGTAGTCTCTTAGGTCGGGGAGTGGTCACCCAAGAGACCAGTCCGCTTACTATGTACATTGGAGCAACCCACAGAGAAACCATCACGTTTGAACTCATACAGTCGCCTCATGCCCCTTTGATACTGGGGTTCACCTGGCTAAGGCTGCACAACCCTCGCATTGACTGGGTCACAGGCGAGATACTTGCATGGAGTCCCTCCTGTCACCGCCTTTGTTCTCTACCTTGCACTCGGGTGAACCTCGTCTTGGAAATCAAGCCTACTGACCCCAAGCTTCTAGTGCCGAAACATTATTGGGATTTTCTGGACGTATTTTCCAAAAGACAGGCAGAACGCCTACCCCCTCACAGGCCCTACGATTGTGCCATAGACTTGTTGCCGGGTACCATGCCACCACGAGGGCGCACATATCCCCTGTCGGAGCCCGAAAATGAGGCCCTTGAATTATACATCAAAGAGAGCCTGGAGAAGGGCTTCATCCGACCCTCTTCCTCACCAGCAGGGGCCGGATTCTTTTTCGTTTCCAAGAAGGAGGGCTCTCTTCGACCATGCATAGACTACAGGGGTCTAAATCGTATTACCATAAAAAACCGGTATCCTCTTCCGTTAATCACGGAGATCTATGACAGATTGAAAGGGGCTACCATATTCACCAAACTCGACCTAAGAGGGGCATACAACCTAGTACGCGTAAGAGAAAACGATGAATGGAAGACCGCCTTTAATACAAGATATGGTCATTATGAATACAGGGTCATGCCCTTCGGCCTCTGTAACGCTCCTGCCGTGTTTCAAGCCTTCGTTAATGACGTGTTCCGAGACATGTTGCTCTCCCACGTAGTCGTCTACCTCGACGACATCCTTGTATACTCACCTGACGTCAAAACCCATCGGATACATCTACGTTCTGTTCTGCAAAGACTACGTGAGAACAGCCTCTATGCCAAAGCCGAGAAATGCGACTTCGAAAAGAACAGCCTTCCATTTCTCGGATACATCATCTCCGCTAATGGCCTCGAAATGGACCCCAGCAAGTTGAAGGCTATCCTCGATTGGCCTATTCCACACACCGTAAAAGCTGTTCAACGCTTCCTGGGATTCGCCAATTACTATCGGCGCTTCATACGCAATTATGCCTCCATCGCAGCGCCCATTATCGCCTTTACTAAAAAAGGGGCTAATCCCAAGTACTGGTCCATGGAAGCCGTGAAAGCGTTCGAGCGACTGAAACAAGCCTTCTGTTCAGCTCCCGTTCTGCAACGGCCAGATCCTGCCTTACAGTACCTCCTAGAAGTGGACGCTTCAGAGAACGGTGCTGGGGCTGTTCTATCTCAACGAAACCCGACTACGTCCAAATACCTCCCCTGTGCGTTCTTCTCAAAGGGCTTCTCATCCGCCGAACGCAACTATGATGTGGGAAACAGAGAACTACTCGCGGTCAAAATGGCCTTTGAGGAATGGCGTCACCTACTCGAAGGTACCAAACTGCCTGTTGTGGTCATGACGGACCACAAGAACCTACAGTATATAGAATCTGCTCGACGCCTGAATCCTCGACAAGCCAGATGGGCTTTGTTCTTTACCCGCTTTAATTATGTTATGACATATCAGCCCGGCAGTAAAAACGTCAAAGCAGACGCTCTCTCCCGTCAATTCGATAGCCATCGTGACTTCACCCAAGAGGAACCCATCATTCCACAAGCACGCGTCATCTCTGCCTTATCTTCTTCCTGTCTCTAAAGGGTTCACTACCATCCTCGTTGTGGTCGACAGATTCTCCAAACAGGCCCACTTTATTGCCCTGCACAAGCTACCCACGGCATCCCAATTGGCAGATGTGTTCATCAGAGACGTGGTGCGGTTGCATGGCCTGCCGCTCCACGTAGTATCGGATAGGGGTCCCCAGTTTGTATCCAGATACTGGAGGACTCTGTGCTGCAAGTTAGGCATCCGGACACATCTGTCCTCAGCCTATCACCCGCAATCGAACGGCCAGACGGAGCGCACCAATCAGACCTTAAAACAATACCTGCGCTTATACGTCAATGAACGCCAAGACAACTGGTCGTCTCTGTTACCCATGGCCGAATTGTCCTACAACAACGCTGTCCACGAATCTTTACGTTGTTCGCCGTTTTATGCCGCTTTGGGATACCATCCAGTTGTCCTACCACCGCCATCTGCCACTCGCGGTGCTTGCATTCCTGCCGTCGAGGAGCGGGTTGCCGATATGCGTGCCCATTGGGAAGCCCTCAGCAATCAGCTGACCAAGGCCCAGACCCGCAGCAAGGCTGCTGCTGACAAGCATCGTGCTGCGCCTCCTCGCTACGAGGTCGGCGACTATGTCTGGCTGTCCGCACGGAACATCGCACTACGTCAGCCCAGTAGGACACTTGGTCCCCGATTCCTCGGTCCCTTCCGCATCATCCGTCGCGTCAACGAGGTTGCCGTGTCCCTTGCTCTTCCTCCGTCTATGCGTATCCCCAACACGTTTCACGTATCTCTCCTTAAGCCCTGCGTGGTTAATCGCTATTCTGTGTCCCTTCGTCCTCCTGCCCCTGTCCTTGTCCGCGGTCACGAGGAACACGTCGTCCGCCGCGTGCTCGACTCCCGTTGGCACCGCGGGTCCCTCCAATATCTGCTCGATTGGCGTGGGTACGGTCCTGAGGAACGGACCTGGGTTCCTGCCCGTGCTGTGCACGCGCCTCTCTGTGTCTCCCGGTTCCATGCCCGATCCCCTCACCGTCCTGGTCCTTCGCGCCCGGAGCGCGCTCCTGGGAGGGGGGGTTGTGTTACACCTACCTGTCCGGCCGGGGTCCCACGGCGTCCCTCGCGCACGTCCCCCTCGTGTACTGACGTGCGCTCTACACGCACACGAGGGGGCGTGCGTATAGAGCAGGCACGCCTCCCGGTTCCTGACAGCTCTGTTCGGGCTGCCGCAGCATATCAGCGGCGATCGGAAAACCGATCCGCCGCTACATGCTCGCGGCACCCGAACAGTACCTCTTCTGCCTGTGTGGCACTGCCGCGTCGCTCGCGGCAGCAGCACAGGCAGAGAGGAACTCGTAGTTTACCGCCGCGGGCATGCCGGCGGCGATCAAGTGTTTGATCGCCGCTGCATGTCCACGGAGGTTGTTTTTCCTCCTCTGCCTGTATGGCACTGCCGCGTCGCTCGCGGCAGCAACACAGGCTGAGGGGATCTCGTTGTGTACCGCCGCGGACATGCCGGCGGCGATCAAGTGTTTGATCGCCGCTGCATGTCCACGGAGGTTGTTTTACCTCCCCTGCCTGTGTGGCTCCTCCGCGTCTTTCACGGAGGTAACACAGGCAGGAAGTTTTGTTCGTTGTTGCCATCGCGACGACGCTAATTGCGCCGGTCGCGATGACGTCATCTTACCTGCTCTCCCGCCATTGGCTCTATTTAAACCTTCCTGGTTCCTTGTTTCCTTGCCCGTTCAACGAGTCCATGTTAATGTTCTCTGGGTGCTCTTGTTTATTGATTGATCTCCACGTGTACCAGACCTCGGCTTTGTTATTCGACTTTGATCCTGCGCTGCCCGTCCCGACCTCGGCTTTGTTATTTGACCTTGATCCTGTGCTGCCTGCCCCGACCCCGGCTATTGTATTGACCACGCTCCTGTGCTGCCTGTCTCGATCCCGGCTTGTTTTTCGGAGATATTTCTGCATCGTGGGTCCACCACCTGTGGTGCCTGACCCGGCGTAACAACCTGAGTGGGACTGCTAGCGACGGCACCATGCCGTCGTTAGCAGTCAAGGGGTTAAAGTCCCATTGCGGGACTGTCCTGGGTGGTTCCAAATTTGGTGGGGGGGCAACAGGGGGGGGCAAGGAATAACCTAGGGGGGGGCAATTGCCCCCCTTGCCCCCCTGTAGCGGCGCCACTGTTTATAGTAAGTTATATAATATTTTAAAAGTTATAGTAAGAAATTCTGAAGAAGAGGGAAGACGTTTTTAGTCAAGGTTGATAACTTATCTTATTGTCCTAGGCAGTGGCACATCCTGGTGGGTACCGTAGGTGGACAGGCATCTGGTGACAGAGGTGACCTTACAGTAGCAGTGTTGCAAATGTGTTACTGTATGGTCGTGTTAGTGCATCCGTGTGTGTCTGTGTATGGAGCTAGAGTGTCATGGGTTAGAGGATGGAAGGAGATGGTGGGTGTATGTATGATGTTAGAGCGAATGGGTGTTAGAGTGGGTTTTTATGTTAGTATGTTCAGGTGTATTATTTACCGGGGTTTTGCCAAAGACATACTGCATCAAGGTACTACTAACCTTAGGCTCACTCCTAGGACCAGCATAGTAAAAGATGTTAAGTCAGATAAGCTTTTGGGGACCTCAGAGGTCCCTTTCTCATTCTATCTGACAAAATTGTATGTGATTTGTCATATTAAAGATAGAAAACTTACATCTGTATGTACTGTAATGTATTAATCATATATACAAATATTTATTTTTAAATTTTCACTTGTTGTTATCTATTGGCCAGTATGTTGGAGGTGTAGCCCTGAAATAATTTCAAAAAACAGTCCAAGAAGCAAGTTACAATCTCTTCCAAAGGTGACAGATGGGTTACTTCACTAATGGTAGAAGGCAGTCGAGGAGAGTTTGTAGAGGGAATAAACCCTTTCAGTACCAACCACATGGGCAGGTGGAACTTTAAGGTTTTCTGACCATTATTGCTTTTAGGAAAAAATGGGTGCTGACAATTTGTTCCTGAGCTGACCAGATCATCCCCACTTCCCCCACTATTGGTCGCCGGCAGGGGCCTCCTCTAGCATCAACCAATTAGTTGATGCCAGAGGAGGCCCCTGCTGATGACCAATAGAGTAGCTTGCGCGGACCTTTAACATCTGACAGCGAACCTATGAATTTACGTTCTTGTTAACCCCTGCTATGCTGCGTAGATAAGGTGGGCTAGATGGGGAAGGGACCAGGGAGATTAGTAAGCACACGTGTTGTGTGTCTTCATCTTCGTATACGTTTTGCCACCGCCATGTTTGTTTTTATGGTATTCGGGCTGATCATTTAACAAAAATCTAACTCAAAGCAATATTTGGTGTCATCACTTTTTGCCTTCAAACAGCAACAATTCTTCAAGGTTCACCTTCAAGGGACAACTAAAAAAGCCATTTAAAATGACTGCGTGGTTTAAAAATCTAAGAGCACAAATCTATTTTAAAAGCGGTCCTGTCGTTTGCCATACTTCCTGTGCATAAAAACAGTTAAGGAAGGTATTCAACACTGTCTCTTCTTGTACAGATGGATTCCTGGGGCACTTAGCTGTGGTAGCAAGACATCTCCTGTATTGAAACTTTCTATTAGACAAACACTTGTACTCTAGCTGCCAGGCTAGATCTCGCTGAGAATTGGCTACAAACGGGCAGCATACATTCTGCCAAACTCTTCTCGACCCAGGGAGAGAGTATTCTGCCACCTGTTCAGTTTGTTCCTACTTCAGGATAGCAGCAGTCAGCTTCTTTTGATTTGATAAAATATCAGGGCTATAATCTTGGAGGTGATATAACTGCGCTATTTTCTCTAAAATACCATGATGTTTGGCAGATTTAAGATCACAGAAAAGTTAAGCGCCAGTGAGTATAAAATACGCTTCACATCAGGCATCCCCTTACCACCATTAACTTTTTGTTTGCAAGTTTTCTCTGGTTTAATTTTATCCATTTTGGAATTCCAGAAGAACATAAAACAAACATGCAAAAACTTTTTGACATACAAGTTAGAGGGGGGAAAGACCAACCCTAGATAAAACATAACTGGTAAAAGTATTGCCTTGATGATTAAAATCCTCTCTTCCATTGTCAGTTGTTTTCCATAATTGTATTTTATGGTTTCATTTTTCTAAAACAATATGCCAAGATCGCTTGCCATTATTTTTATAATGAAAAACCACTCCCAGAATTTTAATACTGCCACCTTGATTATCTGATCGTCGGCGGCAAAATGTCGGCGGCAAAACGTATATGAAGACAAAGACACACAACACAAAGAATCTTCGTGTTTGTCTTTGTTTACTAATCTCCCTGGTCCCTTCCCCATCTAGCCTACCTTATCTACGCAGCATCCCAGGGGTTAATGGGAGCGGAAATCTGTAGGTTTGCGATCAGGAGTTAAATGTCAATAAGAGTGATTCTATTGGTCACCTGCAGGGGCCTCCTCTGGCATCAACCAATTGGTTGATGCTAGGGGAGGCGCCTGCCAGCAACCAATAGATGGCAGAGGAGGCCCCTGCTGGCGACCAATAGAGTCGCTCTTATGGACATTTAACTCCTGGCGTTAATCCCTGAGATGCTGTGTAGATAACGGGGGTGGAAATATGTAGGTTCGCCTTGGTTGATGCTAGAGGAGGCCCCTGCCAGTGACCAATAGAGTCGCTCGCACTGACAGCAGAACTTGGCCTTAGAGTTGCCCGTACGGACATTTAACTTGTGGAGCGAGTTTCGGCACCAGGATTTTAAAAGTCTGTACGAGCGACTCTATTGGTTGCCAGCAGAGGGCTTGTCTGCCATCAACCAATGAAGTGCAGACTAGGGACTTATAACTATGACCGGAGCATGCTGTTGTCTTTCTCAGTGGCGGCAGACCCTCCTGTCTGGTTCAGCCCATGTGTGCAAAAATAAATTTTTTTTAGAGTTCAGTCCCTAGCTATGTCCCCAAGCAAACATTCTAAAACAAAGGAATACATCTGTCTATCTAATATGTATATCTACTGTACAGTGTCATGCATATTGGTGTGTAAATAATCCATTAATAATAACCAGAATTATAACAATACTAACAATATTAAAAATAATATAAGAGTAAAATAAGCTTAGAGCTCTTTCCCCCAAAAAATAGTGCTGACAACTTTTGTTCAAAGTCCTCTATAGGGTGCGGTTTACCAGTCAGAAGGGGCAGATAGTTCTTCTGCATACATTTCTTAAGACATAATTTTGTTCTATAATTTAATAAGCCATGCGCACACACAAGCCATGCATGTGTAAAAGAAAACCTGATTCATCAGACCAGGTCACCTTCTTCCATTTCTCCGTTGTCCATTTCTAATGCTCATGTGCCCATTGTAGGCACTTCCGTCAGTGGACAGGGGTCAGCATGGGCACCGTGACTGGTCTGCTCAGCAAACTGCAATGCACTATGTGTTCTGATACCTTTCAATAAGAACCAGCATTTACTTTTTCAGCAATTTGAGCTACAGTAGCTCGTTTGTTGGATTTGACCACACGGGCCAGCCTTCACCCTCCACGCACATCAATAAGCTTTGGCCTCCCATGACTATTGCCGGTTCACCACTTAGGGATTCTTGCGTCAATGCGAAATTATGTTTCCAGTACCTCCCTCCTGCATTGACTTGCTTTCTACCTAGGAGCTGGCTACAGAAACCAGCTGGAGAAACAGCGCCAACATTGGTCATCTGTAAGATAGGACCAACTATATATTTTGCTCACAACCCAAACCAAATCTAAACATATGTATGTCTCGTACTGATATCCAATACCTGGGAACTTCCCAGGGCTGTCTGCCAGATGCCCCAACTCATGTTTGCTATAGAAGGGGTGTGGCTGTAACAAGTGGGCAGGGCTAACTGTGCATAGTACCTTTTATGATGATATTTCAAGTGAATAATGTACAAAAAATACATTAGTTGTAGCCTAGAATAAAAAACAAAATGTCTGTTTCCAGTAACCATATTTTACTGACTTAATTCTAATGACCAGAACTGTACATTCAAACAATAATATGCATTTTATAAAGGTAATTAAGTGTATCTTATTTATTTGGATATCATTTCCATTTAAATGACTAATACCAAATATTGAGAAGGTCATGGTATCATTAACATTTTCATGAAGTATGTGATCACCCATCAGTTGAATAACTCCAGAAGACCCATTGCAGATGTTCATTTATTTGCTTGGATTCGTTCGCAGACCATAAAGGTTACCTTTACTCTCACAGTATAAACATATGAATATGTAAAGCCTCTAAAAGATAGATTACCTTTTGCGCACATCTTCTGCAGAGAGTAGATACACAACTAGAACAAATCTACTTTGCATTGATTACTTTGTTTAATATATTCCTGCTATTCAAAACATACCCTTGAAGAACAGGTTGGCTTTTTATGACTGCAGGGCTCATAAATATGATTATATGGAGGAGAAGGAAGTAAATAAAACTCAATTCTACAGTGCGCTAACACAGCAGTAATTGCAAACCGACACATTCTAGGTGCTTACCCTAAAAACAGATAATTATACATATAAATATATATCTCACCATTCAAAAGTTTGGGGTCACTTACAACTGTCCTTGTTTTCAAAAAGAAACGCTACTTTTATCCATTAAAATATTAAATCAATCAGAAATATGGTGTAGACGTTGTTAATGTTTACATTTTTTTAATGAAATATCTTCATAGGCGTTTAGGGGCTCTTTATTTGCAACATCCAATGTTGTGTTCGCTAATCCAAGATTTTTGTTTACAAAGCTAATTGATCATCAGAAAGTCCTTTGCAATTTTGTTAGCACAACTACACATTTCCTTGTTTTGCATGCAGCTAAGTGACTCTGAACCTTTGAACAGTATTTTGTGTATGTATATATATATATAGAGAGAGGTGCTAATAATCATCAATTTAATATGTAGGTTCGAACACAACCATTGACTGGAAGGAAGATAACTGGGTGACAAACAGCCACATTCGCTAGCAAGGTGGGGTTGCTGAAGACAGTTTAATGTCAAAGGTCATACACCATGCTAAGACTGAGCACAATAATTCAAATACAACCAACATTATGTAAAAACAAGTACATAATCTATAGATAGTTTTGGAAACAATAATTATTTTGTTACAAGTCTAAATATTTGCAGTCAGTGATTTGGTTTTTACCTTTGTACCACCTGATACTAAGTAAAACATTGCTCTGGACACATAACCCTTTTGTTATTATTATTTGTTCAATAAATCTTTTTAGTAGGAATGGTTGCCTAGCAACCAACATACAGACATATAATGAAAGATTGGTGTCCACCACTGGTGTCCCAGAGTAGCTAATATTAAGTCTGGCTCAAGAGCAATTGGACTGAGCACACAGCGGACCATATTTCTAGATGGGAGTTTTACGTTTCCAAGGTCGCTGCACCACATGTTAAGTGAAGGTTTATTAAGTCATAGAATTTGTTCTGAAGAAAACTAAACAAATAAGCAGGTTTGGCATAAAATGTCCTTGGTTACGCTGTTCACTGTGGTGATCATATTATACTTGGATGTTATGGTAAGTTTTTCCCTCCAGCATGTATTTTATCAATGAGTAGGTTTTGTATCAAACCAAAAATATTGACTGATATCATTATTCACAAGAATAAAATTGTGTGAAATATGAAGAAGGGCCTTTATGCACTGAAATCTATTTCTGGGATGCCTATGTGTCTTTTGTGTGCTAGTTATCCTTCTAAAGAAAACAAAAGTTTTTTTGGTCTTCTTTTTTTAATTTTTTAAGATTCGTTAGAATATTTTTTAGAAACCATTTTTAAAGAACAACAAAATTCCAAAAGAAAGACCATAAAAACTTGTTCCTTTGATTTTGTCTTCTTTGAAGGATAACTAGCCCTACCAAAGTCAAAGCCCCACACACGTAACATCTGTAGCCACAGTCTAGCACTAATTAAATTCCAAGAAGGTGATGCTCCACTGATGTAGTCCGTGTTGCAGAAACAACCAAAAAGTCACCCTTCTCTTCTGTAACCTTGTCTGACATAGCCAGTGGAACACGTCCTAGGAATACCGCATCCCACCAGAACAAGATGTGTGATCTGCGTAATTGCTTTAATTGCAGCTGGTTTTCCATTGAGTAGTCCTGCTGTCAAATTTAACAATGTCTCAGAGGCAGAAATATCTTAAAGCTTTTCAAGATAACATGAAAGAACACCTTGCTACTGTTAGCCACTCACACACCAGATGTAACTAAGAAAAAAAATAGACTTAAAAGGGCGGCATAATTAAAATTAGCTTATGCCAAATATTAATTCAATTACAATGGTTAACTCTTCCATTCACTTCTGCCTAAATGTTTTTTTTTATTTTAAAAGCGTCATGGTTCTGTGGAATAGGGGATGGACGATGTGCGTGTGTGTGAGTCTGTGGATGAAATCAAAGTGGTCTGGTCTTGCATTGTTTATTTGTAACTATGTCTCATCAGTTGGCAGTATCCCGAAAATGCTTTTTTTAGGAGTTAAAATGTTTTTTCAACACTAGCTTTGACAGTCTTACCTTTACAAGTTATTGAATGTTGCATCATTCAGTAGTAAGAACTCCTAAGGTAGCAGATAGTTCTTGTTTTTCTTAAAAGTGACATTACACTTGATCTAGCAACATAGAGTCTTTGATTGATCTATGGGACTTTTGCCAGCAAATGGCAGCTAAAATAACCATTTTTATTACACAACTTCCAACCCTACAAAGGAGAGGATTTCCAACAAATATCAACATTTTATACCATGTTACAGTGTGGCAAACTTTACATAAAATGCTTTTTTTCAACTGACATTTCTACAAAAAGTCTACGAAATCAATTAAGAAACTGTGTTTACCATATAAATGGCTAAAAATATAAATAGTAAAACTAGTTATTTTTTAAAAATAACTCTTGCAATACTAGCATCTATTTCTTTTGGCAATGAAACGGTTACACTCTCAGTTTCAGACTTATGTCCTGTACTATATGTTTATTCAGTCTTTTAATGGTGTGCTAATAGTGTATTTTTTTCACTGTCTACATGTGAGTTGAACAATTAGTCTGGCTGATAAACAAAAAGTGCAAGATATAGGTTCATCCTGTAAATTAATTTAGGTAAGGTAAACATTTTAATGACAACAGTTATTTTTCAAAAATGCAATTGAAATGTCAATGTGAAAAAGCACAGAGCCAATGTTTCACATAAAAAAAAATCAATTTAGATAATGGGTACAATGATAAACTAGTCTGTAGAGGTATTTTGAATCCCAGGGTAATGCGACATAGGGAAAACTATGTGTTTTCTGCTGCAAAAAAGCATAATTATAATGTATACTGAGAACATTAATTCACTTGGAGTATTACAGAATATTTGAGAACATTGTGAATAAACTCCCGTTGCTTATGTTTTAATACTTTTTTTGAAGCATGATAAATCTTAATATAAAATATGCATAATATGCATAATATACAATGAATATTAAAGCGTATCTTATATTAAAGAACAAATATACACTGTTGGTAATGAAAAAAATTGTATGTAGATTTTTTTGTAATTAAGATATGTAAATCAATTCTAATTTCTAGCAACGTTAATATGTCTTGGCTTTGGATGTGAAAAATATTTGAGCCAGAGCAGAAAGTGTTACTATATGTGTAGTAGTGGAGGGTTTATCAAGGCCCTCATGTGCATCATGTGTGGTAACTGCATCTGCTGATTTCTATAGGAAAAGCTATCCTGCCACTGATTGATATTGGTATTTTCTAATTTTTTTTCTTTTTCAGGCTTAAGAATACATATTAAAATAATTACAAATTGCTTTAATACGCTTATTTCTTAAGGGGACTGCCTGGGCCCAAACAAAACCTAGACTGACTAAGAAAGACTTGGCACTTCCTGCGATATCTACATATTTGGACGCTCACTTGGGCTCTTAATATAGCTGTGTACATCCAATACCACATCTTTCTTTCATTAAAGATCATTACAATACAACCATAGTAATATTTAGCGACAAAGTACAACTGATAAAAGTCGCTCATCATTTTAATACTGAGTTTATCTGAAACCATAGTAACTGGGAATATACTGCACACTGGCCTACAATGACTCATTTCCATGTTTTTTAAAAACTACAGGACACAGCGACCTCTCAGCAAGATAACGCAAAGCTCACAGGAATTTGCTCAGTCTTCTGTTTATGTAAGAAAAAAAACACTTCCTTTATTTTGCAAATTTCAGAATGAGATAGAACTGAATACTGAATTTCAGCAGCACCCTGGAATCTGAATGCATATGCTTTTTTTGCATCGATTTTTTGTGTATATTTTGTTGAACACGACATCTACCTCATTAATGGTGTTCAGGGACAGCTTTAAATTGTATGAGAGTTTCAGTGGGTTACCAGGCAGTGCAGCCCCACTGATTCAGCTCCTTGGTAAGCAATATACCTATATTTGAGGTACATTGACGGAGTGGCGGGCTAAGCTACGTATGGCCATATTGTGTGACAGTATACCCAATATTTATGTCGTAGGTAGGTGTTTTTAAATGGTTTTTACTGGGAGTGCATTCATCTCTTGCTTTGTTGTGTGTACACCTAGGTCATTTCAACAGCACCCCAGAATCCGAATGTGTACGCTTTTTAGGGTGTGCTACTCTTTGTGTATATTTTTTGTACTGAATTTGTAGACCATAATGAAGTCAAAATATGAATCAGGCATAGTATTAACGTGAGTATATAAACAAGACCTGACGTTCACAGTGTTTTACCACTTGGTGGGAATTACTATGTATGCGTGATAGTTACACTAACTCAAGGCTGTAGGACACCCATAATATCATGAGAGTTATTGTAATGTTTTGCAGGATGTCTATAGGATAAGCCCATGTGATTATTTGTGTTAGTTTACTTGTATAATCTGTTTGTTTTACATTTTTTTAGTTGTGTTCATTCCCATAGAACCATAAAATAGCCCTGCAAACATATCTTTCTAATTGAACGAATATATTGCATGTAACATACATATATTTTTGTAAAAAAAAAAAATAACAAATTTTAGAGCCAAAAAATCCCATTTTGGCACCAAAAATGCAGGTGTGTGGATGGTTAAAACATAATTGTGTATTACTTGCTTCTCCACCCTTTATTTTATTAGTATTTTTTTAAACTATGTACTTCTAATGCATACATCCTTACATGATTCAGAAGCTTGGGTCTGGGGACTTATGTATGTTACATTTTTTTGTTTTATCTCATTTTATTTTTATTTAACCTGGGGGTCATAAAAAGAAGTCACAAATTTCAATGGAGGAAATTGGTGGTTTAAAGACATGAAAATGATTGAGGGGATACTGTTGAGGGTGGCATGATAATGATAGGGGAATACTGATTATGGAGGGACATAATGGATGGGGGTGCATGAAGACAATTGATGGGGCAATACTGGTTGTAGAGGGGCATGAAGGTGTTGAGGGTTACTGGTGGTGGTGGGGTATGAAGATGAGGTACATTACGGGTGTTATTGTTTGTGGGTGACCTGAAAATGATGGGGAATACTACTAGTTGTGGGTGCACTGGAGGTATGAAGATTATTGGGGGTACTGGTGGAGGGCACTGGAGGGAATGAAGCTTCTGTGTGAAATAATGTTGATGGGAGATGAGGATTTAGATGGAAATTCTTGTAGAGGTGTGATGATGTTGGGACATGAAAACATGATGTGTATTATAGGAGGGGCATGATGGTAGTGGGATATTTACTATGTGTGGTTATGGAACAAATATTGTGACTAGGATGCCACAAACATTTAACCTGGGCACAATAACGGAACTATAAAATGTGGAGCTGGTATTCAGTTATTTACAGGGCTGTTTTTCATTCCCAATCTAGCCTTGCTAACTATGGTCTAAGGTCCTCTCCACTAAATGACAAGGGCAAGACTTTTGTCTCTCCAAGTTTTAACATCTTGACACTATCTTTTTTCTTTGAATGATATCTTGCTTAAAGAGGACTTTGCATAGGACAACCTAGCTGGGACACCAAATTTGATCAAGTAGATTTTAAACTTCTTTTTGAGATAAATATCCACCTATGGCTGTCACTAGTTTGATGTGTATTGGAGATGACCAGAATTCATCATTCATATTTATTATGCTCACCTTGCTGGTATCTGTGTTCAATCATATCAATTTAATTCTGCTTTACATTACCAAACACAGCAGCTGGCACCAATGAAAACAAGTGAAAGCTGCAAAACAAAGTTACTTGAATATTAACTTTGGTCTTCTATTCTTCTACCCAAACCCAGTGCCTTTCCAATGGTATACATGACCAAAGACTTGATAGGTAAGCAAATCACTGCTAAAATTTCGCATCTTTAAATTCAACAAACTGGAAACTTCATTTAATGCTTTGCAAAAGTCTGTTTTCTAATCTATAATATACATTTTGCACTAAAAAAATAAATAAAATTAAAAACAGAAGAAAATCCCCATTGCCACTGTGTGAACTATTTGAATTCCAAACATTGAAAATCAGTTTAATGATGACCCTATTAAGAAAAAATCCTGGAGGGAAGATATAGAAACTAGAAACAAAACCATAGAATAGGTTGCAAGTGTTCCTATGTGGGACACCGTTTTGGTACTAAATTTTGCTGTCCCTCTTTCCTCCCGTCTTGTCCCTCTCAGGGGCGTAACTAGAAACCTCAGGGCCCCGGTGCGAGAATCTGTTAAGGGCCCACCCCACCCCACCTATCCCTTTCTCACAATCTCCCCTCTCCCTCCCTACCCCCCTTCTCACAATCTCCCCTCTCCCTCCCTAACCCCCTTCTCACGATCTACCCTCTCCCTCCCTAACCCCCCTTCTCACTATCTACCCTCTCCCTACCCCCCTTCTCACGATCTATCCTCTCCCTACCCCCTTCTCACAATCTACCCTCTCCCTACCCCCTTCTCACAATCTACCCTCTCTCTACCCCCCTTCTCACAATCTACCCTCTCCCTACCCCCTTCTCAAAATCTACCCTCTCCCTACCCCCCTTCTCACAATCTACCCACTCCCTCTCTAACCCCCCCTTCTCACAATCTACCCTCTCCCTCCCAACGATCTTCCCACTCCCTCCCTAACCCCCCCTTTTGTAGGTCACTTACCGTCAACTCCTGTGTTGGGAGCGTGAGGCGTTTGTCTCGGGTGCCGGCGCTTCACTCCTGAGCGCCGGCACATGACGTCATATGCCGGCGCTCAGCGTGAAGCGCCGGCACCCGAGACAAACGCCTCACGCTCCCAACACTGCACTCTGGGCAGCGCTGAGGCAGGCGGCGGCAAGGAGCAGAGGCATCCTGGATTTCTGTCAGTCAGGGGGGCCCAAGAGTTGCCGAGCAGTCGTTTTCAGCAACCGCTCGGCACCCCTTGGGCCCCCCTGACTGGCAGAACTCCAGGGCCCGGTCGCAGTCACGACCCCTGCGACCCTGGTAGTTCCGCCACTGGTCCCTCTATTCAAAGAATGTTTGCTAGGTATGAGTGCATCAGAGCATCCTAAAGTCCTAAAACTTATATAACAGAACAAAAAAGTGTTTTTGTTTAACACTGTAACTAAAATATATATCATAAATAACTATTAGTATGTCAGAAAATCACATAATATGTCTTGGTTAAGTTTTGCTCTGCAGCCATGTCTCTAACCATACCTTTCAAAACAAGTGTGTCCCATGTATATTATGTGCCTTCATATAAGGCAGATTTTAAACCAAAATGATGTAAACTAAATTATGATGATATATTATTGCATTTTACTTACATTGAATATTCTCATCTCATTTCCTAGAAGGAAAAATAGTGTAGGAGGGTTTTAAAGGACTGACAGATGGAAGAGCATCTGGGGAGCCAAAAGTAGACTTCCATAGAGAGGGGGTTACCCTGTCAGTTGGACACAGTTCCCTGAGGATGCTATTTACAGGGCCGCAACATGCGCATGTGACACTTTTTATATCTTGAATATTTATGTAACTCCGTTATTATTCTTGTTATAAACACCTAAAGAGTGGATGCTGCTCTTCAGCCTTTTTTCTATTTCAGCCATGAGTTTGCCAAGCTGGAATATATAGTTGAAATAGAAAATCAAAGGGCTTTTGAGCTATTACTGAGTCTATGACTCATGACATGTTGATATTGCATAAGTATATTTGGCGTTTCCTGGGTGTAGACTCATTACAGGAGGGTAGACGTAAAAAGAATAGTCGAAAGAAAGAAAACGTATGATTGAAAAATGTTTGCCTCCCAGGGAAAATACATGCTTATGTTCACATAGAACCTCAGTTACTATATTTTCTATCTTTAATACAGTAGCCTGATTATGACAACGGTGACATTTGTGCCTACCACTTACCATTATCCCTGCATGCGCAAATAATCCAGCACTTGATACACAAGTCCACACGCTGTAACATTAGATGTGTGGAGTAAGAGTGCAGTTAAGTGTATCCAACAGGTGGCAACACATATATGATTTACTGGCCACTGGCCTTGTAGTGCCAGGGCCAATTTTCATCCCCAGCCCATTCCTGTGTGTTAAATTTATCATATATCGGGGCAGCAAATTGGTACCCATGTGTGATCACCTGTACTATACTTAATTCACAATCTAAAGGGACGCAGATTATACTTCCATGGCTTACATCAGCCCTACCCCTATATATCATTTCTTTATGGTTGATATCCATTAGACTTGTGCATTCAGATTTGCATGAATTGCAAATTTACCAAATTTTGGAAAATTCTGCAATTCCTACAAAGTCAAAACAAAGCTAGGCCTACCCACAAAGCCAGGCATACCCACGAAGTGCATGAAAAAAAGCAAAAAAGCTCAGAATTTTCATCTCACACTTGTGGACCCTTTCACTATCTCTTTCATGCTCTCTAAATGTTTCCCTACCCCTCTCTGCCGACAAGAGTGAGCGAGAGCGAATGAGCGTGAATGTGGGCTCTGGGCAACCAAAGTCTTTAAAGTGGGGGTGCGGCCTATATTCGGGGTCTAGCGCCCGACGCCCGGGACATGCAGTCTCTCGGGGGGGGAGAGGACAGAGTGGCAGCATGTTTTTTGGTGCTTTTTTTAAAGAAAAAAACTTTTTCTTTAAAAAAGCACCAAACTTTTAGGGTGCGGCCTATATACGGGGGCGGCCTATATCCGAGCCAATACGGTAATATTAATATCTATACATGGAATCCACATTGATACTGTATCTAGCCTTTGGAACTAAGTGACATGTGAATTTACTCCTACTGGCCATACATCATTTATTTCGAATGTGTAACACACTGCTTATATCTTCCCTACTATTCTGCAGCATGATTTCTGTTAATTCATGCCATGGGTTGATATTTATTCATAAACTGGGTGCATATTATTTATTATTTATTGTTTAATATAGCACCATCATATTCTGTAGCGCTGTACAATGAGAAGACAGGACATAACAAGTAGTATATAACATAACAATTTGACTTACAGAAACAGGTGAGAAGGGCCCTGCTCAAACGAGCTTACAGTCTTTCATATATTTTCAGTATTTAAATGAACGCATAATACAAATGACATATACTAACCCTTTAGCACAGAATCAACACTTAGACACACCAGCATTTATTATACAATAATTTGCCAGACCTATAACTTACTACATGCTGCCACTGATGTAATCCCTGATTTCACATAGCCTGTTAATCCATTCTGACTTCATAGTGAAGGGGTTAATTGGAAGTAAATGAGGTCATTTTAGAACACCGCAATTTTCTGGCACAATTACACAAACCTGTTTCTCTGTTGTCACACTTCATTTGGCACAATTACTGTTTAATATGTCATATAATATATTAGGTTCTCAGTGGTATTTTATCATTGCACCATGTTATTTACATAAGAGACCTTCTTATAATTTGCTATTTCTTCAAATATATAACCAAATCAGGGGAAATAATTGCAAGCTTTTTGAGTATAACTTTTCTAGTTATCTGCTTGTGGCTTTTTTAAGCGTGAAGAATCTTTTTTACAGTGTCTGTTATATAGATAAATAAATGTACAAAGCACCAATACTATTAAAAAGTGAAAAGGCAGCACTTGTGCGATTAGGTTTTTGGGGTTTATTTTGTAATTAATGTAGTGATTTGATAGAAATATCAACCTTTTTTTCTAGCCATTTTGATTTCATCTAGTGAAATTTACCTTACTTATTACACATGAGTAAATCACAAATTCCAGAACACTGGAACACCGCTATTATATGGCACTGTGACAGCATGGCAAATGATGCGTCAACATAATAAAAACCAAACACAAATCTTTATTTTTACCATTTATACACTCGCACTTTTAGCATGGGGAGGCATGTGGGAAGAAAGAGTCATATATTTGGTAGGCCAGATAATTAGTCCACCTAGCCAAACAGTTCTTCTATTTCCCATAATTCAAGCTCACTATAAC
Organism: Spea bombifrons; assembly: GCF_027358695.1. NCBI lineage: Eukaryota > Metazoa > Chordata > Amphibia > Anura > Pelobatidae > Spea > Spea bombifrons. The sequence continues at coordinate 101,987,424 of NC_071087.1, read as the reverse complement.
CTCCAGAATAGCCACATTTGGATTTTGCGTCTATCAGAGGTAATTTGGTGGGCAATCAAATTGACCAACTCTTTAATCCTATTACAAGAACTAAAGTTGCAACGGCACTATTATATCCCAAACTGCGGCAAGCTATAGATCACACTAAACCTACCCGGGGGTCATAGTGTATGGAAAACGGATGTCCTCACAGTTCCCCTACAAGCCATATTAATGCTTTTTAATAGAGGGCTGAAATCTGTGTTTTTCATGCTTTCATGAACATCTACATACCGTTTACAGCTCCATAGAAGTGACCCTAAAGACAGCTAGATGTATGAGTAATTGAAGGGTGCTTTCAGTATGGAGAGCAGGCAGCCCATCTTCTACACAATTTTTGGATATGCCCCAAGACCCAGGTATTCTGGCTAACAATAAGAGATCACTGCAAGTTTTCAATACACCAAATGACTCAGTTTATATAACATACAGTATGTCACAGCTGAGGGCTAATGTTGGAGACTGTTGACTTTTCACAACAGCTTTCGTGCTGGACGGTAACATCATATCTGTGGCCAATACCTGGAGAGATATGTGGAGTGCCAGTGAGGAGGAAGCTCATCCCTGAATAGATTACAAGGCAGCTGCATTATGAATACTTACATTCCTATAGGTCGTTTTGCCAAGAAGTATGCACACAACTGTATTTATGAAGGGGGAGATAAAGTGCTATATACCCCGAAAACATATTTTGCAGACAGGGATTGTCCGGTGGAGAGGGGTGTGGGAGAGAAGGATACTCCTAGACTTGCAAGACTTGTGAAAGACATTGATGCATTTGGAGTGTTGAGTTAAATGTCCTTCACAAAAGCTTGGAGATGCCAACCTCTGGTTGGAATGACAAACATGTCTACTTTTGCCCCTAATCCGCTAGAAATGTAAAGTAAAGGTTCTGGTACCTCCTTTCAACTCTGGATAACTATGTTTTGACTACACTTTTTAACAGTATATTTCAATATGGCCTACCTATAAAGGCATGATTCTTTGGGCCCTGAAACCCCTTGAAGAATTTCAAGTGTATTTTACTTATGGAACCGGATAATTGTAATGCTGGGATATTCAGTCCCTAGCAAGCCTCAGTATTTGTAATATTGGTGGGTTTAAAACAATGTACATAGGCAAATGGTAATGTAACCAGGAATAAAGAATCAAAAAGTGAAGTGAATCATATTAACGTGTATTTTATTTTCCTGCTAAATATTCATAGGCATTATTGGTGACCCCTGGTGGATAACTATAATATAGCAAGTCATTATTCTATGTTATTGTTATGTTTTATTTACTTATTATACCAGATAAATCAAGTTCATTATACTCAGTGTTTTGATTTTACTATGTTTTATTCTTTTATAGCACGTAAGCTTATTTTTAATTAGAACAAGATGGGCAATAAATAAAATGTGCTGAAGCGACCAAGGTCGTATCTAGGCTATTAAAAGCTATATTAAGCATTAAACCAGGAGAAACGGAAAAACAAAACCCTAAGCAAGTTCTGAGTAACATTTTGTGATTTCACATGACAAAGCATGGCCTTGTTGTGAACTTCTTGAAGGACGTTTATTCATTACTTCATACATATTCCCGGAAACTAGTAGATATGTGAATGATATTTGTGTTAATTGCAAAGTTGAATAACTGTAGGACTTTGTCTGTAATATAAACATTTCTTTCTTTGATATTTTGTGTATAAATAAGAGCTTGTGGAATGCAACTAATTAAAGGGAAAATATTTCCCTATTTAAATCTGTATATCATAACCTCTGCACAGAGCAGAGGCAGTAGGGATACATTTAATACAGTACTTGGACAGTAGATGCCCTTTTCTGGAAACATTAATTGTATCCACAGGGTCAATTATGTTATAATTTTTTTTTTACTTGATCTTAGGGGGATTTTTTATATTTTTTTTGTGTGGTGGGTGGCTAGTGTTGAATTTAGCATTCAAAGGAGTTGAGTGTTTCTACAGCACACCTCGTACTCACAAAAATTTCAGACATCTTAATTTAAAATCCACAAAATCAGTGTGGCACGAGGAAAGCTAGTGTCACGTGTTTCACTACTAGGCTTATTCATATGATCGCTATTAATAATAAATAATTAATAATAAACGGTAGGCGTGATTTGTTCACGTTTTGTGTTGTATACTCCTAGCATTAAATCTCTACTTTGGATATAAAAAAAATTTGAGTCATGGAGTGCTATTATTCTATGCTTGTTCCCTTATAGACATATAGGGTGATTTCCAAAGACTTTGCCTTTAAATTAAAAATAAATTCTACAAGTATCCCTCTGCAGCTCTTCTAATTCTCTTCCATTTGCTTAAGCAAGCTTCCTCGATAGGCTAACAACATTGTGGGCTCAGAAAGGGAGAGGACAGTGAATGAACAGTGGAATATCTGAAACAAACTCAGTTTGCTTTACTTTTACTTGAAATAAATAGAAAAGGGACACAACTGCCCCCTTATACCTACTCCACTACACAGCTCCAATGAAAAAGTGTTTGTAGAGCATTGTCGGCTTATTTGCTTGTTTTTGTAGACCATAACAGATTCCTTGTTAAATTAAACTTGTAACTGAAACAATAATCTATACTTGCTTGGGTGAGGTTTGTAAACAAATATGGTTACATCTTTTAAAAGTAAGGAGATAAGTTTGCACATATAAATTAGAATGACATAAAAGAAAACATGTTCCTTTTGTGTACTGCTCAGTGCAAAATATAATTGTATTCTAAATATTGCTGAATTAAATCAGAATAGTGTAGCTGCTGTCCATGGTCCTTGAAATTAGCACTCCTAGCATGCTTAAAAAGAACTATTATACTGCTGCAAATTGTGTATAGTTTAAGTTTGCCGACCTATTTCTTTCTATGCAAGATCCCAACACATTGGCAGTAAACATGCCTATAGCATGATGCACAAAATGTATTGACTTTCTGTCCAGCTCTACAGAAGAAGGGATCTGTGTGGTCTTGGAACCTAATGTGACTTTTCACCTTACGCTACAAATATGTTGCCCTGCTTTAGGTGTCACTAAAATCTATATATTTTACCTTCTCAGGCACCAATATTCTAATATTTTCTAGCACACAACACAACATTGGTTAATTCACATATAATCAAGTGTTGTATAGTCTTCACCCAAGTCCCAAGTCGTGTATTTAGTATTGCCAACTTGACTGTTCCAGTCCACTTAATTGTTAAAAAAAACAAACAACAGAACCAAAAGAACTCATCTACCCTCAAGCTCAATTTTCTCACAGTGAGGATGGAAGCCTTGAAGGTGGCAGCTGGGAATGCTGCCCCGGGTCAGGCCTAGGGCTGCACTTAAGGTAAATACGTCTCTGGCTTCAAGGCATTCAACAGTTCCACATTCATGCCTTTAAGCCAGTGATGTTGAACCCAACAACCCCAAGATTTCAAACAGGCTAGGATGTTTTATATAGTTTTAATAGAGGCAAATCAGTTTAGTGGTATACAGAGTATTAAGACGCATATTTGTTTTAGGAATTTATATTTAAACCTCACACGCTATTTACAAAGAGAAAATCAGACTTGTTATTTTACAGTGAACAATACAGATCCATCGCCTCTTAAGCCACCTGAGTTTTTATTTTATTTCAATGATATTTACTCTTCATTACCAATTTATAGCCAATAAAGTTTTGAGTGACTCATACTCATCATTATTATTATTATTATAAGAATATCATGTCGCTTTTAGTCATTCTAGTCTTCAATTTTCAGGCTATTACAAAATATTTTTCCGTATAACGAAAGTATCATGAGTATGAATTAAATGTTATTTATTTTATATTGTATTTTAAAGGAAACAGCCTAACAATAAACAGTTTTCTAAAAAATGATCAAAGGGGATTCTATACGTCCTTAAAGTGATCTCATACTGATCTGAAAGTTTCTTTTATGTATTATATGTTTTTGGCTGATATTGTATATTGCCATATTGATACAGCATAATTGGATGACTCTTTTTTCAATAATTACAGATCAGGGACCCTGGTTAAGTATCTGTTTTGTTCCTGATGTTATCTTGACAGTTGTGTAGCAGCCAGATGTGACACTACAGATCATACATTATCTTACTCAAGTCTACAACCCACTGCCATCTAGCTGGGATATAGAGTCGTTTTCTGTCCATCAGGGAGTTTTAGGGATTATTATTTATTTTTTAGAATGGTCCCTTTTCATGAGTTGAAAACAAGAATTAAAATACAAAAATATCAGCAAACCTAAAGGAAAAATTGTATGCACCATATTGGCTATTATGAGCTTCAGCTATGGCTGTGACCAGCGTTAACATCAATTAAAAGCTTTTCTTTGATGTTATTAAGCAATACACTCAGTAATTGGATGCATTTAAGGAGATAGTGATCGTTTTTTGGGGATTTGTGCCATGAGCAGTAAATTGTTTACTTGTGTGTTTAATTTTAGCCTACAGTGTTCATTTTTAGAAAAAGTCTGGATTTTAAGCCAGGTCACTCAGTTCGGCCTATGGTCCATTGAGTGTAACCCAATTGTATTTGTATTTACACAGAATGTCTGATAACCTATGACATCAAAGTCCCTGAACAAAAATATACTTTCAGAACATAAAACAAGGATGTCATTCCTTTTTTTTCTTTTCCCAAATGCTACCTAAGTCCACACAAATTAGATATCTTCACTGCCGGTTCTCAGGATTTGCATAATTGTCTTCTCCACTACTTATTTCTGTCCTTTTGTTAAGTTGCTGATTGGGTGGGTAAGGAGAAGGCAAAGAACATCGGAACAGAAAATTGATTACATTATGCTAGCTGTACCTTCTTCAGGGTTATTACACATTTTATTAAATTATAATGTGTGATTTGTTTCATTTATGAGTAACAGTGAGTGCTGAAATGCAAGGCTTTCCTATAGGATCTGTTCAATATATAGCCATTGAAATGTATGTATTTATCCCTATTTTGCGTTGTATCTGTTAGCCTGTAACAAATATTTTCAGCATACTAGAACAGAAAAACATACAACTCATTCTGGATCAATGTTGGAATCTAGAAGAATGTACTTCACAGTTTTGCCTCTATGGCAACAGTCCTGTTAATATATGTGTGGAATTTAACAGTGACGTGATGAAGAGAGTGTTCAGGAATGTTAAATGTTAAGAGTTGCTCTATGTCCCTGATATTTGATGCTTATTATTACTCTATAAATCCTTACAGATAACCCTGAGATATTTTATCTCGGAGAAATACCGTATTGGCTCGATTATTGGCCGCACCGATTATAGGCCGCACCCTTAAAGTTTGGTGCTAGTTTAAAGAAAAAAATATTTTTTAAGAAAAAATACACATTAGTGGAATGGTATCTATTATGCAGTTAGTCAGCATAGGCTATATACAAACAGAAATTTGGAAAACCAATAGCCATTTTAAGGTCCCCCTTAATTAATAATTCACCTTACTTATAGATATGCCACTCTGCCCCTCAGATATGCTTTATGTCCCCCTGATATGCCACTCTGTGCCCCTGATATGCTTTATGGCCCCCTGATATACCACTCTGCCCCCCAGATATGCCATATACCCCCCTGATATGCTACGCTGCCCCCTTATATGCTTTATGCCCCTGATATGCCACTCTGCCCCTAGTTATAACACTCTGCCCCCGATATGCTTTCTGCCCCCTAGAAATATCACTCAGCCCCCCCGACCTACCAATGCATCCACAGACTCCCTGGTGTCTAGCGGGGGGCAGTCGGTGGACGTTTGTGTGATGTGCGTATACAACCTCTGCCGCTGCTCCCCACTTTCCCCGGGGCTTCTCCGTCATAGAAGCCCCGGTGGAAGTGCTAAATGAAAAAGAACACCTGCCCGGTGCCTAGAACTGCATGTCCCAGGTGTTGGGTAATACGAATTGCGCTAAACCTCGATTATAGGCTGCACCCCCACTTTAAAGACTTAAAGTGAGGGGGAAAAGTGCAGCCTATATTCAGGCCAATACGGTACAAGAAGTATATGGGAGATGTGAAAATACTAAATGAGAGGTGAAAAAAGCACACAAAAGGTATGTCGATATATAGTGCTTCTCTCTGCATTATAGAAAATAGCTTGTTAGACCTCAATGCATATTTCATATTTTAAATAACAAACAATAAAAGGAAAGATGTAAAGAATTTCACATCTATATCCATAACAGCCTAAACTTTTTTACCTGTCACCACCTGCTGTTTGACAAGAAATTCTAAGCCCTGACATAGGAGAAGCGTCCCCCAGATTCAATGATGGCAGAGTAATGGGGTATAGCCCAGCTAGCAGGATACCAACTCTAAGGTCAGAAACCAAGCACTTACCTGAAGAGGCGACAGTACACCTGTTCAGAGAAATGAAAATAATATGTTTCCTACCATGCTTCCAAATGAACAAATTGTATTCTTCAGATACTCTCTTTGATTATACTCAAAATAACATAATAGCTGGAAAACCTTAAACTGTAACAGATTTGTGACATGTCCCTTTGGTCTTTTGTGTATGGGTGTACTATGTATCTCCTAATGTTCATGGTTACCAGATGGCTATGAGTTCAAAATGGATTACGCGTACGACTGGCTTAGCGACCCATCTCTTCAGAGTCTATACCTACTGCTGGGCCAGGGGTACAATTGCTTGCTTTTTTCCAGAGGGCAGATGTGGTAATGCCATGGTCAAAATTATAATCTCCACAAGAGATAACTTGTATGGGTATACTTTCACTGAGAAAATGTAGGTGTTGCACCCAGGGAGTACTGGAAAACATAGAAACATAGCATTTGATAGATGTTGCATTTATCTACCACCCTCTAGCTTTGATATAATTATTTCAAGCCAAAAATGTCTATAGACTGGCTTACACACAAGGCTGAAATCAGTGCCTCTTGTAATTTTTAGATGTTATGCTTGGTCCACTTCAGTGGTGACTGAAAGTTCCCCATACAATCATAATATGCAGATAGATTTATCATACGAAGCTCACATGGTACTCATCGGTAAGAAATGCTTTGCAGTGAAGCCACCTTGTGGGAATGCCTTGTCATCTGGCTGCATTGGACAGTGATAGCTGCTTTAATACAATCTTTTATAGTTCTGTTTTATCAAATCCGTATGCAAAAGCAGTGTCCCTAACACCAACAAGGACATGTTATGCATGTCTTCACATTTGTTTTTAAGTATAAATACGTTATAGTAATTGCACTTTATACTAAATTTCTGTGTCACTTAAATATGCCATCATACTATAGTCGGAGGGTAAACATTACCCAACTGTTCGATTAAAACAGGACTTTTAAAAATAGATGTGTGTATCTAACCCTTGAATGTTGTTCTTCTTAGACTGCTTTTAAAATATTCAAAATATGTTACTGCAAAATCATCAACATGTGTAAGTTGCATGATTATTGAATGCTTAATGAAGCTTTTTGTGAGCATACTGTCAATGTAAGATGTTGAAATAGTACAAAGGCAAAATACAAGTCATTAACCATCCCACAAATATACAGGATTAATACTGCACTGGTCTTGGAGTTCATTCATATTACTGTTGGGTTCTGTGAGACTATTGAATCTATTCACTATAAAGTCATAAGATCGTTTTCTCAACTTGGAATTTTGGCATATGGTCATTCTGCATCCATGTCCTATTTGGGGCATCTTTAAAGCCAACCCATTCAACTTATCTCCATCATATATTTTTAAAACTTGACACCGCAGGGTATTTCAAATAGTGGTATTTTAACTTTTTCCGTGCACTCATTCTACAACCAGCCTTTGTCAAAGTTTGTGGTAGTAATTTTGTGTTTTTTTTTTCAGAACACATTATACTTTAGGCATGGATTTACAGTTTCTGGTATGTGTCACTGCTGAATTGCAAATATGCGTTCAGAAACATCTCCTAAGTACAATGATAACACCCATGCATAGGTTTGTCAGGTTGTTTGGGGGCTAAAAGGCCACAATTGGGAGATGCAGAGATATATTTTTTTAATTTCGACATCTGTTCAGTCTGCTCCCATGTCTTATATGGGAGTGTCACGGACCGGGTGATCAGGTCTGATAGGAGCCCAGGTGCAGGGGATACGAGGGGCTCTGTCTGTACCCCACGATGCATGACGGCTTGGGGTTGTTACAGACAGGTGCAGGAAATAAATCAGACAGAAGATGCTGATAATAGTTGTATTGCAGATGATGGTACAACATATAAACAAGGAAAGTCTCTTGGCTGGAAGCCCTCTGGATGGGGCACACATGGCAGGAAGCCCTCTGGATGGGGCATACACGGCAAGAAGCCCTCTGGATGGGGCACACATGACTGGAAGCCCTCTGGATGGGGCACACATGACTGGAAGCCCTCTGGATGGGGCACACACGACAGGTAAGCCCACTTGCAGTGCACTCAGCTTTGGAGTCCATTTGTGGGTCGCTGGCCGTAACTCAGGAACAGATCAGGAACCAAACAGGAACAGATCAGGAACCAAACAGGAACAGATCAGGAACCAAACAGGAACAGATCAGGAACCAAACCAGGCAGTCCTAAAATGTTAATGTCAAGGCCCAGACTGAAGGGCTGGGCAGGTTTATATAGGCTGGCTTGATCAGGTAAAAAAAGTGCAGCTGGACATGATAATCACTCTGAGTGGTTCAGAGTGACAAGGGTGGCCACTAGTGGATGCTGACGGAAATGAGCAGCACAGAGTTCAAACAATTCCTAATTGCACAGGGTGGATGTTACAGGGAGCAGGCTTATTTAATTTGTCCCATTAAAACATACATTTTGAAAACTGGACAACCCAAGGGTATTTCAATTATACTGCTAGTATTTTAGTTAGTGGTTATTTTAGGTATATATGTTTGTATGTGAGCATTAAAGTGTATGTAATTATGATTGCCTATGAATAAGTGTGTGTGAGCATGAATCTCTATGTATAAGTGCGTGTGAGTATGAATGTCTATGTATACGTGCATGTGAGCATGAATGTCTGTGTATAAGCGCATGTGAGCATGAATGTCTGTGTATAAGTGCATGTGAGCATGAATGTCTGTGTATGTGCACCGGAATTTGATGTCACATCCTGGCGGTTAGCACTGCCCACTGCCTGACCAGAAAGCTGCTTCTAAAGAAGACTAACAGACTAAGACTGAAGAAGGTGGAGGAAGAGGAACAGGAGCTGCAGAAGAGGAGACACGGGAAAAGTTAGTAAACATTGTGACAGTGTTAGAAACCATGATGCATGTGTGTGATGGCCCTCCATAACCTTAACTCTTATCACTTTATATTGAACCAGGCACTGATTGTGGGACTACCGTCAGTGTCTGGCTCAGTAAATAGTGATAGCAGTTATGTATACCACCATAAATGCCTGGCACCGTATAAAGTCATGGCAGTTATGCTGTACCACCGTTAATAATGTCTGGTTCAGTATAAAGTGATGGCAATTATGCTGTACCACCATCATAGTCTGGCTCAGTATATAGAAGTGGCAGTTATAGTTATGTTGTACCACTGTCAATGTCTGGCTGGGTATATAGTGATGGCAGTTATGCTGTACCACTGACATTGTTTGGCACAGTATATAGGGATTGCAGTTATAATGTACTACTGCCAATGTCTGGTATGAGGGGTTGTAACCACAAAGCAGGTGCTTAACCAAGAAGAGGTATGGTCATGATAGGGATTGGCAACACCACAGGGGGCCCAGGACTTTTTGTTGCCTGGGGCCCTGGATCATTTTAGTCCGCCCCTAACTCAGGAGCCGATCAGCAACTTTCCCTATGTTACAGAAATGATTTATGAGATACGTGGTCTTTTCCCAGGGTCCACTCAATAACTTATGTAAGCTGTTTTTCTTGAGTAAAAAAAAATGTTTTGTTGCACATGTTTCTTTACAGTCTCCGCCTCTGGATACAGTCCACTTTCTGATGTCTGTGATCAAATTGTTAAAACATAAACCTCAATCGGTCAGAAGTGTTAGCTATTTGTCATTTGTCTGTGATTGCACCTGATATATAACCCCTAATATTATTTAACTCTTTATTTCTACCCAGGCCAGAAATGCATACCTTAATTATAAAATATTACAAGACAATACACAAAACCAGAAAAAATCTAGACTCTGTGCACAATATCACAGTGAAAACATTTTGTATGTTCCCATAAATGTTTTTTTGGGGCTTTTCATCATTACCGATCAAAAATAAGACAATAATTAGTATGTAAATGTACATCCTTTTTTATGTGGATTGCTTTAGTGCGCTTCTATGACACTGCTCAATATGTAATGAAAAAAGTAATTGTTGTTATTTTACAGTGTTTAACACTTGCTTTTAAAGTCATTATGGATTGGCTTAAGTGTCAATACTGGTGATACACTGCACCAATAATACCAATTGCCTGTGACTTATGAGGGTATTTGGCCGCATCCTGCAAATATTTCCACAGCATAAAATTAATTCTAGACTCTATGCTAAGACTTTACTGAGCCCAAGGGACCTTATTATTGTGTCATAAATCCAGCTGTATTTTCAACTATTATTTAATTAGACTCTGTATTCACATATAAATAACACTCCTTGGCAGTTATTTAAATGATAAATCCGTATTTGTTACTGTTAATCATTGAAATTATTTATTTTCTTAATATACTGGGTTCCTTAAAATCCCTACTGTTATACTTTTTCAATATGCATTTTTTTACTACTGGTGCAACAAGATATTTACTTTGAAAAACCATGGTATATATTTGAACACGTTTTCGTTTCTATAGTCTACATCCAGACCCCTTAATACCGTATTGGCTCGAATATAGGCCGCACTTTTTCCCCGCGGCCTATATTTGGGGTCTAGCGCCCGACGCCCGGGACATGCAGTTCTGGGGCGCCGGACAGGCAGCGGGGTTAGGATACAGATCCCCCGCAGCGGTGCAGGGGACATGCATCCTACTCCCTGATACGCTCAGACAGCCTCCCCTGCCAGCACTTCCCACGGGGGGGGGGCTGCCGGCACGGGAGGTTGTCTAAGCGCATCGTGCGGACCGTCCGCACGATGCGTTTTACCTCTGCCCCCCCGGACTTACCGGAGCAGACTCCCGGGTGTCTTGCGGGGCCGGCGGGGGACATCTACGCAATACGCGGCACCGGAAGTTGTATACGCGTATTGCGTAGATGTCCCCCGTCGGCCCCGCAAGACACCCGGGAGTCTGCTCCGGTAAGTCGGGGGGGGGCAGAGGAGGACAGTGGCAGCATATCTTGGGGAGGGAGGACAGTGGTAGCATATCTCGGGGAGGGGGGACAGTGGTAGCATATCTCGGGGGGGGAGGAGGACAGTGGTAGCATATCTCGGGGGGGGGAGGACAGTGATAGCAAATCTCGGGGAGGGAGGGCAGTGGTAGCATATCTCGGGGAGGGGGGACAGTGGTAGCATATCTCGGGGAGGGAGGACAGTGGTAGCATATCTCGGGAGGGGGGCAGAGTGGCAGTATGTTTTTTTTTGGTGCTTTTTTAAAGAAAAAAACTTTTTCTTTAAAAAAGCACCAAACTTTTAGGGTGCGGCCTATATACGGGGGCGGCCTATATCCGAGCCAATACGGTATATCTCAGGGGCACAGGTGCCTGGTCAGGTTGGAGTCCTTGAGGGGGGGCAAGATTGGGCTTTCAACTTGGCTGGAGGCAGACAGGTGTTGCTGTGTCAAATTGCAGATGGCTGTCCATGCCAAGGGTTGCAATCCAGATAAGCAAAACTATGGTACTCCACAGAATATAAACAGAGCCAGGAACATTCTGTAGCATTGAACTAGGACTATACCCAGGTATATACGCTCTTTATTGCTATAAAAAGCAACAGGTGTGACAGGAGCAGGCAGGTATCTTTTGTGCTTCTGGTGGAAGCCACCCAAAAGCCACCTGGTAGGCTAATGGTTAGGTGAACTACCTACTATAGGCAGGGTCGCTTGGTCAAACTTCCATTGCCCCTGACAATATATAACTACCTTGGCCATGGTATCATTATGTATTGCAGATGGTCAATTAAGTAGTTAAAACACCTCTGGAAAAAAAGGAAGGAGGAAAGTGGGCAGGGAATAGATGTAATAAAAAAAACACTTCTCTGTCTGGAGACAGAAGAAGGTGACCCAGAGACTCCAGGTTAAACCCAGAGTTCTATGGACTGTGCAATCACATGATACCCAGCAGTACCTCCCAGAGGAAGAATTTCCAACTCTAGCACATGTGCGGACACCAGGTTTTAACATATGCACTCATGGTAACACTATGCACTAGTACACACTCTAATACCAGTCAGTAACACAGATACATACATCTCACACTCATGCTAACAACATACTCTACCATTTGCACAGTCTAGCACCGCACAGTAACACACATTAACACCATAATTTTTTCCACATACACATTAACAGCATATATTCATTCACACACATGCTAATACCACACATTAACACACTTTGTTCCCATCCTGGAACACACATTCACTCTAACACCATACAAATACACATTCCTCTTCTCATTTGTGCAGTTTACTCTCCCTCGTGCTGCCGCTCCCTGTCTTCACTGCAACTCACACTCTCCTTGTAAGTTGCTGCCTTGCTGCCAACCTACAACCATGGAGTCATGTAACGTGGAATTTTATGTTTTAGAGACTGCAAACTCCTTTTCGGTAAACATATCCTCTTTAATATGATGATTCTGAGTTTTCACATAAAGTGACCATGACTTAAGGAGTGTGGTTCAAATGAAGGTTGGAAAACGTTTGCCACATCAGCTGCGGAGGAATGACCAATTCTCAAATCATTAAAAGACTATTTAGTCTCTGTCCTCTTAAGGATTCAAGTATATATTTGGAAGATCAAGACTGCATTAGAATTGTTCTTGTTCATTTTTTGTATTTATTACTCTCATTTAATGAGTATTTTATGTAGTATAATTTGTGTCTGTTTTATAGAACACATGACTCCTGGAACACTCCAGAGAGAAGAGAAAAGCTTGACATTATGAAATAGGTTGCAAACTAAATATGATCCAATCTGTCTTTTCCTCATTTCTGCCATGTTTTAGTCTGGCTTTGTTTCTGAAATTCATCGGATGATGAAGAAAACTCCCACTGGTGTAATGTAATCTGTCCACTGGCAATATATATAACTGCAGTGCCTTTCAGTTGAGAGATGAAGTATGGGGTCAGAGCAAAGTCAATCCTAAATTTAAGAAAACCAAATGAATAATATTTTAATACAGAGTGACAGATGTGTCTTATTTTAAGAGTGATATAAAATAGTGTGATATTGGGCATTATTTTGCATGTGCATTGTGGTTTCTGTTTATTTAACAACTGGGAATATTTGTCAAATAGGTAGAAGTAGAACAAAGAACCACAACTATTCGTTTTTTCTGCTTACTTTTCACAAAATATGTTAAACTGGTTAAAACACACAATAATATGATAATCAACATTTTATATTTTGCTTTTTACCTGTACTTTATATTGTGATTTGAATATGTAAAACATGAATAATAATAATTATAATTAATAATAATTAATAAGACTTTTTGAGGTTTCTCCCTGCTCATTCAATGTTGCTATAAAGCCGACATCTTAAAAGAGAACTAACATTTTAAAATCACAAATATTTTGACTGCGTCGCTCAAGCACAGAACATTAGAAAAAAATTGCCTTTTCATCTCTGCGACAAGAAAAGGTTCCAGCTGTCACTGTTATTGCCTGTTAATTCTGTTTACTTTTTAAACAGTTTCCAGCATTTCACTTCAAAATTGCATTATAAATATTATATGAATGCCAGTCAGGTGCTGCATTAAACCCTACGGTCACAGAGACTGCTACAGCGCCAGTAATATTTTTACTAGGAAAAAAGAAGAGAAGACAAAGGCATGTGGGAAATTAATCTAGCAAGTAAAGCAAATAGTCTCAAGGGAAAATTAAAAATAAGGGTTTGTAATGTAATAATTTGATGTCATTGAAATATTACACACGACATATCTTGGTAAACATCTTTGAGCATGATTCCAGCGCAAAAAAGTGTTAAAATGTTACACTCACTCCTGTAGCCAGAGGAGCAGCGCAGCTTAGCGGAGCAGGCCTTGACAGAGCTAGGAGGAGGGCTTTGTTATGTCCCTAGGTCTGGGGTTGGTTACAGGGTTTAGTAGGTGGGGTCTTTCTGAGTGCTATAAATGGGCGGACATTTTAGATAACGGTCACATTTAATTTGAACCTCTTACCTGTTTTTGTCCCACCCTCCCTCCACTGAATTTTTGGTTTTCTTTGGCTTCGCTTTGTCACACCGGCAGGGCTGGAGTGGTAAGGTGGGGGGGGGTAGAATTGGGATGGTTGATTGGTTGGTGTTGTTGGTTGGTATGGTAGGTTTCGAGCTGGTCTGTAGCTCAGAACCTGGGGGTGTAGGGTGTCATGGTATGCCCCTACTGTTGGTTTGGTAAGGTTATTGACACTTTACAGGTATGGTGATGTTTATTGTTATATCAGTTATTTGGGGGGTCATTGTCTATGTGTTATTGACATGTGGGGGGAATGTGTAAGGGGTTACATTGTTCTGTTGTTTGTTGTGTGGACAATGACTTATTGTTTGGTATGTTTCATATGTTTATGATATGTGTATCATATATATTATATATTTCATTATGTGTTTGTAATAAATTATATTTTATCCAACATATTGGTGTGGTCTCAATTATTGGGTTGATGGTTGAGGTTTCAATTAGTGGTGTGGTCTCAATTATTGGGTTGATGGTTGAGGCTCAGACAGCCTCCCCTGCCAGCACTTCCCACGGGGGGGGGTGCCGGCACGGGAGGTTGTCTAAGCGCATCGTGCGGATGCGTTTTACCTCTGTCCTCCCTCCCCGAGATACGCTGGCACTGTCCTCCCTCCCCGAGATACGCTGGCACTGTCCTCCCTCCCCGAGATACGCTGGCACTGTCCTCCTCTGCCCCCCCCAACTTACCGGAGCAGACTCCCGGGTGTCTTGCGAGGTAAAACGCATCCGCACGATGCGCTTAGACAACCTCCCGTGCCGGCACCCCCCCGTGGGAAGTGCTGGCAGGGGAGGCTGTCTGAGCATATCGGGGAGTAGGATGCAGGTCCCCTGCACCGCTGCGGGGGATCTGTATCCTAACCCCGCTGCCTGCCCGGCGGGCGCTAGACCCCGAATATAGGCCGCACCCCCACTTTAAAGTCTTAAAGTGGGGGGAAAACGTGCGGCCTATATTCGAGCCAATACGGTACTTATTTGCTATTTAAAGCCATAGTTTAAGCTGTTTATAGGTGTGTTTCATGGTTTCATAGAGAGCAGCACACCTTTGCTGAAATATCATGCTGAAATAATTGATTTACCATATGGCTAAAAAAGAGAGAACTTATTTCCATAAAGTAGCTTCATTTTTAATAGAAGTGTTCAGCTCAACACTAAAAGCAATAAGGCAGAATGTGTTTTTAAGAATATATCAACCCGAAATATTGTACATTTATTATGGTGTATCAGTTCTTCTCCATTAACCAGTTGAGTGTTAAAAGAGAGCACAAAAAGTGTGCTCTTTATCTACATGATACAGAGAGTTATTACAAATAGTGCAACCATCTATAAAATAGTTATTTTATATGTTGAACTTTTGCTTATTAAAGTAAATTGCCCCCTATTGTACTTTGGATTTTACCTTTATGATGCATAAAGCATAATGTTTTGAACAGTTTAGAACAGACATATTCTTCTGTACCTGTATGAACCAATTTTTTTATTATTATAAATAGGGCAATATTTGATAAAACTATAGTGCTAGCCTTCACTAATCAGTGAAATATGACAATACGTTTTTTTTTTTCAATGGCAATAAATCAAAACGTAAAGGGAACATGAAAATAAGTTGCATGCAAAAATATACTTTATTCTTATTAATACTCAAAGATACCAGCCAGGGCCAAAGGAGTAGCCGCTAAGGGCACATGCGTCTCTGTTTGTCACCTAGGTAGCACAGCAGCCATTGCACTTCTATTTTACTCTGGTAAGTAGAACCTTATGCATCCAAGGATAATTAGGATTATGGTCGTGAGGGTGGAAATGGAGGGACAAGAAGGATGACACTTGGAAAGCCTATGTTGGATATAGGGGGGCTACTATCACGTGCTCTGGCCCTGGAAATCAGCATACAACAACCAAAAAAGGTTCCTCCACCATATACTATACTAGAGAATATGCATTAAAAGTGATTTACTCAAAGCATGTCTGTACTATAGGGTGTTATTGCCAGATTTCTTCATTTTAATTGAATTCCAGGAAAGTGACATCAGTTATTTAATGAGAAAAATACAACTGAAAGATGTGAAAAAAAGCCAGGAACAGCTCAGAGTGCGATTCTCAAAAGAAAAAGATGTTAAGATACTTCATCTTAATTATTTAGTACCAGATGCCTTTAGCAAATTATTTTCCTAATTTCCCTGCGCCACGACCTCTTAGACATTCCCTATGTGTAGTGCAGTAACTGTACCTAACACACAAACTGAAATTATTTAAACGTAAGGGAAACCTTAAGACTTAAAGAAGAATGCTACATGAAAAACAGATAAGACTGAGCTACTTGCCTTAAGCAGAATGCTGTATACTATAAATTCAAGATGGTTCAAAGGCAAAGGTAAGTACCAAAATGAATCGTATTCATTCCGATAGTCCTACTTACCTTTAATTCTAATTTATGTGAAGTCTGTTGCAAATAATGAATACAAATTTGCAAATATTTTAAAAACATTTTATTACATCAAAACAACGTGCTAAAATATTCATTGCCTGTACTGTGTGATAAAAATTAAGAAAAAAAGCTACAATGAGAATAGAATAAATTAAGATGCTGCTTTGGAGACTTTCGTTACCTTGAAGAACGTTCGCTGTCTGTAGTGCAACATCATTGACTGCCAAGATGTGACTATATTATGATGTCAAAATGCGGGTTCCTGCACACACGCTGGTCAGTTATTTTATTGATGCTGTAGTGAAGAGATTTCGATATGATTGATACAACAAAACTAGCACTGGAGAATATGCACTGTTTGGTAGTGTTGGGGGGTCTACCTGATGTTCACATAGTTCAATTATATATCACTAAGGATTTCTAGTCACCAAAATCAGGAATCTGCACACACTCCCCACAGGAACTCAGGTGCTTAGCTGTGCCAGGAAGGGCCTCATCGTGAGGTCGAAACGTTGTTGTCTTTCTCCTTCAATAAATCTGCCTGATGGAACCCTTGAGTGATGGTTCCCTTGAGTGAGCCGGAGGTCTGTTAAAGACCTCCGATACCGCTCCCTTGTGATCCGCGCGGCTACAGCTGCTGTGCGTCGGGGTTTGTTGTCAGATCCCGGCGCACAACACTGAAGCCGCGCCCACCGCTGTCCGTGCCCTCTGAACCGGAAGAAGACAGAGAAGAACTGAAGAAGAGGAGGAAAAGGAGCTGTAAGGAGCAAAGAGGAGCTGCAGCTCCACCAGCCCCTAAGTCAATCCTGCCCTGGCACAGGCGCGGTCGCAGTTGCTGCTTGCTCCGGCAACAAGGTAAGTAGGGTGAGGGAGGGGGGTGCAGTGAGAAGGGGCAGAGGGGGGTTAGATAGTGAGAAAGGGGGAGAGGGGATAGATAGAGGCGGTACATATTGAGAAGTGGGGAAGGGGGTTACATAGTGAAAAGGGGGAACATAGTGAGAAGGGGCAGATAAGATGAAGAGAGGGGGTAGTGTGAATGCGTATGAGAATGAATGAATAAATGTGTGGATGAATTGTGTGAATGATTTGTGAGACTGCATTAATGAATGTGTTAATGATTTGTATGAATGATTAAATGCAAAGATGGTACGGGTGGGCTTTAACAATAAATAAATAAATAAATATGGGCTGCTCAGGCTTAAATGCCCGGGCCTATTTTTTGTCCCAGTCCGGGCCTGACTATATGTGACTTCCTTTCTGAGTGTAGATTACTTGAATTACAAGTGCCAATGGGAATTGCTGTCAAAGTGTATGGCAATGACTTTCATGACAGCTCTCCTATCTGCAGTAGATATGTTCTCTAATGAGCCAAGTTTACAATTATAATTTTTTTCTACTGTTTGCTATGGGAAGTATTTCCCATTGGTAAAATTACCCGTAGGTTCTTAATTTAAGTTTCTGAAATTACTGTTCTTTCCTTTTTTTCGTCTCTCAATGGGCTCCCTTTTCTTATGCTTTATTTCAGTTGTTTGATCCAAGATACTTTTCTTTCATAGGCAACTAATGTACACAGATGGAAACACAAATTAGTAAATTTTTTATCATCTTGATATGCGAAAAATATTTTTCCATATTAGTCCTAGCGGTGGTAATTACTTTGAGAAGACATGCATAACCATAGAACATAATGTAGGCTCACATAAGCTTTTTAGAACTTCATGAAGACCTGTGGTCTTCAAAGCTTATTTACAAAATTTTATGTGATGGTATCACTAACTGCTTCACATATAATCTGAAGAGAAGGTTAAATAATTGTTTTCATTAAATTGACTATGGGTTTTAGGGTTTTTATTCAATATCTATGTCTTGGTGTCAATCAGCAGATTATCTGGGTGATACATCCCTAAAAGAATATGGTATATTCCATGTTTTTAATAAATGGTGCTTTACTGTTAGTATGTCATAAACAAAACTCTGTCAAGTTCCCTTTAGGGTTAAATGTCCTACACGTTCGCACCAATATAGCTACATTATTAAAGAAAAAAGTTTTATATCTGTATTCTTGTGTTATACTTTTGTGTTTTTCCATGAAGAGCGAATGAGTGATGAACAAAGTGGGAAACTGGCAATTGCTAAAAATATGTAGTGGAAATATCAATATAGTATTACTTTATTTTTTTTAGTTTTTTTATCTGTTTTGGGAGAAATTCACACATCTTTTCCTTTTCTGCAAAACTCATTTGCAGAGTTTGTGTGCAGACCTGTTTACTCAGTGGTAATCTACATCTTAATAGACAACACATCTGCGGTATCTCTCTGGCGGTGCATTGATTTTTTTTGCTGTAGTTTAACTTTCAATCTTCTGTGTGATCCGTGTTCCATTAGTATCACGTTTTATGAAGCATTCTGCATTGACTGATGGTATTTGTTATACCATGCTAGCAGACAGAGGACTTTCACTGGAATTAATCTGCTCCAAGTACTACAGACACACTATTTTTAATGTCTGCAAACTTTAGCAAGATTATTCTAGTGTAGAAACTGGTTTTAAACAGCCCATAATATGGACATGCTGTCTGGGCATGCTTACTTACTCTTTATTACACTTTTACTTATTTTATTTGAGTTTACAGTTAGATACTGTTCAGCGTTCCAGCAATATTTCCCCGTCATCCTCTGGTGAAATTACAGACCCCTTGGGAAATTCTAAAGTAGGATTCTCCGGTCTTACATTTAATGAGATCTGCTTATGCTAAATAAACAATTTTGAAAGTTAATAGAGATATGCTATAAAACAGTGATATATTAGAAACATTGTACTCAATAAATATGTTTTTTTTTTATTTTTTATAATTGTATTTAGGGTCCATTGTCATAGTATAAGGAAAATCAATACAGCTGTATTAGCTCAAGAGAAAATTATGAGTGTAGGTGAAGTCTATGCCTTATCGGTCTCTTCCTCATATGGTCCAATAAAAGGTATCAACTTTGGCTCTAAGTCTCTAATGAGGTAGAACAGGTCCCTCCTCGAGACTTGGCCTGTGCCGAATGCTTCAAGAGGACTGTCAGTAGCTTAAGAACTACCTGTTACAGATCCCTGCTCTGGAGTGCCCTCCTAAAACATTGAGAACCTGGAAGTCTCGGTGCTGCCTATTACCCAGTATTAGCATTTGAAGACCACCATTGGGAGGATTTTTAATTTTGTTTTGTGGAGTGTAAATATACCGCTCACCTACATTCAAAATACTTGTTTAAGAATAGTCAAATATAAATAAAATCCACATGAGGATGTGCATTTTATTCAACATAATGGATAGCCCAAAAGACATAATCACTACTTCTTTTAACCCCTCAAAGATTTTATGATGTTTGCATAGCAATTTGCTATGTCTTTATTCAACTGGTATTTTCCACTAACTTGTTTAGTTTACCCCCACAAATTACATATTGTTCTTTCAGGACAAGTAGGACTTTCTTTTGAAATCGTAACTATATAGAAATATAAACGTTTTATGGTTTCACCTATAAAAATTATACATAGTCAGTGGAAATGAAAAAGAACAAAACAAAAACAGGTATTTGACCTGATTTTGAAAACACCTTGTAATCCTGATATTTTCATCTATTTTGGTAGTTACAAGGCTAAATGTAAATGACGTGCATCACAGTTTCCAAACTAGATTTCTTTAAGCATCTGATATGCTGGAAATTGGGCACCAGTAGTGGCTATGAAAAGCAAAACAAAAGCATATATTTTTTGACAACCCAAAGTATTTTACATTTTAACACTTTTTATTCAACCATTTTAGTATTAATCTGTAACAAATACACACCACATTTTGTGTTTTTGTTTTCTATATTTACAGTAACAAACATTGCAGTGTTTCAGTAGTTTTCTTTCCCAGGGTATTTAGAAGTACTAAAACTACTTATGATTTGCATTCAACAACGCTCTCCCAAGTACCATGCATGGGTATGGAATATTTGCAGGATCAGAATTGGAATATGTGTATTGCAGTTTTCAAACTAGGAATTTGAAAGAAAAATACAGTACTTTTCTTGCTATTACCATAACGGTAGTTTATAGACATTAGAGTCTTAAAATATTATACTGTGCTCAAAATCTCTATGATTAAAAAAAAGCTTAGAATTACACATAAGTAATGCTTGTGCAACTATGTTTGGTTCCCAGAGCAGACAACAATTACATTTTGGTTTGAAAAACTTTTTATTTTTATTTTGTATTGAACCATGCATTCAGTTTGAAGGTGGGCAGAACTCTGCAATTTATCGCGAGGCTATAATCAATCTGTATTCTTCTGAAGTGTATGATTATGTTATTTAAAGTTATTTAAGTCCCACCAGTGCCTATGAATCCAGATTACACATCAAAAATGACAAAGTACTCAAACCGTATTAGTATTTAATAGCACAGTAACATTTTGAACATCACTTAGTGATCTTACTCAGAGTACGAGGAGTTCTAATGCTCAATAACAGACATCTGGTACAATGTTGAATAACATTTAATTATCATCAGATGTTGTAGAGATACAATGGATGGAAATTGTCTTGACAAATATACTCTTCTACATCTATTAAAAATGCAGTGCTAAAATGTTTTGGTGCGAACCTCTGGAAATGTTTGGGCACAATATGTAGGAACCAGGCACCCATCATAACTCATCATGTTTACTAGTGACTCCCTATTTAGTCTCCTCCTCAACCTCATGCAGATGCTTGGAACAGAAAGGACAAATTAAGCCTCTTTATCTTTATTCCAAATACTCTTCCTTCAATTGGATTCTGAGTTTGAAGATTGCATTATTTATTTTCATTGCATTCAAAAACTGAACCCTTCTCAAGAGGTGTCAAAACCAACTGCAACATTACTGAACTAACAGAACAATTTACTTTGCCAGTGATTTATTAATTAAACTGGACAATTAACATAAATACTAATATAAAAAAGACCTTTTGTTATACTTGTTATTAGCATTCGGTCCCCGTGAGCTTAAAAAGACAATACAACATTTTTCGAGTGCATTCCCTTGTATGCTTCAGGAGTGATGAGACACCTGTAGGGCTAGGCTCATCTAGTGAGTACAATCCCCAACAGTGTAGTCTGTAAATTAGCCAAGGCTTGGCTTTAGGGTTCCTAGTGCCCTATACTAAAAAAACATAAAAAAATTAAAATATTTAAAAAATAGTACAAAAATGATATTCATTGAACGAAATAAAATTACACAGACATCCTAAGGGTTGTTCCAAGAGCGATAGATTAGATATTTAAACACCTCAAATGGATCTCTAGACAAGAAAGTGTAAAAAGTAAAAAGAAATCATAATAAAAAATGAAAAATAAGAAAAACAATTAGATAAA
Source organism: Spea bombifrons (assembly GCF_027358695.1). NCBI lineage: Eukaryota > Metazoa > Chordata > Amphibia > Anura > Pelobatidae > Spea > Spea bombifrons. The sequence continues at coordinate 101,965,257 of NC_071087.1, read as the reverse complement.
AAAATGGAAAAATATTTGCCCAAAACACCTTCTGCACTCCCACTTATAATATACATAAAAAAACTATTATTCTTCTCAGGGGGTGTTCAACATTAGGGGTTTTTTCATCAATGAGAAGTAAAATTGCAAAATTTGGAGGTATTGTCTTGATTTTCTCTTGAGGAAGGAGAGAGCAGAGTCAGGTATGAGGCCAAGGCAGAGAACTTGGTCTGTCAGTTGGATATTGGAGTTGTCAACAGTAAGAGATATGTCAGGAATTGTAGACCGAACAGACAGCAGGATTACCATATGCTCAGTCTTAGATATGGTGTGTTTTAGTTAATTGGAGGCCATCCAAAATGGAAAGACTGTCAGTGAGACATGTTAGAACAGAGGGTGAAAGGTCAGGAGAGGATATATAGACTAGAGTGTCATGTGCATAAACTCTGTATTGGAAACCAAAGGAAGATACCAGTTGTCCAAGTGAAGAGGTTTAGATAAGAAGAGTAGAAGATTAATTACATTTTCAGAGATGGAGGGAAAATGTATCGGAATGGAGCATAAGTTTATAATGAGTGAAATCTTCAGGTTTAGAGGCTTCCTCCATAGGCGCTCAGCAGTACGTGAAAATCTTTGGAGGAGACGGGTTTGTGTGGAATCACATGGTTGAGGTGGATGGCATAGGGTGGAGCACAGTTACAGGAGGAACCATATCTCGGGCTGAGGCTAGTGTATGGTTGTACTGAGCTGTAGCAGCAAAGAAGGGGTGGAGATAATTGAGAGAAGTGTCTGTAAGCTGTAGTGTGTTGAGGTCATTTAGGTTTCGGTAGGTTTATGGTGTTTTTTTGGGGTAGAGAAGGTGTGGGAGGCATGTCAAGGTTAAATGTTAACAGGCTGTAGTCATACAGAAGGGTGTGTTGGAGAAATAAGATGTTGAACAAAGGTGGGAAAATACTAGTTTGATTTAATGACCATCATGGTGCATGGAGGAGGTAGTCTATTGTTAGAGTCAGAGAGAGGAAGAGAGCGAAAGTAGTTTGGAAGCAGCAGGTAAGGATTGGTCATCAGTAGGTATATTGATGTCCCCTAGAATTCATTTACGGATGGTGGAGGAAAGAAAGTAAGAGAACCATGCAGTAAAGTGATCAAAGAATTAGGAAGTAGGGCCAGGAGGTTGATAGATGACTGCAACATGATCAATGGGGAGAATTGACAGACAGTGTCTACTTTGAAAGACGAGAAGGAAAGAGAAGGGAATTAGAGGCGGACATTAAATGATGCAACGGGGGGAGGAGGATTCCAAAACCTCCTCCCTGTCTGTCTCCAGGTCTAGGTATGTGTAGACCACAGTAAGAGAGAGCAGCAGGAGAGGTAATGTTGGAGGTTCAGAGGCTTGGATATAACAAAAGGAAGTTTTACTTTATTAGTGGAAAAGGGGAACAAGGACTGATTAGGATCATGAGTAATAGGCAGATTAGATGGGTCTAATTGTTCTGCTGTCAAATTTTATGTTTCTGTAACTTACGTAATATATACGTTACCTAAATGGTTAAAACAGCTAAAATCATTAGGGGAATACTTGTAGTACAATTGTCTTTGGGAAGTCAGAACATTGAGTATTCTGACTATGATGTGTAAGAGAGGTGAGGGCCATAACCGTGTAGACCAATAAACAATGTAATATTAAATAATACAACCAAAGTTCTTCTAATCACTAAGGAGTCAAATGGACAGTCAAGTTAAAAGTTGACTTTGCATGTTTACACTCTCAAAACAACTTGCATATTCTTCAAAATGCGAGTTGTTTGTGAGGACATGCAACTTCCAATTTTCTTCAGGGTGAAGGCATGCGCTTCTCAAAATCTGCTCACCACCTATGAGGAGGCAGAGCTATGCTGAGTAGGCATGGCTAATCATGCACGGGGTGAAGGTAGAGCACAATAATGTGAAATGGAAGGGAGTGCTTAATGGGTTCTAAATAACAAGGCTGCCCCAGAGGCCCGACAGTTAGCTTTGATCTCCAGAGAAATCATGTGCATCTTAATTATGTGTAATTCATTTTATTTGAGAGATGTCTGTGCTTAAAGTGGGATATCCAAAAAATATGACTTGTTTTGACCCTAGAGGAGTTGTGCACTCCTGTATTAGAATACCCTGTCCCATATGGCTGACCACAAAGGCTAATTGACAACATTGGACAAAACTGCACACCACAACAATAGCTGATATATATATATCATATTACTATCAAACTAACTCATACTTTTCTGGAATATTAACTAAAACCACTGTTTCTAAGGAAGATGTTCAAAAGTACAAAATTTTACCCAAGTCCTACTACCTCAGTCAATGCTGGGAGGGCTCATGAAATTTTATTATATATTTACCGGTATATATTATTTACAATTCATCCTGTATCCAAGGTTTCCAGTATAATAAAGCTTTGGCTAAATATCAGAGATCAGGTTGATTGTTTTTTTTTTAGTTTTTGTATATTATAATATAAATAATACATTTCTCTCCAACTTATAATGTCATGCTTAATACAGTTGTTAAATGTGAAATATAATTAGTTATCTTTTACCTGTTTAAAAGCATTCCTCTCAACTACTGTGCTGCATAACCACCACATAAATCAAAAGTGTTTCTTTAGCTTTACATTTTTCAATACCCAATATTACCCAAAATTACAATTTTTATGAACTCTTATGACTCTGCTGAGCTGTTCACTGTAATTGGACCAAGACATTCCAATAATATCTGTCCTCTTACAGTCTTCTCACCCTTATACTTACTCACTGCTTGCTTTCTAATGCATATGTGGCCCAACTGAGATGAAGTACATTTAAAAAATCAATGTTAGAAATAGATATTACAGATAATTTAATCTTGAATATGGTACATCTAGACAGACACATCAATAAAGTTCAGTTACACACACAAGCAACATTTATTTGAGCTGTAAAAATAATCTATAACCAGACAGCTCCAAGGACAGTTTAAAAGATGAAAAAACATGAATGTTAAAATGAAGATTAGAGTATTAGTATAAAAGCTGTAAAATTATTATGTGTTTTTATGTTTAATATAAAAATTTTCATTGCCAGTACCATTTTATATCCAGTCTTGCAAAACATTGTATCTTAAGGTTAGGCTTCTAGTGGTATAGAAATGGATGAGACTAGAGACCACCTAGGTATGTCAGCCGCGAACCCTTACTTTATAATCAATAAGAATAATTAGAATGTGTAGTGAGGCACATCTGTGTGGGGGGGAAGCCCCTTTGCCATGAAACCAGGGTCTGATCGAGGATTGGGGCACAGAGGTCAGTTCTAGGGGTTTGTTGGGCACTACCTTGGGTGGATTTGAGAAGATCGATGGAAACTATTCTATGGTGAAACACTGAAAAAACTACTAGATTTACTTCAAGTGCCACCACAGCCAACAGACCAAAGATGGGCAGGTATTGGCATCACTACAAATATTGAATAGTGACTTGGAAGAAGAGATTTTATTATACATTTTAGTTTAGTTTCATTAAATGTTTTGGTCTAAAAGAATGGGAGGAATAAGAGGGAGGGGTCATCTTATTTACTCTTAGGGTCATCAATTCATCAAAATTGGGGAGGGATATTTGTGTGTATGTCTCTATTGTTTATCTTTAGGTGGCAACCCTACTTTTCAAATACAAGTGATGAAAAAATAGCTATATATTTAAACTGAGGAACATATATATGTTGTTTAAGAAAAAGCTTAATTACAGCAAGATCCATTAAGAAGAATGTAGTTATTACTCCACCTATTTCTTCATCTAGACCAAAAGAAGGTCCATGGTATCTATAGCAACACCTCTTTATTCATCATTTATGTGCTGACCGTGCATTCCACTTATGAATTAACCTTCCATACACAAACTAGTTTAACAGACAGATATGGCTCTCAGACGTCTTTTGGGAATCATAACAATAATGGGACTTTTTGGACACAAATTGGGTTGCTAATGTGTTTACAGGGCAATTACTTCAAATCTCAAGAATACTTGCATGAAAAATTATTTTAAGCACTTGCATCAGGAAAATATAGTTTATAACGTAGATTTGTTCGTTGTGGTATAGTCAGAGTCTTTTTTTTTTTTGGTAACCCATAAATGGATTTGTTATTTAAAATAAATCCACAGACAAAAAAAGCAGTTCCTTAGAGTAGGTTACATGAATGACCTAAAGAATAGGGAAAATGGCATGTGAGACTGTCTAGATTTCACACATTTATTGATTTTTTTAACACCAACATTGCGTGGCATTCAGCAGATACCATTAGTACGGTCTCTAGAATCTAATGATTTGTTACGCCCTAGGAAAAATATATTTTGACTATTTGGTGCACTGCTTTAGCTATTCACACGGTCGGCAGTAATTTATTTCAAGTGTGCTTACAAGAACCGCAATATATTTCTCAATATGCCTGGAGAGTGCATTCAGGATATAAATCCCAATACCAGGTGGCTTTCAGAGATCTCTCTGCGAGTTTATTTAGGAAATAAAGCATGAAAAAGGGCTGTAAAATGTTTGACATGTTTTACTCTGCATCATCTGCAAGATTCTCTGTATTCATTTTCCTTACTGAGCTCATAAGCATTATTCATGCTTTCTAGGGTTTCCCAAATGTCACTGCGTTGGCATATTGTACACGAAAGCCGATCAGCTCTGCTGTGCCTCATGGCTCCTTTACACTTGCCTTGTTACGGGGTGAATACATTCTGTTATATGGACAGCGGTTTTATGTCACAGAAAAGGTTCTAGCTTCAACTTGTACATATATTATTACGCTTCCTCATTGCATTAGTGCAGGTCTATCAAGAACAATCAAAGTAATATTAATAACTGTCAAAGCTGAGCTAGTATATACTGTCACAGAGGCTCAATCAGAGAGGTGTGATGGACGTGCAGATGTCTAACCAGGGGAAAGGGGTGTCCCCAGGATCGTGGCCCAGCAGCCATTTACAATTAAGATTAGCCCAGGTTGCCTGTGCCAGTCCACAGAGAATGAAAACGTTGGTACTTTTCTGATTGTGATCTTTCCCCATAAAATAGCGTGGCTATGGTAGGCTATGGTAGGCTATGGTAGGCGCTTCTCCCATTGGCCACCTTATGCCAGGGGAGGGGGATTGTGTTTACATGTTCCCCACCTCTCATTGGTTGTTGCACATAAATACTTGATGCCTATTGGTTAGTGTGTTATGTTACAAAAAAGGAGGGAATGTATCCATGAAGGTATCTTTAGTGCTGAGTTTAAACTTTGCTAAGGCAATCCAGAGCAGGAGAGCCAGCTGCCCCTGTGCTGATTTTACTAATGAGACCCGAGAAGGGTACCCTCAATGAAAAGCAGGGGAACCGGTGGTTTCCATTACTGTTCTTTAATAAATTAATTCTAGTTTATTCTTGTAGAATATTTTTCTCGTTGTCTCTGGGGCTGTTAATCCTGAGATGACTAGCACTATTTAGAAAATGGTGTCAAATCCTAAAATTCATTTTAACTGTTCGCCAGTGTTGTCTTTGGTCTATTCTAAATGTACTGCAGTATTAGCTAGCCTTTTAATTATTGAAATCCGTAGGAAATTCAGAAGATGCATATTGGATTTTTTAATTTATGTTTAATGAAATACTGCAAAGTTGTCACCTACAAATAATCTTGCATACTGAACGTGAAAGTAACAATAATCTGTTACTGTAACAGCCAACATTTCCCGAGGCATTCTGCTTCCTAGGATTAATCATTTGAGGATTTTGTTACAGATAGATGGGACATATATATGGCATAACCTATTAACTGATGTGCTGTACCAAGATGTGGCAACCCCACCGGCAAGTACAGTAATGAATCCAATGTACATATCTTTTACTATGATAATAAGTAATTCTTATTGTTCTAGTCCATAAATAAAGGGCAAATGTCCTTATTTTCAGACTCTGGATTAATGCTTCTGTTCCTTGAAACTATATGATATCAAGTATGTTTGTTGCTGTAGGACTTAAATAAAAAGTAAATAAACAAATAATAAAGTCATAAAGTTAATAATGAATAAAGTAAATAATAAAGCCTAATATTTCCCTCCTGTCTTAAAAACAAAATCTACTATGTTACCAAAATCACTCGATCTCTCCCTTTTTTACTGAGGATTATTATAGTTGTTTTAAAAAAAGTATTTTTAGAATATTAGGGCTGTTAAAAAACATGTATAACCATACATTTCTCCATGGAAAATGTACTTCTTTGCTGAGGAACTTGAGAGTTAACCTCCAGCAGCTTAAGATTCTTTCCTTGAACCTATACAGAAAATATATTTTTTTATCATGCTATGTGGGCTCTTTGGCTAATTGTCTCCCTTGTATGGCTGGTAGGATTTGTAAACACATTATTATGAGGGTGATTGAAGCAAATGGGACCATCTGGAAGGGAAAAGCATTGTAACTGGGCAACTGTTAAGGAGTTGGACAGTGAATACAGCTGGCATTATTGCAAGCCATCTTCTATATTTATTTTATGTCTACCTAAGAGAAACATTCACAGCTATTTTTCTCAGCTGGGAGGCCTTTATTCTGGTAATAGATAAGAGTCTGTTAAGCCTAGAGACTGAAACATGTCCTAAAGCTATGGTGCTTTTCCTAATACTAGGAAAGTCTCCGTACGCATCTAATTTTTGGGCCCTTAATATAAGTAAAGAATGTTCAAACACTGCTGGGCTTCATTTTGTGGCTTTTGTGGAAGCACTAAAAAAAAACATAAACATTTTAGTAATCTTATACCACCGTATTGTTCTTCATCCATAATGTTATTGTCCTATCATAAAAATATTTAAGAATTGGGATTACTTAGATTGTCTACTTTGCAAATGCTTGACACCTTAGATCGTATAACATCACCCTATCACTGTTGTGAACTGCAAATAAATGAAATTACTTGTATGAGATAAAATCAATTGAGAGAATAAAATAAAACAAAGTTTAGGTTTTTTTTACATTTACACCCATATCAGGGGATCTCCTCTTACTGTTTGACCTTTTTAAATTCTAAAGTCAATTGTGTAATAAGTAAAAGTAATTATTTGTCTTTGCAGTTATCTGCTTCATTTGGGGACACTATATTCATTTCAGCTTCTTCTCATTCCTCCTGACTCAGTTGTGCTATTAATTGCATCGGGAGACCATTATAGTGTAATCTGCAAAAGTACATTAAGTGCTCAGATTTCTATAATTTCTTTTTTCTCGTTAGTGAAATTAATTAAACTGTTAAATGTCCGCAGTAAAATGGCATATATTTTACACATGTTTTTTCGCTCCAGTGATCATATTTTTCAGGTTAGGTTTGAGTTAAGAAACAATTGCATGCATATTTTTAATTACTTTTTCCGAATAATGAATAAGTCATACCTGTGACCCCAGGTCACCGTATCGTATTCTCCTTTCTCTGTATAAGGGAGTGCTGTTGGCCACACCCACTTTTCTTCTACCCCCTACCCACTGAAGGCACTCTGTGACTTATGTCATTGTACAAAGCACTGTTAAGACTTCGCTTGGAGTATTGTGTACAGAACTGGAGACCGGATCTCCAGAAGGATATAGATACTTCGGAGTTCAAAGAACATCTACTTAAATGGTTCATCGATTGCAAGATAAAACTGACCAGGAAAGGTTAAAGGATCTTAACACACCTATAGCCGGAAGAAAGAGTCGACGGGGGAAATGATAGAAACATTTAAATATAAAATGGGAATCAACACGATGAAGGAGTAGAGCATATTTAAAAGAAGAAAAACTACTACAACAAGAGGAAATAGTCTTAAATTAGGGGGGCAAATGTTTAAAAGTAATATAAGAAAGTATCACTTTATTGAAAGGGTAGTAGATGGATCGAATAGCCTTCCAGCATAAATGGCTTAGGTTAATATAGTGAAGGAGTTTAAACATGCATCGGATATCTTGATATATAAGTTAAGCCCAAGGACTAATGCAAGTATTCAGATATTGGTCAAACTAGATGGGCTGAATGGTTCTTATCTACCGACAAAATCTATGCTTTTATATTTCCAATCAAATCCCCCTGTTTCTCTTACCTACTCTTATTTCCCTCTTTTCAAGGACCCCAGATTGGTTGTTGAGAATGCTTGCATCATAGTGATCTACAGCTCTAAAAATAGAAGAAAATATGTTCAGGAATTACATAAATACAATAAATTACTATTAGATTAAAAAATTATCTCAATTACAATATTTATTGGCAGTGGGTAAAAAAAAAGTCATATGTGCAAATCTATTGTAAGGCTCTGCCCCCTACCCACACGTCTAATAACACAGACTAAAACAAAGGTGCCTCTTTGTGGCCATTTAAATTATTGCAAGGTAAGGTAAAGGATATATCCGGATGGAAATGGAAGCTAAGATGGATATAACAAATAATTTCACAACTTAATAAATATTATACAATAAAATAAATCATGACACATACAAACACACACTCTAACACGTTACACATACATACATAGATACATTCACACACAGCCACTCTAACACCATACACTTTCACATACACACACACACACTCCAACACTATACACTTACACATGCATACACATTTTTTTCATTCAAATTGCAGATCTTTATTAAAATGTTACAGGAATTTCTGTTAATCGATGTTTCTTGATTGAACTCAATGCAGGTGTAAGCATGGCATCCTTTCTTTGTGACCTTACTGAAAAGTTTGGAATCAAGTGTATTATTCATATAATTTTATTACTGTATTCTTAAACACCCACAAAGCACCCATCATTTTTATTAATGTGACTGAAACCATTATACTAAATGCTTCAAAACAGAAACAAGAGGTGCAAATGTAATTGTGTAAAAATATATCAATATTTAATTTGCTGAAAATCACTCCAAGAAATTGGGAGGCCTTATATACACCAGCAAATTAAATCTAAGACAGTGAAAACCTTGGTTATTGCACAATTTCTATGCAACAGAAAATATATAATCTGCTGAATATTTATGATAAAAAATATATATAAATATGTCTAGCATAATTCCTTAATAATAAAATAATATAGCTTTAATGATGAGGACAAGCTCAACTTACTTTCATCCTATTTTTAAATACAAGCCTTTTTATGCTTATGCAATTTATGTTAAAAGAGGACAATACAAGTTTTATTACAAAAACCTTTGTTGAGAAAATCAGGCTCTGATCATTTCTACAGTAAAAATGGGAAAGCTGTGTATAAGTTAAATAGCAAAAAGGTTTGGACTGTATTTCTTGGCAGCGGAATCAAGAAATTTGGCCCCAAATGTAGATTTATTATCTGTTAAGAAGGGATACAAATGTGTAAGTGTAGGAGGCTCTAGTTGTTAAGGGCTAGCTGCTTATTAACAGGTTTGAGGGGCCTTCCTGCAACATAACTTGCTGGGGCCTCTCACTAGTTCCCAGCTAGTCCCAGAGAAACAGCCTCATGTCTCATGTCGCAGAGCGGCTGCAAACTGGATTGAAAGCGGTCGTCGTGAGGCAGCCGGGCTATCTCCTCTGGCCGCCGGCGCCTAATGAAATTAAAGGGGCCAGCGTGCACGCACCGCACCGCCCAATGGCCGTGCCTCAGCATTTCGTTCCATGTCTTAAAAGGCGTGGGACGGCCATTCGGCGCCACGGTGCGTGCATGCCGGCCCTTTTAATTTCATGAATGCTGCCCCCACCAGACACCAGGGAGTCAGAAACAGTGGGTGTAATATGGGGGGCATAAGGTTTTTCTGGAGGCAGAAATGCCTTTTAACCCCCTATATGCCACTCTGCCTCTAGAAATGCCTTTTAACCCCCTATATGCAACTCTGCCTCCAGAAATGCCTTATACCCCCCTATATGCCATTCTGTCCCATGGAGGCAGAGTGGCATATAGGGGGTTACAAGGCAAATCATGGGGCAGAGTGGTATATAGGAGGGTGTGTGGCATATAGGAGGGTATAAGGCATTTCTGGGGGCAGAGTGGCAAGCCTAGGGGCAGATGTGCATAACTGGTGGGGCAGGTTGGCAAATAAAAGGAAATAAAAACAAAAAAATATATTTTTCTCAATCATAGCTTTTATTAAATATAAAAAATTGTTTACATGAATTAATAAAGAAATAAAAGTTTCTTACAAGAATATCGTGAAGAATAGTGTGATCACTGTTTTGTTCCACTAAATAAAATGGAACTTTTTCATCTAAAAATGTTTGCAGTAGCAAATGTTTTGATTCCATTATGTCTAATTTCTTTAATTTATTAGGGCCTTTTAACACTCTTGCTTTCTGGCATTTTAATACAAATAATGTTACAACACCGGGAAGTGATCCCTAAGAATTTCTAGGGTCACCAACCGAACATTGCTGTATTAACATAGTCTGTCCCTCCCCTGTTAAATAATCGGACCACACAGTCCTATGCTGTTGCACACTGCTTAGATGACAATTCGATTTTATTGCAAAGTTTTTGAAGCAGTCTCATTAATATAGATGCCAATGTAATGTTAATTACAATAAAACTTGTGTGGTTAGTAATGTTAGGGGTTAATTGTACTAACTTCACTTAACTGAGGTTAAAAACTCACAGATTCAGGTCATGCAAGTGACAGTTTCATGTCCTTGACACTTAAATATGCATTCTTCCACATACAATTAAAGCACTTACCTGACAGAGAAGAGACTGACCTACTCCGTGGTCTGACTGGTTCTGTTAAACAGTATTTTATCTTACCTAATCTAGTGCAATAATTGTAACCTGTGGAAGTGGAAAAGTGGAAATTCGAAGTAGAAGTAATTGAGTCAGATGATGGCAACATAAGGCAAAATAAGGAAGAACAAGGAAAGCCAAACAGAGTTCCATGCCTATACTTATAATGAGCTGGGCCAAGCCTGATGTGAAGCTGGGTTAAGTGTTTGACAGAGCTATAGGTGAAATTTTGTGTACTGCTAAAAGTGGGTAAAAGAAGCTATTAAAAAACAGTATTCTTGCTTTAAGAAACAATTGATTGCTTTGTGTATTATGGATCAAAAATACTAGATATTTTTGTTACTTGTGAACCAAAAAGTGCTTGGTCAATAGGTATTATTCTTTATTGTCCGATTGTGGCCAACTTTAGAAGAACATAGGACAAAAAAGTAGAGCATTTGTTATGTGGAACATATTCCATTTATTGCAAGGTTGTGGCTTTTGTGATAAACATCCACAATTTCTGTAATATCCAAGATGAATGTTTTGAAACTTGTAGCAGGATAGTTGAAGAGACAGATTGTGGTAGTTTTCTTGTGCAGAAGACTTTGGAAACCTGAGCGTTTCAGTTGAACCACTTACAGTTCAATACCTTTGTTCATGTTCAAGTAGAGTTATGGGTAATAAAACATAGCAGGAATACATTATGTCCCTCATCTCTGCAGCTGTCACCCTGTCTAGAATTACAAAATATCACTTGTGATGAGATACATCAATGCCTGGATAAAGTTTTATATTGTTAGCCTGTAACTTTTACACTGATGTATTGAGCCTTGCACATTTACTGTTGGGGAGAGGTGGTATTGCGGCATACAAAAAAGCAGTTCTTAAAACAATGGAAACATTCTCTTTTTGCCTTGTATATTACAATGACACTATATTAACATGTGCAGAATTGTGTCCAGTTTTCATTAATATATACTGTAAATATATATTCGATTTGTGCATTTGGATTCGTACAAACTTGCAAATTTACAGAATTTTGGTAAATTCCATGATTCATGCGAGGCCGAAAATGAGGCAGACTCCCCACGAATGGGAGGAAAATGAAACAAAAAGCTCATAATTTTCGCTCGACATTCACTCACACCGTTACTCACTCTCTCACATTCTCATTCACTCTCTCTCACACTCTCTAAATGTTTCCCTACCTTCTCTGATTACCACTTCTGCATCTTCTTCCGCATATAGTTTATATAGTTAAACTGTCTAAAGCATATTTCAAAAAGGTTGCTGGAAATTAAGAAATGTTTTGCAAATATTTGTGTGTATATATATATATATATATATATATATATATATATACACACCAAACAGCCATAATATTATGACCACTGGCAAGTGAAGTGAATAACACTTATGGCATTATGGTACCTGTCAGTGGGTGGTATATATTAGGCAGCAAGTGAACATTCCATCCTCAAAGTTGATGTGTTAGAAGCAGGAAAGATGGCAAAAGGCCAGATTCTGATGGCTAGACGACTGGGCATCTACAAAACTGCAGCTCTTGTGGGGTGTTTCTGGTCTGCAGTGATCGGTACCTATAAAAAGTGGTCAAAGGAAGGAAAAGTGGCTCATTGATGCACGTGGGGGCCGAGTAACTGTGTTATTTTAGAAACAGACAAGAACTAATTCTTTATTTAATTGCAATCTCTAAATCTTTTACAGTTAACCACTGGAAGATTATTCCAGGCACTGACTAGCCTTTTAATTTAAAAAAAAATTACCATTTCTCAAACTTCCTTGCTCTGTAACTTCAGACCATGACCTGCTCAATAAGGCTAGGAGTTCACTATATATGGCTACATTTTCAGTGCAAGGGGACACGGCCTGCTTGATTGGCAGTTTTCAGATAGACAACCATATCCTTATTTGCTTTGGAAGCAGGGGAAGCGACAGACCTAGAATTCAGATTCTGACATGTATAGACTGACATTAAGGTCAAGGATTGTAAATACAATGTTTAAAATGCCAAACGGGATCTAGTCTTTCTCCAGCTTCTCAATGTGAAGAATTTTGAATACGCTCTGTATTCGGAATAATGAAAAGGAATAGAACTTGTGGTCCCGTAACAAAGGTTGACATTTGCATTGAGAGGGTTACAGAATTATTGTCATTCTAGAAACATAGAAACTTTAAAGGGTCATTTTCATTAAAAATAATAATGTTACTTACTATCAATCATCTTACACCTTCAAATATACTTTTTTTGTCTGAACATGTTGAGGCTACAATTTTTGTCAGAATATTTTGGTGGAATTTCACTGCTCAAAAAGCACGCTAAGCTGATTCTTTATGGAAATGCTTTATAGCAATCTTCTTCTTCCATATATTTGCATTATTTAGAGTCAGGCTAGGTGATTAACAATGAGCCATTCTATTGTTTACCACAGTTAGTGATAACATGTACAATAGGCTAATATGTAGCTGCCTGACAAAATTATATTATGCAATAACAAGCACAGTTTCAGAGTCTTGGCAATCTTCTTATGGCCTAGGCAGTTTTTCTGTCCTGTCCTGTTTTTTTTTTCCATAAACCCTTGTTTCTATTCTGTAAGTAACTTTTTAATTGTTTTATTGTATATTTTGTTTTATATTACATATACCATTTTTGGGGGAGGGAACAATAAAGTATGTTTGTGTATTTTTTATGGTTGTGCAGCTCATCTTTTATTATCTGATTTTGCAGGATTTTATTATATTGGGAAACTGCTACAGAGCTAGCACCCTTTTTTTTTCTTTTTGCACATTTGTGTTGGGACTGCTTTACCATTACTAATAATCAACAAACATATATACCAGGAACACAGCTTTAAATGTAAATGACAGACAGCGTCTGCTAACAAAAGACATTAAAACTGCACAATGCTTGCTGTACTTACTGTAAAAATACGTACTGCACTTACAGTTGGTGGCAACCATTCTGTATATATTTACTGTAGAAGCTACAGACGTAAACTGTCAGCGGCCTTGTAAAAGCTAAAGAATTGTATGTTTATATGTTGTTGGGTAAATGGTTGTGGCTGGTACACTGTCATCATTTGATTCAGAATCAGAAAACTGCCTATGGGTGGAAAGACTTGATCAGTATTTAATTGCAAACAATGTAACGTGCGTATGTGTTGCTACTACTATGGGTAAAAAAGATGTACAATGTATAACGTTATTTTGTATACCCTGAAAAAAGCAGCATCTAAAGCATTTGAAGAGAAAAATGTAATTTTAAGTCCATACTTTAACCCACACTCACCAGAAACTGCAGTGATACAAATTATATAGAATGCAGCAGGCGCCACATGAGCATGTGAAATTTACAGTGGCTTTACATAAATTAGCTAGTACCTGTCATTTGGGAACTATTTATCAATAGCCCTCAAAGACCAATTTGTTATGGACCTTAATGCAGAAACTGTTCAAAGGAAATTATTGACAGTAGATGACCTCACTTTTAAAAGAACACGGGAATTATGAAGCATAATTATTATGCTTTATTTATAAAGCACCGACAGATTCCACAGTGCTGTACAAGATGAAACTTTTAAAGATAATGACAATTACAAAACAGCAATTGACATACAGATACAAGAGGAATGGAGGGCCCTGTTCCCGCAGGAACTTACAATCTAGGTGGATAAGGAGTGAGAAACAGGAGGTGAGGACTGCTTGGTAGTTAATGATGTTAATGTAGGGGCGAGATAAGGGTTGTAAGTGGGTGAGAGAGAAGTTTTGATGTTTATGTCAGTTTATGTTTATGGCTTCTCTGAAAAGAAAAGTTTTTAGTGAGCGTTTGAAGGAGGGTAGAGTTGGTGAGAGTCGGACAGCACGGGGAAGAGAGTTCCAGAGGGTTGGTGCTGTGCGAGAGAAGTCCTGTAGGCGGGCAAGGGAGAAATTGATAAGTGAAGATGCAAGGAGCAGGTCTTTTTGGATCTTAGAGGGCGGGCTGTAAATTTGCTGATGAGGGAGGATAGGTAGAGAGGAGTGCCTGTTGCAAAATTATTGATGGAAGGAAATTTACAACAAACTAATATTGTAAGACAAAAATGTGCAACTCCAAACACAAAGCAAAGTTTTAAATCTTCAAATTCAATGTCCAATTGTTGTTACAGATGTGCAAGGTCATGGTGCAAGATTTTGCACATAATTGTGGCAAACAAGGTTTTTGCTAGGAAGGAAACATGCTCAATGGATTTTCAATGTGATTCATCAAATTCAGATGAGGATGAGACATCTTTCTATCTGCACAATAAGAAGAAGTACTTCAGATATCAACATTCCACTGCTCATTGATGGAAAGAAATGTAATATGGATGTAGACACTGGAGCGGCAGTGTTGGTTATTAACCCCTTAACGACAATCCCCGTACATGTACGGGGTTGCCGTGCAACGGGTTAACGACAATGCCCGTACATGTACGGGCTGCCGTTAAATAGCTGCATCGCCGCGTTTTCGCCAGGATCGGCGGCTTTGCAGCATCCACGGAAGCCTCCCAAGTGAGGCTGACCGTGGATCCGGGGAGGGCAGCCCTTGGCAGCCCTCCCCGGAAGAAAAATGGCCGCCGCCGCACCGATCATGAAAGATCGCGGCGGCGCCCGGCTAAAACAGCTTAGGAAGCGATCTGAATCGCTTCCTAAGCATAAATGGTGTTACTAACATGCCTCGATATCGAGGCATGTCAGTAACACTAGCCCCCTACCCCGATCACCTTGTGATTGCTCCGAGGAGCAACCACAAGTGCCATCCTGTAAATGACGTTGCCGTCATTCACAGGATGGCATCAACAATAGAAATGAGTTCATAGAGGGTCTATCCAGACCCTCTTGTGAACTCTCGAGCTCCTCCTGCAGGTTGAATGCAGGTACTGCATCCAACCATGCAAGGTCAATGGAGCCCAGCTCACTAATGAGTGATTAGTAAAAAAAAATAAAAAATTTAAAAATAAATTAAAAAAAAAAAATTAAAAAAAATGTTTAAAAAAAATAAAAATAATATGGTAACATATAAAAATCCCCACTGTCACCAAAAAAAAAAAAAAAAATTAATAAGCAAGTCCTAAAATTCTTTATCTTTACAAAAATTCCAGCATGGAAAGAGTTAAAATATTGGCATTACAAATGCCCATAGGGTGTCTCGTATTAAAAAATGCATGAGTGGATGGGATAAATTGAATTGGCCGGGTTCAAAGGTGTCCCAAATATGGGACATGGGGGCAGTAGGATCAGATGTCTAAATGGCCAAAAAATACACACCTCACAAAGGCGGCCTTTTACCTCCCAAATAACCCAACAAACCCATGCATGTGGGGTATCACTGCGCTCAGGAGATGTTACTGAACACATATTGGGGTGTTGTTTGACAGGGACATATACCAGGAGCGATAAATTTATACCTGAAGTACAACGTGTGTGAAAAAAATACAAAAAAATTTACTACCATAAAGTTTCACAAAGGCTGGTGGTAAAATTAGTGCATGGAAAGGGTTAAATTACCAGCATGTGAAATACCTTGGGGTGTCTAGTTTTTAAAAATATATGACTTGATGGGGTAAATTGCATTGGCCGGCTTCAAAGATACCCGAAATGGCACATGGGGGGAAGAATTACCAGATTTTGAAAAAAGGTTTTGAAATAGCAAAACGCTACCTGTACTTATTGCCCCATAACGTGCAGAAAAAAGCAAAAAAACATAAAAACATTGGGTATTTCTAAACTCAGGACAAATAGTAGAATCTATTTAGTTTTTTCATTCGTTTTTGCAGATGAGTAAAAGTTTTTTGTTTAAAAAGTGAGAAAAAGTAATTTTTTAACAAAAAATCCCCATATTTTATCATTTTTTTTATAGTAAATTAGATGATATGATAAAATTAATGGTATCTAAAGAAAGCCCTGTTTGTCCTGAAAAAAACAATATATAATATGTGTGGGAGCACGAAATGAGAAAGAAGAAAATCACAGCTAAACAGGAACACCGAAAAATGTTAAAATAGCCATTGTCCCACAATATACTACGAGTAAAAACCCCTATTGTCCTTAAGGGGTTAATAAAGATCATCGGCATGCTCTGAAGTTTAACCGTAAATTGACGCCTACAAAAATCAAACCTATTCAACAGAGACTCTAAAACCACTGTGAGGTGTGACAGTTACAGTAAAATACCACAATGTTACTAGGAGATAGTGTGTGTATTAAATGGTACAGGGGACATTCCTCTTGGGAGGCAGCAAACGTAAAGGATGTTTTCGTAGAATTTCTGTCACCAATTCAAGCAAAATATGGACCAATTGCTTTCCAAAATTCACATTGCAAAGTTCACAATGTGAAAACGCAAAGAGGTGTTCACTTTTTACAGTTAAACCAATAAGGCACACCTTATGCTTTTGGGGGTAAAACTACCCCTTAACACCAACATAACCTCATAAACTTTACATATTCCAAGAAATATGCCACAAGTCTAACTGGAACACAGGAGATTCAGTTTTTTTTTTCTTCTACCTTTTCTACATTCTTCTACCTTTTCTTTCCAATGGTATTCAGATTACAGAATCTGCAATATTTATGCCTTAGATGCTTTTTGAATGGTATTCGCTTGCACCGATTTCTTGCTCTGTTTTGTTAACTTGTTTTAGTTTTCATGTTGAGAAAGATCTCCATTGTGACAAAACCAATTTAACTGTCATTTGGACAGTACTCTCTATCAAGTCCTCATACACAAGTCAACTATTTCAAACTCATGAGTGCTGTAAAGGCAATTGAGCTGACATAAACAGACATAAGACTTCATAAAGGTCTCAAATGAGTATTTGTTTTCTATTATATAGAGCAGACCGAACCATACTTCATGGTGACCACAGTTCCCATATAGCCCATAGCTTACTGAGGCCGAATGGTGCTGCTGATGATAAATCATACACAGACAGCTCAGCCATAGCAATATATCATAAATACAGTAACAGCCCATTCTACCGAGTCTAACCTGGACTGTGCAATCTTTCTTGCTTATATCATTCAAGTCATATTAAAGTGATATTAAAAATCTAGGCTATAAAGTTAGATGAAGTTTTCTCGCTCCGGTAGAAACAGTGATTTTCTGAATTACTTTCTACAGCTTGAAAATCTCCTCTTAGCTGCCCTTGTGAAACACTTTACCAATTAATGCCTGGATAGTTTAATTTTATGAAGCCCCAGAGATGCCTTTATGTCTTGCATCTTTATCTAGGCATGGTAGATGGATTTCAGTGCTCACTGACAAGACAAGCATAGAATTGCTAAGGCACTATTTCAAACGTGTCAAAGTCATCGAAGGGAATCATGTTTATTGCCCACTCATTCTGAACATTCTCTCTGCCCACTGTGTGGACAGCTTGGAGAATATTAATATTCTGATGTTTGGCCATGTTTACAAGGCAGCATGTAGCAGCATTGAGTACAATTCTGTGCTCCCATCTTTTTATAATGTTCTTTATGTTACAGAAAAGCAAGATACGTAAAGACTAAGAGATTTGCACTTATTTTGCGGCCAAAATATTTTTGTAAATGGTATGGCAGCTTAAAAATATATACATTGTGATTAGACATTTGCTAGCTAGTAAGGTGTAATAGTAGGAGAACATTTTTACCAATAGTAAATGTGCCTATTTTCTATTTTAGCCCTTAGGACTCAATGAATCATGCCCAGAGTCTGTCTTGTTCCCTGCACATATTGTGTGGGGCCAGGGTGGGCTCATAAACATCTGTGGGTGACAGGTACACTAATCACTAGGCACTTATGGTAAGATGTTGTAAGGGAGGGAGAGACTGTATGTGTGTTTGTATAAATGTGTGTTTTAACAATGATGTGCATGTGTGCATAAAAAGGGAGTGTGTTTTAGAATGTGTATGTTTTTGTGTTAGTATGAATGTGTATGTGTGAGGGAGGGAGAGACTGTATGTGTGATTGTATAAATGTGTGTTTTAACAGTGATGTGTATGTGTGCGTGAAAGGAAAGTGTATTTTAGGATATGTGTGTTTTTGTGTTAGTATGAATGTGTATGTGTAAGAGGAAGTGTGTTAGCCTGTTCTTTCACCTGGTATGATTTTATCATTGGAACAGATCGACCTCTGAACCCCACATCTCCTGCTTTAACCCCTTGTCTTTCTCCAAGTATGCCTCCATCATGCCGGTATCCATACTCTACTGATTTCAAAGGGTTGACTTTGGTGCCCTCTTGTCTAGCTTAATAGCAATTATTAATGATCAAGCCATCTGAATGACCAAAAACCTCTACAGATCATACTAATCCTATCAGCAAATCCCCCTTAAACGACTGGATTGTAAACTCTCAAGTGCAGGGCCCTCTTCTTCTTTGTACCATTTTCGTGTGTGATTTCTAAATTATTTCCCCAGTTGTAACATCTCTAGAGAATCTAATGGTGGTATAGAAATAAATGTAATGTAACATGTATGTGCAAGAATATATGTTAGCATGAGTGTGTGTTTTAGTGTGAGTGTGTATGTCTTTTATCGTGAGTGTGTAAGTATATGTGTGAGAGTGTATGTAAATAAGTGTGACACTGTGTTAAAGGGGGGTGCAAGGGGCCAATGGGACCAAAAGGTGCCACTCCTCTCTATGTGTGCTGGTTTATCAGTGTTTAAGTTTAAAGATTTTAAAGAAGTTTAATAATTTTTGTGCATTTAGTGATCGGTATGGTCCTTGAAAGTGGCCGCAGCATTGGGATGTGTGCCCAAGATGTTAAAAAAAAGGAAAAAGAAAATCTTATTCTTCCTGACTACTAAATTCAAGGATTTTTCCAGGCCTTTATCTTAGATCAATGAATTCCAGTATATATATATATATATATATATATATATTGACCACTGACAGGTGAAGTGAATAACACTAAAATATTGTTATTATGGCATCTGTCAATGGGTGGGCAATATTAAGCAATATAGAGCAGAAATTAACAAGATTATCAAAAGACATAATGTAGAAATTCTGCATTTTGTATCAATGTAGTGTTGCATTATATGACACACTTTCCTAACATGAACCTCATACAATGCAGCTTTATGTCTCTATTCATTCCAGCAAGCTATAAATTATTTCATATTACACAGAGGATTGTTTACCAGGAGCTATTGTTTAAATATTAACGTCTAATTAGGTCTCACTGCTTTGGGCCTTGGAAAATCAATAACCTTCCTAATGTTCTTTTAAAGAGTGTATGGTCCCTTCCCTAAGGATAGTCTGGACAAATGGAGCACCTGGACACATAACAACATACCATTTTTTAATATCTGTGGTTTTGTGAGTATAACAACATTGATTACTTACACAAGGGCTGTGAATGATAGATAGACATACTGATGGATAAAAAAAAGTATATACACATTTGATGTAGCAGGTAAGCGCAACTTCTGGTAATTAAAAGATGATGTCTTACTGCATTATGAGCACAGACATCTCAATTAAAAATTCACAACTACTTGTTTTCAGACAAGGAAAAACAATCATGCCCTATTTGCAGCCCTCAAGACCCGGGGATTATAGATCATATTCTTAATACAGTGCAATGCCCATTGTTTTCCCAAAAATCAATGATTAAATCATGGAAAACTGTATTCATAATTTTTGCAAGTAACACTCATATGGCACAAAAATCAGAAACTTTTGCTGCTAAAATCAGAAAAGGTTGTCTAAAGTTGTTTTTTTAACACTTCAGAGAAATGAATAAAACTATAGATATTATAATGTACATTTGCTTGAACAATAGACTTGTTCAAGCAAATTACCAGTGCTTCTGACTCCCTGGTGTCTAGTGGGGGCAGCGGGTGGAGGCCAGCATTAGTTCCACCGGGGCTTCTATGACTGAGCACCGGAAGGTCATGTGACACCAGTGCTCCATCATAGAAGCCCCTTGCGGAAGGTTGTGTGCATCTATCGTGCAGACGTTCGCCAGATGCCAGAGAGGAGAATTCCCCGCAGCGCTGCGAGGAATTCTCCTCTCTGGTAGCTGGGGATGGCCTGTGCGATGCACGTAGACAACCTCCGCTTCTGCCAGCACTTTCGCCAGCGCTCGGCGATAGAAGCCCCGGTGGAAGTACCGGCAGCAGCGAAGGTTACCAGACAGGAGGATCCAGGTCCCCCGCAGTGCTGCTGGGGATCAGGATCTTAGTCTTATAGTCAGACATCTATTTGAGGTCTGATTATAAGATGAGGGGTATTTTTCAGAGCAAATAAGCAAATAAGTAAATAAACTCAATTTGATGTAAAGGGTTAAAAAAACTGTAGGATTTGAGCTACCAATAACAATTTTATTTGTAATGCAAATACGGCCTCATGGTCAATGAGCAACTTGTGTTTGGTTGTGTCAAATAGATTGGCAATGAAAATTCCCAGGTAGTTTACCTAATGATGTAATGATGGTCTAATTCTTTCTTAACACCACAATTTAATATGATCTTCTCTAAGTAAAGAATTTCTGACTGTATAATTTTAAACTTTATCTGTTATAGCCTTAATACATTTACACGTGCAATCTGTGGTGCTTTCTCAGGCCTAACATTATGTTCAGCTTCACTAACACCTAAAATAGAATGTCATCATCTACACTTGAAGCCCTTCTACACTATCAAATAATTGCTGTTTAAATTGGTGGAATATTTTGGGAGCTGAGTGAATGTAGCCCAAAAGGAAGATGTTTGAAAAATGTATGTGCCTTTCTCCAAAGGCACTTGCCAAAATCCATTGAAAATTAAAGTCATTGAAAACGTTAAACAGCCGTGCACCTGCCATCACCAGTAAAAATTCATTTTGTTTGACAATGTTCACTTTTAATATGGGTGTTAAACCAGTGGCGTAACTACAGGGGTCACAGAGGTTGCTTGGACCTGGAACCTGTCTGGTCTAGGCTGAAGGGCCCTTTCTAACCTATTTTGAACCGGCACGGAGAGAGACAGGATCGTATCTGAGTCACGTTACTTCACGTGACCCGTGGTAAAACCGGTGCTGCCCCCGACTGGGTACTCCCGCCAAGCTTCATTCTGCTGAGACGCCAGCTGTTAACATCTTCAGGGGGATGGCGCTGCACCAGAGCTGCATTGGCGCGTGGCTAGCCTTAGCAAAGCAGATTCAGCACATGTACTGTGAGTTATTCCAGCAGCCCAAGCATCAGACAGCACCAATGTTAAGGTGAAAACAGGACTGAGTTTTATTGAAAACACACCAGTATTTAAACAGTACAAGGGGCAATTTACATACAACAGTCAAAGCAAACCACGTAGTTCTCCATCAGGCCCTCCTTTGCACACGGATCAGTATTTGCAGTCGACCCACATCAGTCCAGTAGGGGGTCGCTATTGTAGTCTGTGGGGAAGATAGTAAACACGGGCAGTTCTCTGACTTCTGGCTGAAACCGGCTGGATATCAGATCTTGGTGTAAATACTGGCCATGGAGATCACTGCCTTGTATGTCCTCACCCGATGGAGAGTAACAAATCACACAGTACCCCCTCCCAAAATGCAGGTGCCCCAAACCTGTGTCTGTGCTCCACAGACTTTAGAGTCTCTGGTAATTGGGGAAACATGGCACTCTGTACCAGGAGGAAGAAATAATCCCTTGTACCTACGTTCCCAAAAGCAGAACCCCTGCCAGGGCCCATAGTTTGTAGGAAGGAGTCTGGCCCCAAGCACAGAGGCTTCCGTGACACATAACGCATAAATATTTGTGAACATGAACGTCTATGCATAAGTGCATGTGAGCATGGATATCTATGTATAAGTGTGAGTGAGCTTGAATGTCTATGCATAAGTGTGTGTGAGCATGAATGTCTATGTATAAGTGTGTGTAAATATAGATGCATGAGTGGTGTGAGTGTGTAAATGTATGCGTGTGTTAGTGAGTATGAGTTAGTGTGTGTGCTAGCATGTGTAATTTGTATAAGTGTGTTTACATATGTGTGCCAAAGTGTATGTTGGATTGGGGTGGACAAGGGGCAATGATGACACACATAAGCTGTTTGAGGGCACTCACAAGCTGGGGCAAAGGTGGCACAGACAGGCTGTTTTGGTTTTTTTACACAAAACTTAGGATCAATGAATTTCCAATAGAGCATCTAACTGATGTTTCCATTGATGTGAGACACATCATGTTAGAATTGTAGCAGTAATACAACAACACAAAATATTTCTGGGGAAAAGTTGTTATCGGTATATATTTGAATACTAATAGTTGAACAGTAAATGATGAACAACCTTGCTGTCCACCTAATGCTTTAGAAATAAGCATGTAATGAGTTTATGGTCACTATTTTCAACTGGTACTAGTAAAATCCCGTTTCAAATTGGATTGTATTATTAATTAAAGTGTTGCTGTAGGTGCAAAATCATTTCCATGTTTGTAGTGATAGGAGCCCTCCTAAGGGAGTTTGATTAATGAGTCATTTTAAGGAGTGTTTTTCTTGGCACCATAGAACTCTCTTCGGTTTCATTCTAGCCCCATGCTGCTTTCTGAACTACTGTGAACTACCACTGAGGCACGAGCCTGTGCTTTTTTCAGATTTGATCTATTACCTCAAGGTAATTCTTTTGAATTATGTACCTAAAATACTGGGTGCATGCATCAAAGCCATGTTGGGGCACCATCAAAAATGCAGTGCTTTTTGATGTCAAGTTTTGTTATAACATTCCTTCTCGTGTCACATTTTCATTTTTGCTTGTCATTCAAAAATGCTAATATGTTGATCAAAGAATGAATGTTTTTGTCTTGGTTACCTACTTTCGATATATTCCAGGTGTCCTTTACAGGACAAATATTATGAACCAATATTATGAAGAGAAAAAATGATAGAGGAAAATATTATGAAAATTATAAAATTAGTACTAATGGGAAAATGGTGTCTGTGCTTATGTGGTTTGTTTATAAAGTGATATTGCTGTAGGAAACACAGACATTTATTATATATGACCACACTAACATCAGTCACCCAAAATAATGTTCCAAAAACTTGTGAGTTCCCAGAATGACAATAATCAATAAAATAGTCTGCAATTTGTAAAAGCTGCTTAGGGATTTCTTCACAAAAGTGGTAGTGTGCAAAAGATTTGCAGTTTCAGTTCATCAGTTTAACCATTATGAATAATTCTCTTGCAACAATGTCTTCGCTGGCCCTTTGTGATGCATAGTTAATGTGGGCAAAACTATTGCATTCCAATTCTATACATTCCATGTTGTAGGAGAAAATGACCTGGTGCTGGATTTTCCTAGTATATGGTGAAGTCAAGGATATAAAAACACAAAGTCCTGCATTAGTTAATAAACCCTACTGACTTCTCGGTACATTGTAAAGATACAATTCCTGCAATAAAGGCTTAGCTAGTTGAAATAACACTATGCCTCCCAACTTTCAGGACTGAGGTAGAGCTCAGTGAGACAGCGAGATTCTGGACCACAACCCTGCAGTCTCTAATTCATTTTGTGGTGTCCCAGAAGAATACCAGTCACCAGAGAATGCATACTGTGCATGCCTTCCAAGCTTAGCCCCAAAGTATCCAAATTCATCAGTGGTAGAAGTTCCCATGAAGTCTCCAAGTTCCAATGACACAAGCAAGTCTGCACACCTTCAGAATCTGCACCAGAACCTTGCCTGTCACAGTGAGGTCAAGGGAGTTACTGGAGGCAGAAAGGTAAGAAATAGTGCCAACTGAGGCCTACCTCTCATTGCCTTCTCCGCTATGTGTTGACTTTGTAAAAAATCAATGTTTCTCCAAAAGTAATGACTTGATTCTTAACATATGTTTTCACTCGTTCCTATTATTTTGTTGCCTAAAGATTACAGCTTTTTTAGAAAAGAATTTGGCCTGAAGTGAAATACTCGGAAGAAATTGCATATAAATAAAAAATTAATGAGGTAGAAATTAAAAATAATAACAATAATGGATTTTTTTATGTAAATTGGCTTATATGAGTCTAGGTGTAGCTTTAAAGATAATATAATTTCAGTGGCATAACATTTAAAGCTAATGTGCATTCCCAAGTACATAATTATAATAGCAATGTGGGTAGTGACAACTTAACCCCTAGTGAAAAGAAGGCTTTAAACAGCCTAAAAGAGAATAAAACTATAGCTATTAAATCGGCTGATAAAGGGGGGGTTGTGATCATCCCCGCAGAACAATATTCTGTAGAACTTCTTCGCCAATGTCTTCGTCTATTTCCAACGCTATAAAGCGTTTGTTGGACACCAAGCTCAGCTGCCAGTGGTGCGAAGAAAAGACATGTGTGTCCTCCCAAAGGGACATGAAAAGATTTGTATAGCTGGGAGTGAAGAGGGTGCCCATAGCCATGCCCAGCCATTGTAAATAAAAGTTGTGCTCATATTTAAAATAATTATTCTGTAAAATCCATGAGATGGCGTTAAGGATAAACTGTTTCTGTGCCTCTGGAAATGTTGTATCCTTATCAAGGAAATACTTGACTGCTGCACCATTTAAAGGGAAAATGGGTGGGGAGCAGGCAATGGGAATCATGAGGCAGTTCAGGAAGTCTTCTTATCCACTGCAGCACAGACCTCCATTGCAGCTCTCACACGGCCTCCTTGTGAAGCTGAGTACAGCAAAGAGGCCCCTCAGGTAAGGTTGATGGGTGGCTCCGCCTCTAGCACACCAACTTCTGGTCCAGTCCCCACCCACTTACTGCCACCAGCCCCTCCCCTTACCACACCCCCAAACAAAGTTGTCCAGACTTGTGTGTCCCCATATTGTACCTGCTCTTTATTATACTACACTAGATGCATATTTGAGCGGTTTCTAAAAATATACATAGGTAAAGCTGTCCAGCTATCTAGCCGTTATTTCTCAATGGTATGCAGTTCTTCATAATATAGGATAATACTGATTTAAACCCAACAGTTGTTGTCATGCAAGGTTTGGCTCCGGAGATGTGAAAGTAACCAAATAATTCTTTGCCTTTCTACACTTTGCTTGGATTAGGTTTCCTTGCTATCTTTCAATACAGAAAAAAACTGCAAAGAGAGATTCTAAAATGAGGAATAAAGTTATAAACCTATCAAGCTCATGAAATGTAGCTAGGAGTCTTCAGCCGTAAGAAAATATTTTTCCTGTTGAGAAATTCCCTAACCCTTATAATGTGTATTCTTTGCGTTAAGAACACATTGCTTCTATAGGAAGAAGGAAAAAAAATCTTGCGGTTCTTTACTCATAAAAGTGCTGCACTAGATCATGACATGGAGTGCTTCTCTATATTAATTTCTAGCTCCTAATGCTTACAGACCTATCTCCTGTGAGAATATATAATTAATCTTATGGATTTATCTGAACCATTATAAACGGTGCAACCCATAAAACTCTTCTGTCATATCGTACGTGTTTCTATCCAGTAAAGAGTGTAGCTTTAAAAATGATCAAGGTCCTTGGAGCTCCAATAGTATTTCATATTATAAATGATGGCCAAATCTGATTAGAGCATATAGTTAGGAGCGCGTCTCACAGGATGTATGAAATAACAACTGATAACCCCCAGAGTTTATTTAAAAGCAAGGGTAGCACACGTCTACTCAGATGGGTTTGAGTCTGGAATATGAAATGAAGGCAGGAGAAACACATCCATTTTATGATAACTATTGCAAAACCCATCCCTTCTTACTATTTTCCTTTTGGTTTACTTAGCTTAACAAGTTATGCTTGTTCATAGAGGTTTAATACCCCTCCCAGCTATTTAAATACTGTAATGTCTAACATATTATTATGCTTTAAAGTTTTATATTACTTAGTGTTTCTTACCATTGTTTGTTGTTCAGTAGCTTTACCATGAATTAAGTATCTTAGCTGCTAGCAGTCTACCATTTGATGAAACTGTCCAAGCAAAGGGGCTTATGACCCAATTGTCTGCTGCAAGTGCCCACTCATAGGGACTGTTGGTTTTGCCTTCACAGTTTATGATCAAAATACGGCCCAAATTGGGCAATGTGTATGTGGAAACTGGGATTTCACATGTGCCGTTGCTATGTCACACAGGTTATATGGGAGGACCCACACGATAGGATGTCATACATGATCGAGGGCCCTGACATAGGAAGCTGAAACATTTTAAAATATTAAATATTTATAATAGCTTAAATATTTATTTTGCCCTATGAAGTGTTCCACCTTGAAATATCACCCATGTGAACTAAAATAAATATCAGATGCCTTTTGCCACCTTTTAGATACAAAAATACCTGGAAACATTCTAGGGTTCTCTTTGGCTGAGATAAGGGGATGGGGGTACCCATACATAAAGTAAAGTCTATAGTCATAGAGTTATAGGTCAATAAAACATATGAATGGCAACCCTAGGTCAGGTTTCCTTTAACACACTATGACATATTATGACAAATTATGAAATATTATTTTTATGCAAAATTGTGTTTTTGTAGCTCTGTTTTTGGACCATTTATTTAAATCAATAGAAAAATAAGTGATATATTTAATATAAAAAGCTTTTAGTGTGTTATTTTTTGGCTGTGCATTACCAATTGTCCAAAGTAAAGTTTTTTACAGAAGACTACTAAAGAATTATATTCACAGATAACCCTTTCTTCTTCCACTGACCAATATTATATACAGTTCACATAGAATTTTCTGCAGTCTCTTTTGAACTATCTTTTAAAGCATAGAAGGAATGAGTAACCTGACTCACCTCTTTTCTCTAGCAGCTCCTGTGATTGCAACGTAACATTTTAGCAGCACAGCAAAGGTCAGTGACGCATCTACCGTAACATGTGGTGGTTTGAATGGTCTGAATAAGTGGTCAAAAAGGGACAACTCATTTTTTTTCTTCTTCAAAGAAAAGTTTTAGTAACAAGTTTCCCGTGGGAATAACCTGAAACCTTAAAAAGGATTGGTTAGTTTGAAATAGCATGCAGATTCACTGATGAAGGAGAATTGGATACCTTACCCAAGCACCATCCCTGCACCTTTCTGCCCGAGCACAGTTTCTCTTTCATGTCAGCTTTTAGATTAATTTGGTTACATATTTTCGAGCTGATTTCTAAAACCGCTAATAAGGGCAACTACTTGGACATTTTGTGAGCTTCTACATAGGATTTTCAAGATGCTCTAACAGATTTTGTAGGGTCTCATAGTGTGATTACTTGGAAACTGCCTAGCTATGTTTAGTTGTGATAGTTTGTGTCCACAGTTTTAATGTGAAATACTTAGTATCACTGAAAATCAATAGCTGGTTGAACATACATTGTTTTCTCACAATGCCCGTTAGCATTGGTCTAAAGCAAGATGGAGGCCACTCAAAAGACCTTGATGGCGAAACCCAGCCTATAAGCAACTCATTTGGCAACTATATCCAAGATGAAAAGCGTTTTTTAGTTAATTGCTTATAAATGATTGAAACTGATCTGGTCAGCATTATAGGAGTATGAACCACTATTATACTATTTATTATAGGAGTATGATGAACAACTGTTATTCGATCATTTTTTGTGTCCAATGTTCTACGAGCAATGTGAAAGGTATTTCATAGAGCATTGAATCTTAAATATATATAGAATTTATTAAAGAAAGAATAATAGGTGACGTAGTGATAGTACGAGCATCTCACACGAAATGTATTATTATATTATACTAGACCTGAAACAACGAATCGATAAAATCGATAATAATCGATAACGGGAATCATCGATAACGATTTCCGTTATCGATTAATCGAGTGATCGATTCGTCGTTGGAGCGCTCGGCTCCTTTCACTTACCTCCGCCGGCGTTCCCCCGTTTCTGCTGCAGAGCTCTGTAGTGTCCGTCTGCTGGAAGTTACGTAATGACGGATTGACGCGCGTGTACGATGAAGATTTGAATAAAGTTTTGCGGTTGCACGTTGTAAGTGGAAGGATTCGGTAGCGGAGGAGAGAGAGAGAGAGAGAGAGAGAGAG
Organism: Spea bombifrons; assembly: GCF_027358695.1. Classification (NCBI taxonomy): domain Eukaryota; kingdom Metazoa; phylum Chordata; class Amphibia; order Anura; family Pelobatidae; genus Spea; species Spea bombifrons. The sequence goes on along the minus strand of NC_071087.1, from coordinate 101,936,569 downwards.
AGAGAGAGAGAGAGAGAGAGAGAGAGAGAGAGAGAGAGAGAGAGAGAGAGAGAGAGAGAGAGAGAGAGAGATTGCCGGGTGGGAAACTGATGGGGCAGAGTGTGGGTGGGTGCAGGGCATTTTAGTAAATATTTTTTTTTTATCCGATTAATCGATTAATCGAAAAAATAATCGGCCGATTAATCGATTATTAAAATAATCGTTAGTTGCAGCCCTATATTATACAAATAACTATTATTGAGTTTAATGAAGTTTACATGACTGTATATTGAACACTTAAATAATCCTGTTCAATACATCAATAAATTAGATATTAGCATTATGCAGAATAGCTTTATATTTATAATTTATGCATAAAAATGCCTTCAACTAGAAACATAAAAGTAATTAAAATGATTTTCAGTGGGAATAAATGAAGCATTTAATTTTCCCCCCATTATTATTATTCAGTAAATTAAATTTCTCTATTACGTTTGTGCATTTTTAGAGTGTCTAGCTAGATATCGCTCACAGCAAGCCTCTAAATGAAATAACATTTTTCCATTTGGGAGTAAAGTAAACTAGATCGGAAATAAGCTGGTCTCAGCTGGGCATCTACGTGCTGCTAAAATCTTCCTTTTGCAGGAAGAAGAGTATTAATCTGTTCTTATATCATAACGGGTATGTGGCACCTTTACAGCAATATGCTCCACCGTACAACGTAAATGATCCACAGAACAGGGAGATGTGCATGCTATTACTGAAAAATGTACATATCCAGACATTTACACTGCTTTCACTGTGAATACAGCACATTGATCTTTGAAGATCCCATGAACATTTTTTTTCTTTTCATTTTGTTCATTATATATTTCTTAAAAAGTTTACACATGTCCATAAGCATACCAAGCAACTGTCAGGGTTTGACCCTTGGTCTCAGGGTAAAGGGGCAGATTCTCAGGGTTAAACAGTTTGGAGCAGACTCCTTCCTATTCTACACTGCTGTAATCATATATGATACTCACTATTGGTGCTTTTGCTATAGTATGTTATTGTTGGTATATGTGCTTGAATGCAAGTGTCAGGATTCCACCCCGCCAGCCTGAAACATGTGTAGGTACGCATGACGCTAGGTAAAAACCTAGCGTCATGCGTACCTACAGCCACTAGTGGCCACCCTTACCTCTCAGCAGCCCCCAGGTATTAATTTTCTAATCCCCTGAGCCATGTTACCTGGGTGTAGCCCTACCCTTCAGCCTGGGCCTTCGCAGTGTAAGCAGACTACTGTTGTGGCTCTTTCTACTGATCTTCTGGTTCTGATCCGGCTTGTTTGTGACCGTTCTCCTGGATACCTGATTTGGCTTTACAATTATGTTCAGTTACCACCCCAGCTTAACCTGACTACGTCTTCGCTGTCTTTAAGTCCATCTATATAGAGCAGACCCCTGCCAGTACAACTCCCGCCACTCTGGCTACAGAGAGCCCTGTTCATGTGCCGTTTTCCCTGTCTGAGGGCCTTCTGACATATTCCCTGCCTGAGGGTCTCCAGTCCCCCTGCCAGTCCAGCTACAGCTCCGAGTCCGAGGTGCCTATCCCCTATGCGCTCGAAGATCTGTGTCCGAAGTCTGCATTCTGAGAATTCTGCCACTATCTGTGCATTATCTCCTGCATGTAAACAGTTCCATTTGAATTTACCTGATCTGCTAGCACAATCCAATATAAACTGTTTCATGTATTTCCAGCCTTGTGTGTGACCTTGTGACCGTCAAATCGCCTGCATCTGGGCTCCTCCTTGACTCCCTGGCCCGTGTCCTGACAGCAGGTGACTCAGTTAAGTGTATCTTTAAGAAATAACATAGATTCCATGAGGACCAGCATTAAAGCCATTTGGCTTCTGCATTCGCCGAGTTACTACAGGAAATCTTCGTGATAAGCTATTAAAAGGTTACTATTTAAAGAGTCTCAGGTTCAGCTCATTACTAAAGTCCCTAGGTATGTCCATAAATTATCTCTTTCTTCTCGGTTCATTGCCTAGGGCTGTGCAGGGATGAGAGGGGTATGACATAGACAAGGTCCCAAATATTAGGGAGCCTCCAGGCTTCTTTGTCATAAAACTTGCAGGTCCCAGGTCTTGTTTCAAAACACTGAGGCATTGGGGTTATGGGATTAAAGTATAGTATAGTCTAAAATAACTTAGTTTAACCACTAAACTAACTTGTGTTTTACATTAAACTATGCATCCTTTCACAGATCTGTCGTTATCGCTACCAACTTATTTTTCTAATAGAACGCATGCATCACCATTAACATCCTACTAAAAATGTATCAGCTCTAATTATGATGTGGACTGTGTGACCTATTTCAGTAAAAAAAATAACATACAAAGAGCAATGAATCCAGGCAATATGATATGCATTGACTTTTATGTTCTATTTTGTTAGCCAATGTTAAAAGACAGTTGAGAGGGAAATGATATTATCAATCACGGTGGGGAGGGGTGATTAAATCCGGAGACTTGTTAAAAGAGAAGGCTCTTGAATTAATTAATTTACGCATACTAAGACCACATGAGGTTAATTAAGGAATTTCACTCAGACACTTTTTCATAATGAAAATATTCCCAAAGTCTCATTTGTGTTAATTGTGGTGACCTTTAATTACTTTTATAGTTTTATAGTTTTGAGGTTAAGGAATTAAGAGAGCCTTTTTTTCTTTTCCTAATAATGTCATAGCGCTTTAACCACTAAATTGCATTTTAACTGAAAGGCTAATCAAGCCTTTAAGGGCTTATAATATAATGCAGGCCACACATATATGAGCCTTTACTACAGGTATATGTTATGAATATGATAACAAACCTTAGAGTTATATCACAAGATTCCAATATCTATGGTCCAGGCCCTAAATGCATTGTTTATTTTCCAGCCTTAAACTGCATAATTAACAAAATAACATATTTAAATATACATGTAAAGACTCTGTACACTGAATCATATCCAAAATTTGATGTGACTTTTTGTTTTGAAGACAGAAGGAAGTTTTCGGGACCCCCCCCACACACACACTTTTACAGATGTGTTTATTACAGCTTTAGGTTTACAAGAAATCTTTATTGACTTTATATTTTGTTTGAGCTTGACTTTTTAAAAAATTCCATTGATCTAGACATATTCTATAAAAAAAAGCATTAATCAATAGAGCACACACAAACTATATGCAATGCTCCAACAGCTTTAGGCAAAGTGTAAAATAGAGTAAACAGAATGTTAAAACCATATTGAACACAAAACGTGGTAACTAAAAGTAAAATGTAGAACTACCTTGTTAATTTTGTAAATTAATTGGCATCAATGGTATTTGTTTTCATTCATTGGTACATTTCCATTGCACGATTGAGTAAGAAAGATCTTCTGACCCAGTACTGGGTTCTGACAACAACCTTGAAGAATCTTGTCTGAAGGCATTCAGATATCATATGTATAATGCTTGAATTTACATTTGACTTGCATCAACTGGAAATTTGCGATTCACTGACATACCTCAGAACTTCTCAGGGCAAGCTGCCTGGAGCTTCCCCTCGCTAACTCCTTATAGGAGACAGGAAGGGTGTGTAGATTTCATAAGAGGACAGGGTGTATTGTGCTCAGGAGTGAATCTTGGAGTTGCATCATGGATAGCATTGCATTACCTTACGCTTATCGTCTCAAAGATTAAGTTTATGGTTATCCCACCATCCCCTCAATCTACTACTTCTAATATTTCTATCAGTGTTGACAAGTCCACCATCCAACTAACTGACCAAGTTTACTGCCTTGGTGTCTTACTTGACTCCGCCATCACCAAAACCTGCCGGCTTCACCTGACAAATATCTCCTAAATCCCCCTCATTGTTCACACAAGATACTATGAAAATATTAATGCACTACCTTATGATATCCTCTCTGATTTATTGCAACTCCATACTAACTGGTCTTCCCCTCTCTGCTTCAATCCCACCTTGACACTGCAGCTGGACTAATCTTTCTATCTGTTACCATTCCTCATATGCTGCTCCATTGTGCCAATCGCTCCACTGGCTCCCCATACCTTTCAGTAATCAAATTCAAACTCCTGATCCTGTCCCGCAGAGCCATTAACTACTCAGCATTCCCTTATATTTCTATCCTCCTATCCAAATACACCCCTATCCGCCCTCTTCGTTCCTCTTCCACCATCATTACCTCTTCCCACTAATTAAGGCTTTTGCCTGTGCTGTACCCCTTCTCTGGAATTCCCTTCCTCGTTCTATCAGACTTTCCCCTCGTACGCAACTTTCAAAAACCCACTGTTTTTGAGAAGTGTACAATCTTTCTTCCTAACACTCTCAGCCAACATCCTAATCAAACCATCTCATGTGAACGACCAACAACCTCTACAGATCATCCTGACTCCACCAACTCATCCCCATCCAAGCAGTCCTCCCTTCAACCACCAATTAGATTGTAAGCTTGCAAGAGCAGTGCCCTCTTCTCATTTTATACCAGTTACTTGATACTGACTTTGCTGGTGCTATATAAATAAATGCAATGTCATGAGGCTAGTACCAGTTAGGCTTTAGGGCAGTAGCGTACCTAGCGGGGGGCGGGGGGGGCGGTCCGCACCGGGTGCCGCTCATCAGGGGGGTGCCAACTTGCCGGCACCCGGCACCCCTCCAGAGACGGACAGTAATGTCTGCCGCTGGAGGAGCAGGCTCGCAAGAGAGCGGTATCGGAGGTCTTTAACAGACCTCCGGCTCCCTTGAGTGATTTTAAGCCGGTTCCCTTGAACCCGCTTAAAATCACTCAAGGGAGCCGGAGGTCTGTTAAAGACCTCCGATTCTGCTCCCTTGCGATCCGAGCGGCAACTGCTGCTGTGCAGAGGGCACTGTGGGCGCGGCTTCAGTGCCGCCGGGATCTGACAACAAACCCCGGCGGCACTGAAGCCGCGCCCACAGTGCCCTCTGACCCGGAAGAAGAAAGAAGAAGAGGAGCGAAGAGGAAGACTGCTGTAAAAAGAAAAGACTGCTGTAAGAAGAAAAGAAGTAGAAAAGAAGGTAGGAAATCATTCATTAAGACTGAGTGACAGTGAGAGTGGATTGGTATATGTGTGAAATCTGTGGATTGGTATATGTGTGGATTAGTATGTGTGGAATCTGTGGATTGGTATGTGTGGAATCTGTGGATTGGTATGTGTGGAATCTGTGGATTGGTATGTGTGGAATCTGTGGATTGGTATGTGTGGATTGGTATGTGTGGAATCTGGATTGGTATGTGTGGTATGTGTGGAATCTGTGGATTGGTATGTGTGGAATCTGTGGATTGGTAAGTGTTGATTGGTAAATGTGTGAGAGTGATGGGTGTTATGCTGTACCATTTCCAATGTCTTTTTCATTATAATTATGCTCTAAAGTACATCATAACTCCCATCACTCTATACTGTTCCGTACAGTGGCAGAGCTGGGAGACAGAGGCCTTGCACCCCCACCGCAGGGTGCTGGTCAGGTTCTATGTGGGCAATGTGGACGCTGGCTTTGGGGTGTGCAATCTGTGATCTATGCCTGTAATTTAGGGTGTTTTATCTATAACTTTAATGCTGAGTTTTTATGTGAATTCCAATTGATCAATACCTGAAAAGCTGGGTTTGTGTGTTAATGTGTTGGTCTATATCTGCTATGCTATGTTTCTATACATTATTTATGTTTACCAGCAAATACAGGATTTGTATGTCTTATTCAGTTGATCAATACCTGGGGTGCTGTTTCCATGTGTTGTTTATTTGATCTATACCTTCAGTGCTGAGTGATTTCCAGTTGATCTATACCTGCAATGCTGGGTTTGTGTGTTCTGTTGATTTATACCTGCAATGCTATGTTTCCATACATTATTTATGTATACCTGTAAATACAGGATATTTATGTCTTATTCAGTTGCACGTGCTGTTTCCATGTGTTGTTTATTTGATCTATACCTGAACTACAGGGAGTAATTAAAAGAGAGTTGTGGTTTAGTGACGTAGGGGACAAATGGACTTTGGGGATGATTACGGGGAGAGAACCTCCCAATGTCACGGTGCAGTCAGAAGAAGGGAAGGCTGTACTGACTCTCACAGTCTTCCCCTGATCTGCAGTTGAGGGCAGTACAACATAATCCCTATCACTATACATCGATCTAGACATTTACAATAATGCAGCATAACCCCTACCACTATATACTAAGCCAGACACTGAAGTGGTAGGCCTACACCACATCAATGGCTTTGTATATAGTGATATGGGTTATGCTGCATTATTGTAAATGTCAGGCTCAATGTATAGTGATATGGATTACACTGCCCCACCGTCAATGTGTGCTCAGTATAAAGTGATAGGTGTTATCCTGTATCACCGGCAATGTGGGCCTCAGTATATATTAACAGTTATGTTGTACCACCGTCAGCGCGTGCCTCAGTATATAATGGAAACAGTTATGTTGTACTACTGTCAGCGCGTGTCTCAGTATATAATGATAGCAGTTGTGCTGCACAACTGTCAATGTCTGCCTCAGTGTATAATGATAGTTATGTTGTACTACTATAAGTGTCTAGCTCAGTATATAAAGATAGCGGTTATGCTGTACCACCATCAATATCTGGCTCAGTTATAGTGATAGGTGTTATGCTGTTCCACTGTAGTATCTGGCTCAGTGTATAGTGATAGGAGTTATGCTGTTTCACTGTAATGTTTGCCTCAATATATAATGAAATTACTTAGTATAGAGTGATAGGCATTACTCAGTATAGAGTGATAGGCATTATGCTGTACCACCGTCACTGCCTGGCTCAGTATATAGTGATAGGTGTCATGCTATACCACAGTCAGTGTCTGGTTCATATGGTATATATAATCATGAGTCGACATGGCAACACCACTATATATGCAAATGCTTAAATAAAAAGAGAACAATGTTATGGTGACTCCTGATTATAATATCAGATTTTTTTTTAGTTTATAGTGTCTTTAGCTGCTTAGCCAGTACTTAATTTGTAATGTTTGTCACTCATTTGTTAGGTCTTCTTAGAAACTTGTTGTGTTTGTTGTTTTTTGGGGGGGTTATTAAAGAAAGCACTATTATATGTTCAGTAAATGTTATTTAAACATATTTATTTTACTTATAAGTTATTAATTTATTTTTTCAGATTTCTTGTTGTTTACAGTTGACATACAGTTTACAAATTGGTGCAATAAATTCTTGCCAACATAATTTTGTAGATGTCTTTACATTTGGGGGGGGGGTGCCACTTACAGGATCCGCCCCGGGTGCCAAATACTCCAAGTACGCCCCTGCTTTAGGGGCTAACAAGTAGGCAGGGAGTGTGAAGAATGTAAAAAAAATATGTTGGCATTTTGTCTAGAATTCATAATCTTAAAGTCCACTGATTATAATTAAAATATTTCCTGTGGATTCCCCGTTTTTTCTCCTTATCTCTCATCTTAATCCCTCTAACAGTAAATTCTAGTAACTTTCACTTTAACGTTTAATTTTTTAAATGTCATGCAACTAACATATATTTAATATAAATAGTGTAAAATAGTTACTATGCTTACATTAGTTTATTTGAAACAAACTAAATTAACAAATATATCAGATAAAACCATCATAGTGCAAATTGAAGAAAAAAAAGTGAAGTGTGCCATCTAGTGGTTAGCTTCGCAACTAAGCAATGAAATGTACTACTAGAAATGTATGTCAATCTACACGGGGACTGTGAACGTCCTTGCTATGGACTTTGATTTGGATTTATGTTTGCTAAAGTGTTTGAGGCAATAAACTTTAAATCTATAAATTTATATCTAGGTGCTCATTATGGTTATGAACACTGTTATTTCCTGAGAAACGTTATGTATGGCAGAACCATTTGGTTATAAAAAAAAAGTCCCTAGGGGACCAATGACGTACCTGGTACGCCATTGTTAAAAAAACAAACAAAAAAAAAAAACTGTCCCTGGTCTTTATGTTGCCGAGACTGCTCCATGACCAGTGCAGTCAGCCCACAGCAGATTCCCTGTCAATGACAATGGCAGTACTTGTAAGAAGTGACTTTGTCTTTGTTCTCTGCCCCTCAAATTGTTACTGTGATCATGAACTGAAACATGATTGCGTGGGTCCCAAGACCAAAGTTTAATTTTTTTTTTTTTAAACACCCCCCACTTCCCCCATACCGTACATTGTATTTCTACTTGATCCTAAGGGGCTAATTTTTTATATGCACATTTTTAATATATATTGCTAGCTACTACAGTGGAAAATTAGACAGGGTAAGGTGGTAGTTAAAAAAAATCTATAAAAACTATAAAACTAAAATTATATATCAATATCGGGTAGGTTATTTGGGATTTTTTTCACATTCACTCTAGCTGTGGTAATGTATATACTTGTACAACTAAATATGTATAAGAATATGATTTAAAAAAATGGGGGGGGGGCCTGTCCTGAAAAAACAAATATAGAATTTTTGTGGGTACACTAAATGAGGAAGAGGGAAATAACTGTTGAAGAAACACATAACACAAATATGAAAATTGTGCTGGTCCTATAGCAGAAAAGACCCTGGTCCTAAAGAGGTTAAAGCATTTCTCTAGAACAGTTATGGGGTTTATGTGTCCTTTCAGAACGCAGAATCTAAAGAAGGAAACCAAGACTACTTTCGGTATTAGAAAAGTATGTGTCGCAGGTTGAGCTTACATATGAAAATCATTTAACCACAAACCTTTGGTTTATATTTTTAGGTAGTGTCATAATTTTACCTCAGGAAAGCAACATAAATTGCCGATTTCCAATATATCAATTATAAAGAAGTTGACGTTCTCCTATCGTTATGACCATAATGCAGTAATTTAAAGTTTGAAAATAAGTAACCAATAAAGGAAGAGAAGTGCAGATGCACAACGAAAAATTTAAGCTCTAACACACATAAGTGCAAACGTGTTAATAAAGGAGCAAAAATGCCCTTATATTCTTTTATCCTTAATTTGAAGCTAGGAATTTCTTTCATAGATGCCTTTCATCCACCTAAACCAACAGCATTTCAATCAAAGAACACTCATTTAGTTTAGCATCAGCTGATGCCTGTTTTTAAATATTAACACTCTTTTGACTTTATTTTTGAAGGTGATGGCTCCATCCCCAGGATTCCTAAAAGCTGCATGAAGGCAAGTTAGCCACCTAAACGTCCACACATGACCCAGGACCCAGGACCCATTAGACAACACAGTATAAAAATAAATCTTTAAGTGTCATGGAAGCAGAGATATGGTTTCTGTACTTGCGTAATAAAAAAGATTGACGCACAAAGGCAGAATGCACATACATACATACATATCCTTAACAAGCACAACTACATGCATTCATGCAGAGATATTCCACACACATGCATACACGTTGACTTCCATAACCACAGAATCAAGCACCTACCTGCAGAATGTCTCTTTTCTTGTGGCTGCAGCTTCTTAGCTGGGGGGTCCCAACACAGTAACGTGAAGCCTTGTCTTTCCATTCAACCAGCACAGCTTCCCCTAACATGTGACTATAGAAGGACTCTCTTACTGGCTCATTTTTTTAATTTAATAGAGCCCCGTCAAATTTCTCTCTTCAAACTCTCTACTTGACCCTCTACAATCCGGTTTCCATCCACAGCATTCAACAGAGACTGCACTCACTAAAATTACTAATGACCTCCTCGCAGCTAAAACAAAAGGCCAATTCTCACTGGTTATTCTCTTGGACCTCTCTGCAGCCTTTGACACAGTCGACCCCCACCCCCCTACAAACCCTCCATGCTGATGGCATCCGTGACAAGGCACTTTCATGGCTTAAATCCTACCTTCCTGACCGTACTTTTAGTGTCTCATTCACTGGAACTTGCTCCTCTCCCCTACCGCTATCTATTGGTGTTCCTTAAGACTCAGTTCTTGGGCCTCTGCTATTCTCTATCTACACTTCTTCATTTGGCTTCCAGTACCAGTTATATTCAGATGACACCCTAATCTATATTTCTGCTCCTGACTTTTCCACCTCTCTTCTAACTCGCCTCAACGACTGTCTACCAGGAATTGCATCATGGATGGCGTCCCGTTACCTAAAGCTTAACATCTCTTAACCGAACTCATGGAATCCCGCCATCTGCTCTGTCCACTTTTTCTTACATTTCTATTACCGTTGACAACTCCACTATCCAACCAACGGACCAGGTTCGCTATCTTGGTGTCACCCTTGACTCTACTCTCTCCTTCATCCCTCACATCCAGTCCCTCACCAAATCCTGCTGCCTTCACCAGAAAAACATCTCCCAAAATTCACCCACTGCTCACACAAGACACAACCAAATTACAATAATCCCGCCTGAATTATTGCATCTCCATACTAACCGGTCTCCCCCTCTCCTGCCTTTCACCGCTTCAATCCATCCTCAACACTGCAGCTAGATTAATTGTTCTCTGCCGCCAATCTGACTATGCCAATCACTTCATTGGCTCCCCATACCCTTCAGAATCAAATTTAAACTTCTGACCCTGACCTATAGAGCATCCCTCTGCACCCCCTTACATCTCTATCTGCTCCTATCCAAATACACCGCTACCTTCCCTCTTCGCTCCTCTCATGACCTGCGGCTATCTTCTATTGTTGTTACCTCTTCCCACTCCCATATTCAGGGCTTCACCCGCTCCGCACACCCCTCTACCTCATACACAACCTTCAAAACCTCTCTGAAAACCCACCTGTTCAGGGAAGGGTACAACATTCCTTCCCAGGGCTCTCAACCATCATAATCAAGCTCAATAATTAACAGCTTCAACATATCATCAATTCATCCCCATCCAAGCAGTCCTCTCCTATTGTCTCACTTCCCCCTCAACCACCAACTAGATTGTCAGCTCGCAAGAGCCTCTTCTCCTTTGTACCAGTTTGTTGTTGTGTGTGATTCTAAATTGTTCTACTGACTGATTATATTTATAAATATAATGTAATGTAAATATATGTAATTTAATAGGCAGTACATGTAAACATGGTCACGGTCCAAACCAGACATATTCGACAATTACTAAAACTTGGTTAGCGTCTGCTTAGGTTGTGTTTACATGTAGGTGTCCATATATCTCTGTAACATGCATGTATATGTGTATATGTACCAATTACATATTTTTTTCTAAACACAGTGTTCTGTTTATAAATAAAAGGCATAACATGTGTTTAGCTTTAAGTGCATTGTTGGATGTTTTAGTTTATTTCGTAATTAAACATTTCTGATACCTTGACTGGTCCAAACAGGTCTTCTCTAGTACAAACTGCGGAATGTATCAAGCACAAGTATAGTGCCCCACTAATTTGTATTTGAACGCAATTAAAAGTGCACCCCCACAAAGCAGACAGTTTCTCTTCTTCCCCTCATACACATACACTCAGTTTCAGCTAACTTTTCCTGCAGGTTCTCTGCCGCTAATCGCACCCTGACAAACAGGGGTCTGCCAGGGCATCAGGCTCCTTTAAACGTTTGAGCGCCTGGCCCTTTTGTCCTGTAATAATGGCAGCTTTGTCCTGTTTAGTAAAACAATATTTTATTGTGTTATCACTTCAAATAGGCAATCATTTCTAGGGTCATTTCCAAGCAAAAAAAATATGTAAATATGGACGATTGTCTCATCAGTAAAAACATTGTTTTTTTTTTTTAACAAGATGAAAAATAGGAGTTGTAAAGTTTTAAGGAATAGTAAAAAAACAAACAAATGGAATCAGGGACAGTACATGTTTTCAGGAAGAAGAAAAAGGTGCATAGTATTTAAAGCAGTAAGGCAGCAAAGTAACCCTTTTATCAAAAAAGTTACTTGTAATAATATATTCTTAGCGATACTAGGATCCTGTAGATTTGTACATAAAACCACGGCAAATGGTAAAGGATTGAGGCATAAGATCCCCTCCCAGGCCCCATTATATTTATCTTAATAACCTCCATAATGGCACTGTGGAATCTCTAAGAAGCAATAATTGTATGTTTTTAGGGTATTTCTTCCTAAAAGCAGCCCAGGGTTTAATATATATGTTCAGACTAAACTGCTTGTACAGAGAACCGTGATGGATTAGCTAGGTGAAGTTTTTAAAAGCCCATTATACTGTTGTACCCCAATGCCATTAAAAAAAAAATGTAATTATGGGGGAGCAGTTCCTTTAAAAATAACAGTTAATCAGAGTCTTCATCATCAAGGTATTCTTCTGCATTGCTGGTCGTTCGAACAATACCTAAAAAAAAAAAAAAAAAAAAACTGAAGAAAGAAATGTATATACACAAAGATAATCAGGAACCTTCATACACACATTCTCCCCCCCCACTCCCCGTTTGCAGTACCTCCTGCTCAGCACTACACAAAAACATGTGCTTGCTACCGGCCAGCTAGCTCCAACACCGTCTCAACTGAGATTACCCTTACATACATGAAGCATCCAAAAGCCGTGAAGGGTATGGTACACTGCAGTATTTTCAGCAGGTTTTTTTTTTTTGTATGGTGAGGCTATTTAAAAAATACACCATCCCTTAGAAAAATATTTTTTTAAAAATACAAAAATTTCGAATGGTCCATATTCTCCCATATACCTACTGTTTTCACATACCTGTTAAACAACAAGCCCTATTATTTCCTCAACCTATACGAGAATACCTGGATTTGTATCCTGAAAAAAGCCTGAAAAGCTACAAATTGGCCCTTACCTATGGGATATACACTGAAAAACTCATCAGAAAAACCAAAAAATTACCTTGTGCTTGTCTCTTTTTAAGCAGGGAGGCACACTGAGCATTTGTGGCCATGTCTAATGCTAACTTATTTTCGTTATTCCTCAAATCCGTTCGGCAGCCTTTAAAAACCAAAACAAAGACAATATTATATACATATACACACACATACTACATAGACAAAAGTATTGAGACAAATGGCCATTACACTAACAGGGACTTTTATAACACTGCATTCTAAATACATGGACATTAATGTGTAGTTGGTCCCTCCTTTGCAGCTATAACAGCTTCTACTCTCCTAGGAAGGCGTTCCACAAGATTTTTGAGCGAAAGAGAGCAAAAGAGTGGGAGAGTCTCAGAGTATTTTATTGTTAATTCACAGCGGTTTTAAGGTTTGCATTACAAGAGGGAAAGTTTTATCAGAACAGGCAGGAGAGTCATGTCCATCATCTTCCAACAGAGGACAATTTACAGGGCAAGACAAACAGTCTTATTAAAACTCTTCTTGCTATAATTCTTTATTTTGATGTTATAATGCATTATTTAATATCACCCCACCTTTCAAAAGCAACAATTCCACAATGTCTGCATAGCCTTTCCACGCAGCGGCATGCAAAGCTGTATCTCCAAGCTTGTTCTGAATAAAATATGGAGAGAATATGGAGAGAAATGTGAGAACAAGGATACTGGAATTTGCCACACTTTTATGATGATCAGTTAGCATTCTAGAATGATTGAGTTTAACTGCATCTCCTAACAAACACCTTTACAATCTACTCCAAAAGAGAACATTTGCACATAGGAATTCCACAATAATAATAATGACAGTGCTTGTATTTTGTAATCATCAGTGGTCAGAAGTCAAAGAATTTATCAAAGCCATGTAAGTAATTTGATTCTTTACTCTTTCACTCATATGCATAGCACGATAGACTGTATTTGATTCAGATCAGATAAGTCTTAATAATGCATTTCAATCTATATTAATTCTAAGTCATACAACAGGGATTTGCTTGTTTGTTGTTTTGGTTAGGACAGCCTAAAAATATTGTGCATTCAACCCTGTATTACCTGTTGATTTAATTCAATACTCGGCTGGGCAAGTAGAAGTTCCACCACATCTGGGAAAACAAAAAAAGTTAAATTACATTTGGAATAAGTTACTATTAAAAGACATTCTGTGTACACTTTAAAAAGGAGTTTTAGCTATATTTGCAGCTTCACATGTGGTTCCCACTGAACAAACATTTGCGCACATAAAAACACAACCATTGATCCATGGCGGGTTAGGTCATGGAAAATGTGGAAGGACAGGGAATAATGTAATTGAAAAGAAGTATAATGAATAGAACAGTAACCTTTATGGCCTCCATGGCATGCCCAGTACAACGCTGTACTTCCTGCTTTGTCCAACCCATTAGCACCGACTCTGTTCTCCAAACATTCTCTCAACCAGCTAAGGTTACCTAGAAATATTAAAAATTTCATGTTTTATTATATAATATTACATATTTGGATTTTTAGAAATCTACTGGAACTTTCATAGGTTACAAGCTGCTTTCTGTCCCTCTCCAATTCTCAAATCAGGCAGAGAATTCAGTCTGAGGCATTCACTAGATGAGAATCTAGAAATATTTTGGAATGAAAACGAGCGACTCTTACGGCAAAAGTAATGAGAAAAGACAGATTGTGCTACTTCATTACATCTCGCCCGATTAGTTGTGAGGCGACCTGGCAAGAGAACTTGATAGATGTGTATAAAGAGTGGTTCTGGGGCAAATGGGTAGTATTGCCATCATAGCAATCAGTACATTGTTTCTGTTGAGTGATTCACTCTTTCCAACATCTGCCAGAAGTATACAGTGTATTTTCACAATTTTACAGCTTAATATATATATATTTACAAACCATCAAAATATCAGAGAAATCCTGATCTTTTTATTTATTACAGCCGTAACAAGGCGAAGTAACCATATTGTTTTACCTTTTCTCTCCGTTACATTATCTGCATTGTTTAGCGGTCACAAACAACTTTTTCCTCATGCTTCTATACAGTTCTAATCAAATTACTATCTGGAAAGAAACCGGTATTGTAATGGTTCCCATAACTACAAAAGCAGAACAGCTATGCATACAAATAATAATGAAGCACATGCACATAAACATATAAATAGAATAGAAATACACGTGGTTACAAAGGAGATGCACCCACCTCTTTTGGCAGCTTCGTGCAGTGGGTTGTCAATACACTCTGCTTGTTCTGCAACTGAGGACAAAAGGAACACAATGGATTCAGAAATAACACAAAATGTTTATTGATATGCAAAATACACCTGTCACACAATTTGTGAAATATTCTGATGTTTATTAGGCTTCCAAATACCATCAGTTAGCTTCACGAATAGCAGATGGATTAGGGGTAAGCGAGTACTCATGTAGGGCTGCAACTAACGATTATTTTAATAATAGATTAGTTGGCTGATTATTTTTTAGATTAATCGGATTAAAAAAAAAATGCAAATTTTTTTTTAAATTTAAATAATGTAATAAAAAGACTTAAAATTTACACTTTCATCTCTTTATCACAATGGCATTTCTCTATTCACCTTCTTATTTTACTGACATAATAAAAGCTACAAGAACCCAAACACAGTGTTTCTCAAACTAGGTTTTAATACAAAGTTATTAGTAAATATTAATTCATATTTTAACTATTTTTCTTATTTAATAAAAACTGAGAAAAAAGCCTTGTTTATATTTTCTTTTATTTACCAAACTGCCCCAGTTATCCACATTTGACTCCCAGCTTGCCACTCTGCCCCCAGATATGCCTTATACCTCCTATATGCCAGAGATTCCACTGTGCCCCAGATATGCCTTATACTCCTTATATGCCAGTGATATGCAACTGAACCCCCTGATATACCTTTTACCCCCATACACCACTCTGCCTCTCTCCCCCCTCCCATACACCACTCTGCCTCCTGTCAGCAATGGAGGTTCACAAGACACCAGGGAGTCAAGTAGAGAGGCAGAGTGGTGTATGGGAGGGGGAGGAGGCAGAGTGGCTCCCATACACCCCTCTGCCTCCTCTCCCCTCCCATACACCGCTCTGCCTCTCTCCCGACTCCCTGGTGTTTTGTGAACCTCCGTTGCTGACAGGCACCTTCACTGCAGCTTCATAGAAGCCCCAGTGGAAGTGAAGGGCAGTAACGGAGGCTGTCTGTGCGCATTGCACAGACACCCACCAGCTGACAAGAAAGGATGATCCTCTGCAGGAGACCTTGATTCTCTGTCAGCCGGTGGGGGTCTGCACGATGTGCACAGACAGCCTCCGTTACTCCCCTTCATTTCCGCTGGGGCTTCTACATCATGTGATGCTGGCGCTGCATGGTAGGAGCTCCACCGGCTGACAGTGAGGGGAATCCAGGTCCCCTGCAGCGTTGCGGGGGATCTGGATTGTGTTATAATCCGATCTGTTTGAGGTCGGATTATAGAAGGAGAGGAGTTTTTCAGAGGATTTGCTCTGAAAAAAAACCTCTTTTTATAATCAATAAAAATCGATTCGAATAATCGATAATGAAAATTATTGTCAACGATTTTCATTATCGATTATCGATTTTATCAATTAGTTGTTTCAGCCCTATACTCATGTGAAATAAAGTTTCTTATTATGAAACAGATATTACATATAATTTATTCCATAAAACCACAGGGGAATGACTAAAAGACATACAAGTATGGTGGCAGCAGTAGCGTACCTATGGGGGGGGCAGGGGCAGTCCACCCCGGGGGCCACTCATCAGGGGGTGCCACCTACTGGAAAACCAAACAGCTGCCTAACGCAGGCCCACAGTTTACCGCTGTGAAGCTTGCACCCTGTGGTTGGGAAAAGAGTTTCCTCACACATCGTGCGGGCCCGCGTTTGGCGCAGTCTGGCCGCACAGACATCTGCAAGGACTAAGTGCTGCTTGGCCGCCCCCTCAGGAAAGTTAAGGTGGTGCAGGAGTGTGAGTGTCTGAATCAATGAATGAGTGAGTGAATGTATGTTATAAGTGTTTAGGGGCAGCGGTGGCACAGGCAGGCTGCCTGTTTCAGGGGCAGAGGACTACCACGTCAATGTCTGGCTTTGCGTATAGTGATGGGGGTTATGCTGCACCACCGTCAATGTCTGGCTCAGTGTATAGTGATGGGGTTACGCTGTACCACCAATCAATGTCTGGCTCATTATATAGCAATAGGAGTTATGTTGTACGTTATCTGTTCAGTAAATTTTTATTTTTAAACATATTTTAAATAAATAACTTGTTTATTTCAGATTTCTAGTTTTGGCAAATATCCTTGCCAAGGTTAATTTTTTTGTGGGTGACTTTACATTTGGAAGAAGAAAAAAAAATTTACCATCTATGTCCATCTTAAAATAATTTACATGGCTCATATGCCACATTAAATTAGTTTTACCCTTTATGTTCAAGCTTGGAGTTAATCTCTATACATTATACAGGACCAGGAGAAGATCACTGGGATCGAGTCCTTATAATGTATGGTGATATTAGGGAGATCAGAAGTTCAACTCTTTTGTAAGCTCTCAGATACTCGTAATTCAATGACTACTCCCAAAGAGCGAGAAAAAAAAGCAAGTTTAGACAGGTTAGTTAATGAAAAGCTGCATTAGTACTGACATGGTGTGATCCAGACAGACTGTGTGTCAGGTTCAACAACTAGACTATAAAACTACTAACGTTTTCTGCTGCATTCATTTGGAAAACTGTCTACAAAATCTAACATAACAACCACAAACACATAATAATAATGTCTCGTTACTAACCATAATTACTTGGAACAAGACCTGTTTTTCCTTTGCATGTACCTTTCCACCAATTTGAATCACTCTGGGAAAAAAAATCTCAGTTAAATGAAACCAAAAATTTGCAAATTGTATTGCTAAATTGCAACAGAGAAAAACATTAGAATTGTTAGAATATATAGAATTTGCAATACATTGCAATCATGTTTCAAGCTGCAAAACCTTAAATCCATGCTGTTACACTGAGCAAGCCTGAAGCATGCGTTCAGAAATTTGTGGATAGATGGAATAACCTCCCAGCAAAAGTACTAAAGACCATTGTGTCAGACTTTGTCAATGCTCGAGGTTTGCAGAAGCCACCCTGAAGGACAAAGCATGTAGTTCCAAAACTGCCTATCTGGTCGCCCCCCCCACCAAAACCAATATGTGGTGCTTATTCAGTAAACAGTAAGTTACGGCTAGATTCATTTTAGCTCACTGTATCAAATATGCATTCAGAGGGACAATCTCCCAAAAGCACGGCGTGGTGCATAATTTTTTCCATCCACTTACCACACTTTAATGGGCAATGTCCAATGTTTTGGGTGTTTAACCCCTTCAGGACCAGGACCAACAAAACAAAAAAAACCCCCACAATTCTCCTTTTCCATTCTGATGAATCCCTCTATGCACTTGCATGCAAACAAAATGGGAAAATATAGGGTGAGATTCAGCTACCATAGGCATTAAAATGCAGGATGACTGGAGTACACGTGAAGTAAAATTAAATTATATATTATACTTACCATGTCTGAAATGTAAAGGATATCGCCCTCTTCAAAATAAAGTTCATCAGGCTAAAATAAAAAGGAGATAGATGTTGACGCCTGTAACTTAGAGTAACACCGATCAATGTTAAATTAAAACAAAACAATGGAAATAAAGATGGTTGACACATAACAGAAAAAATATTAAATGGTTAATTGGCAAAAAGCATGGCTTTACTTTCAAACTGAAAGGTTACTGAAAAAGATTAGGAAACTGGCCGATTGAAAGAAGATGAAAAAGAAAAACTCACTGTTCTTGGTTCAAATGTATATAAAGCTCGGAATACTTTCACTTGCCCTGGTGGGAGGAAACAAAAATACTCTTAGTATAAATCGGTTTAAACCAGCGATTAATGTTACATACAGTTAACAAATGAAGTTTCTAAGTCAGAAACGACGCATGTAAAAATTGCAACATTACAGACTAGAACAGAATCTGCATCCACAATTAAAGCTAAACCAGGAACGTCCTACCCCAGTAAGCAAAAGCACAGTCAAAAGACAACTGGCAAGGAACATCTTTCGTGGGACAATGGAAGTCTAAACTGGAAAAACAGCCTCTTTACTGACAAATAAAAATTTGGCATTTTGAGTGGCAATCACAGAATTCATTTGAGTGAACGGCAACATGAGGGGCTAACACCTGCACAGGTTACATTTTCAGGTTTAGGGATGCTTTGTGTCTTCTGGCGTTGGTGACTACATTTTGACTAAAACAAGATACCACTCTAATCCAAAAGGGATAGTGTAGCGCTGCAAAATAAAGTTGTGCAGAATAGGATTTACTTTCCAACAGGACAATGGTCCTAAATATATCTGAAGTCCAAGAAATAGCAAGGAGTGACAGTTTGCTTGGACCTCAATCCCACTGAACATCTTTTGGAACATCTAAAAAAGGTGGAACATGCTCAACATCTCTAAAAACTCGGCTGGGATATTGTTGAATGTAAAATTCTGCACAAACCTTGTAAAATTAATGCAAGATAGAGTTAAAGAAGTCATGAGGGGAAATTGTGGTCATACCAAATATGTAGAATTTTCGAGTACGAGTTACCATACTTTTTTTATTCTGAGCTATGAGTTATATTATAAAAATACTGTATCAAACAGATTAAAAAGGTTTTCAGAAATTCTGAAAATAAAAGTAGATTGTGGTTATGATCTTATTGTGTGCGTGTTATATATATATATATATATATATATATATATATCCATCCATATATTTTGCCACATGGGTAGAATGAGTAACTAGGATGTAAATAGTTGTACACCACATAACTATGTGGACATACAAACAAATGGTGGGAATGGCCCTGCACTAATGGGGTTACAATCTAGTAGGCAGAGGCATTATAATCTGCCAGATTTAAAGTTACAATTTCCATTTATACACATGCACACACATAACATTATATGAGATGGCACATATGTTTTATTTTATGCATCCATCAGTTACCTAATTAAATTAGGCCGAAAATCCAGCTGAATTACAACATAAGCACTGTGTGTTGCTGCTCACGTGCAAGCAAAGTATTTGAAAGGAAGCATTCTTGTGAAATGAGCTCCCCGCGAGAATTTAACCATACAGGGGAAACCCTGTGAAATAGCACCGCTGTGTTCACGTAACCTCTCATCCTGCCTTGACCGAATATACTACGCCCAACACAAACCTAATGGCCCTGCATTAGTTGGATGGTAAATAGAAGGTGCATGCCAGCATTCTTAATTCCTGTGCTGTTCTGTAGAGCTTGGAGCAGCACAAGAAGCACACATAACAAAAGCAGTAAGCCAGTACCATTGCCTCACGCTGATGAGTCCCATAAAGGGACGAAACAGCTGTCCTTGAGTGGTGATCTCCTTTAGCCTCTATATCCACTTTATACACGGACCCCTTGGACCAAATGTACGCTGTACTAGACAGCCTTTAAACAGAGCCCAGGTCAGAGGTACAGAAGCTATTGTTATGTGTGCTTCTCGTACTGCTCCAAGCCAAGTTTAATAATACCTCTGCGACCCCCTTAATTTTAAGTGGAGGGGTTTTCCCATCACCTTTATCTCACCATAACTTTTGTTATTAAAACACAGTAATTGGAGACATATTTAAAAGCAATGCTGGAGTCCCCTTACTGAGGACAGAGGTTGGTGAGCTGATGAAAATTGCCCAGTTTGTGGAGCAAAAGTCCATGCTAGGTCTGCCAAGAAGGGGGGGGGGTAGATTGCAATAACCACCTGCTGCAGACCCACTCCGATCCAGGATGAAACCTTCATCAGCAGCAACAGGAGGAGGAACTTTATGTTATGTTGATTTTAAAATTATTTTCCCTCTTCCCCAGCATCATATTTTTTACTCTACCCCCACTAACTTTTCTTCATTCCTCATTGATTCACTACAATGTACAGTGCTTGTTCAAAAAGAATGAGGTCTCTTATGTAACTGCAACTTCTTTTCATCCTACTTCTAAACACAGGAAACCACTCTTGACACAGATTTTTTCTGCAGACGTATCTTCCTGCAAGTGAAAACACTTTACAAATGTCCTAGTCTCAGCTATTGATGTTCCATTTTTTATAGTACTTTTTGTTGTGTAACATCAACATTAAAAGGAGTTGAGTCATAAAGACCACCGAACCATGCCTTTTACAATGGCAAAAAAGAAATAGTGAACATTTAATATAAAGCCTAGAACGACAGTTTACTTTATACAAACCTAGATTCTTCATGTCATCCTGATGTCCACCATGAGAGGTAGAAGTGGGTGAGGCAGCCCAAGGTGCAACACGCTCTAGGATGTGGCACTATGGTATACAGTGATCATATCTCCCCACGTTTAAAAGTACTGCTTTTTTACATCTATTCCAACAATTCTGTAGTTTAGATTTCCCCATTAATATCCTCTCAATGCATAAATAGAGTAAACCCACTTCAAACATGTCAAACGAGAGTCAGCCAGCTACAGCTCAAGGACCATGGTCAAACTACAGTATTAATTAGCTGTAAAATATTCCATTATAAAGTACTAGAATATTGATTTAGATATTTATAATCAGCAGCAATTTCCCCAAGTACACTGGACAACCTTGTAACCTTGTCCTGTTCTCAAAATGGTTTTAAAATTACTGTTTTAATGAAAAGAAAAAACTAAGTAATAAATAATTTAATAAATTATTCTGGCAGTCTATGCTAAGAGGAAATTGCTAATGTTCAACTGTCCACCGATTCTTCATCTCAAAGAGTAATGTGTTACATACAATATACAGTATATTATATAATCTGTAGCAAAACACACCCTTAGACTGTTTGATAAATGGCTCATTACCTTAAAAAGTTGGACAGCACAAACCAAAAAAACATAAGAATGGCACAGACTCAAAAACTGTTTTGACCTCATGGAATCTGAAATCTATGTCTTGGAGTAACAGGGCCAGCATTAGATAATACGTTTCCTCCATGATAACCCTTTACTGCACCAATCAACAACCAGTGACTGAAATATAAGGCAGAAATAAGTTAACGGAGAGAAATGGTCACGCGGGTCCAAGGAACAGGAAGTCAAGATAGGACTGGATGATGCCGGATTAAGGGAAAAACGACAGACCTGCTTTCAACCATCTCAGTACAAAAAGTCAATAGATGCTGCGAGTCAGAATTACTAATGAAAGGCTCTTATACAACAGAGGCTTTGTCTGGACAGACAATACTCCTTTTATTTGCTGTAACAACAAATTATTCAAGAACAAAATCATTGCAGTCAACTTGTTGCTACTAAATAATTATGCGATATTGTGTAGCTGCCACATCGAAATCCCTAACATTGCAACATGGACGGCACATACGCAGTTTGGATAATCCTGGTAGAAATAGGAAATTCTAGTAGCTTTTGACACACTAATGACACAGAACATGGTAGTATAGAGTTTGAGGATTCTGCGCAGTATCTTAGCTGTTCCTAGCACTGATATATATAAATATATATATGTATCTAGATAGATAGATAGATAGATAGAGTCACAGGTGTGATAAGAGGCCATTAATCAGCTGACATCACTCTTGTGTTCCAATGGCACGCCGTATTTCTAACCCAAGTTTAACACTTTAGCAATTATATAGAAAAACTCAAAATGTCCTTTTTTTCCACGAAAACCCCAAACATTTGAACGGTACTATATATCCCTTCTCTGCTTACAGAGGAGAAAAAAAAAACACCATCTGAAAACTAATGGTATTTGGGGCAGGCCTGAACCAACCACTGGACTTGCCAGACAAGGATATAATCCATTTTTATAGCCGTGCCAAGATGTCAGGTGATACGGTGGACATGGACCAGTGTCCTTTGACTTTGTGAAAGATCCCTGTTAGAATGCCATGGGAGGGGTGGACCGTATTATGTTCTGTCCATGACTGCGTCCTTGAGAAGCGTGCCATAATAATAACGAGCAACTATCTGCACTTGCTACCTGTTCGGTGCCTGCAGGTTGTTGCCATAGAAACGGAAAAACTTCTAAAATGTTTACAAAGAAAGAATACAACTACAGGCTTGTCTGAATAAAGATGAAGGTTTAAATGACAGACTGCGTCACGAAGATTTGCTATGATTGCCCATCAATCTGGTAATCGTAGTATCTGGACCATCAGGGCATGACTCATCCTCCAGTTACATGTCTTATCTTTATTTGTGGGGTAAGTGATAATTCATCTCAGATCTGTTGAAACCACTATAGCAAAAGGTTTAGTAACAGGAAGTTGAGGAAGCATTTCAAAACATCTTTCCTTGACTTAGAGGCAGACTCCACCCAAAGATCTTCACGCTCAAGACTATGACCACCTGCTGCCGGTTCTGAAAACCAGGGGTGACAGGTCATCCACCACTTAAAGGGGACAGTTTACTGTCAATGACAGCCCCAGCGAAGAAGAACACATATTAAAGTACTTTATTTTAATCCCCATCCCAGCGGTAGATAATTGGGACAGCCTCCCAGCAGAACTAGTAGAGGAATTTTAACAATCATGTCAGATGCATAAAACTATCTTGACTATAATACAAGACCAACGACTGTTAAGGTTTGAGTCTTTACAGCTGGAAAAAATGTCCTTTTATGCATATGAAAGCTGAGAGTCTCTTTCAGTTTTCCTTTATTTCCCCTTGGATATGCACAGGGCATTCTGCGGCATCTCACGTATTTGTTTGCCTGCCCCCAGCTATTATCCTCCTTGCATGTAATATACGTGCACCAAAGGTGCTATCCCTCTGGCGGCAAGCAGCCACCCCCAGTATACTACACTGGGCATTTATGAATGAAACACCCCAGGTTTAGGCAAATGAACGGCATCAGCAAGGATTGGAAAATTCTGGAGATTACTACACTTTTACCCTCCCTCCTTAGAATGGACCAAACTGTTAACGGATGCAATTTTATTCAATTTTAGGTAATAATGTTTTAAAAGATTCTCAGGGTTGGCATTTTACCTTCACACCATTAACGAAGATATATTCATAATTGTGAGATTGTCTGAAAAAAACTCCTAAATGTTTCACAGATGGCTGGATTTTGACTTTCAAGGCGGACTTTTGTGCATGGAGATATTTTTTTTTTGGTTGCTATGGTTATTCCAACAAAATATTGAAATACACATAAAAACAGACATTTAGGTTGCAGAGTGCTGCTGAGCAACAAAGAAGTCAGCGCATACTATTCAAAACACACCTGAGGCATAAATATTGGGGATTCTGTCACACTACATGGCCATATATTGCTTAGCCCGCCACTACGTCAAAGTATCCCAAGTTTGCGAGTGCTATCCAATCTGACATGGCTATATTGCCTACCAAGAAGCTGAATGAGTGGGACTGCAGAGATTTTTAACCCACTGGCCCTCTATGGCCATATAGTGTGACAGAATCCCGAATACGTATACCCCAGAAAGGTGCTTTACTGGGTGTGCGCTGATCTCGTGCTTTTTTTTTTTTGTATGGCTATTCCAACACCTTGCATTAAAATTCTTCTATACACATATATTTTCCACATACACAGCATAATATCATACTAAGAGAGCCGGGCCCACATCCAATAAATAGTGCGGAGCTAGCACTCGGTGGGAGTGGAATGTAGAACTGGGATAGGCAGAGTGGGCGAGATGTTAACCTCTTCTTTGCCTGCTAATTCTGCTAATGAAGCCCCATAACTCTAATGGCGCACCTGACAAAGCTTTTTTTTCTGCTGTACCCCAAGTTACGTCACATTGACACAGTTTTGTGAAGTTGCGCTTATAAGTAAAACAATTTTAAGTCTCTGGGTGCAATGTGCTGCAAACCCATCTGGCACTGAAGGGGTTAAGCTAGCTACTGTCAAATCAAATTGCACTCAAGAAAAAAAAAAAAAAAACATGCCATGTAAAACCTGCATGGCAACAAGCTGGTGTGAGCAACCACTCATCTCGGTTATCATGAATGACAACTCCCAGCATGCTCAGCCATGGATTATCTCCAGCTCAACGCAGAAATGCATGCCTCGCTGGTGAATCCGCTGTACGATATTAAGCATGTTAACCCCTTAGTAAC
Organism: Spea bombifrons; assembly: GCF_027358695.1. Lineage (NCBI taxonomy): Eukaryota > Metazoa > Chordata > Amphibia > Anura > Pelobatidae > Spea > Spea bombifrons. The sequence continues at coordinate 101,911,640 of NC_071087.1, read as the reverse complement.
AACGACAACGAGTAATGCAATCACCCCTTCCTACAAACACAAAGTCAATTCCGGCTCTGCAACACCTGGCACAGATAGGGTTAAACTGTGGGCTTGGCGGGAACCGTAGGGCTTGGAGGTGCCCCCGTGCACACAGTTCGAAGCACACACACCACGGGGAGCGGCAAGGTGGACAGGCCTCTTCCTTTACCTGGCTTGGCTGGTTTGGGTGGCGGCTTAGACATGGTTCGTCTTCTCTCCAAGTTTTCAGTCCGGCTGACAGAACAAGGGCCCCTCCGCAAACGGGCTGCCCGGCGAGAAAGCAATCCAGGCAGAAGACTTTATCTTTAAGTTGAGACGTTAGATTAGATGAGGCTACCAGGTCCCTGCCCTGTAAATGAGGAAGTGAATGGAAGGGAGGAGGAGGAGTTGAGTAGTCACCACCCCACTCCACGCAAGCACAGGCAGGGACCCACACGGCTCACTTCGTGTCACCCACTGGAGGCATCTCCGCACTGCAGGTACTGCTACCTTTCCTACAAGCGGTCCTAGCGGGAGTACATGTCATATGACAGGGAACGCACACCGGACATGGCCGCTGTCGCCCCCCCCCTCCATAAGAGAAGGCAGCGGTGATAGTGTAAACACACGAGGAAGCATCTCCAAAGAGGAAGAAAGCGGTGACTGCAAACCCTATTGCAGACTGCACCGTCAGTTATTTACTTGTGTGTATGTACAGTGTCTATATATATATATATATATATATATATAGATAGATACATATATACACCAATCAGCAATAGTATTGTGGCCGCTGACAGGGGAAGAGAATAACACTGGTAATCTGGTTATCATGGCACCTGTCAATGGGTGGGATATATTAGGCAGCAAGTGAACATTTCGACCTCAAAGTTGATGTGTTAGAAGCTAGACAACTTGGTCGGCACATCTCCTAAGCCACGGCTCTTGAGGGGTGTCTCTGGTCTGCAGTGGTCTGTACCTATCAAAAGTGGTCAATGGAAAGAAAAAAGCAGTGGGCCAGCGACAGGGTCATGGTCAGCCAAGGCTCATTGGTGTACTTTGGGACAAAGGCTGGCCGTGTAGTCACAACCAACAGATGAGCTGCTGTAGTGCAAATTGCTAAAAAAAAATGATGCTGGTTCTGATAGAAAGGCTGGCCGTGTAGTCACAACCAACAGATGAGCTGCTGTAGTGCAAATTGCTAAAAAAAAATGATGCTGGTTCTGATAGAAAAGTGTCAGAACACACAGTGCATTGCGGTTTATTGTATATGGGGCATGCTGACCCCTGTCCAACAGCTGAAAGCTCATACAATGGGCATGTGAGCATAAAAACTGGACCACGGAGTAATGGAAGAAGGTGGCCTGGTCTGATGAATCATGTTTTCTTTTACATCGTGTGTGCGTTGCTTACCTGGAGAACACATGGCAGCAGGATGCATCCGTGGAGGTCCCTCCTTTAAACTTACAGGACTTAAAGTATCTGCTGCTAACGTCTTGTTGCCAGAGGCCACAGCACACCTTCAGATGTCTAGTGGAGTCCATGCCTCGTCATGTCAGGGCTGTTTTGCCAGCAAAAAGGGGACCTACACAATATTAGGTGGTCATAACTCATATGAAGGGAGAAAAGTTCACCAAGCATTTTTGTTTAAGAATTGCCTGTACCACTGATTAATGTTAACTACTGATGTTAATTAAAAAAAAAACAGCAATTCTAAAAAAATACGTGGCGTACTGCTGGTGTTATTTCTCGTGTAACTGAGTCTGCAGTCTACAATAAGGTTTGCAGCCACCACTTTGTTCCTTTATGGAGATGCTTCTTACTGGGTTAACACTATGTTGACTGGACAGTGTACCAAAGTGTGATATTTGTGTCTAGGCTTCTTAAAAAAAAATTAATATATAAATATATGGACTAGTTTGGATTTGGTGGATGCCAGGAGAACATTACCTACCCGACTGCATTGTGCCAATTGTAAAGTTTGGTGCAGAAGAGATAATGGTATGGGGCTGTTTTTCAGGGGTTGGGTCCTTCCAGTGATGGGAAATCTTAATGTTTCAGACATTTTAGACAATTGTATGCTTCCAACTTTGTGGGAATAGCTTGGGGAAGGTCCTTTTCTATTCCAGCATGGCTTTGCCCAGTGGGCAAAGCAAGGTTCATGAAGACATGGTTGGATGAGTTTGTGTGGAAGAACTTGATTGTCCCACACAGAGTCCTGGTCTCAACACCATCACAGTGGCATCTTTAATATTGGTTTTGTTGAGATATTTACAAATTTAGGACGGTAATTTTTCAATTTTAATTCATTTTCCTTCTCTGCGCATTTCTACTGAAGCAGGCAGCATAGTTAAGGAATCTACCCATACATGTATAGTATCATATGACAGATTAACTCACATTGATTCAATAAATCCATACAATGTTTGTATTAATTAAAAAAGCAATATGTTTTATGTGTAGCCAACTTTATTTTTTTCACGTGATCATTGCTTCCCAATAGCTCTGCCCTATTTTTATTTTGCTGATTTCTGTTAATTTAAACATCGTTTGTAAGGCTGTTCAGAACGTCCAAACTATCCAAATACTGCTTATGAGGAGGTTTGAGCTATGGCTTCATCAGCTTCTTAGGGTCTACTGTGGTAAAAAATATCAGATTGATGGTTACATGCAGGGGATCACCTGTAAACACACCGTACCCACCCTGTAGAAAAAACACAAACATATTAATCTGTATGTCATGGTGGTGATATACTTGCCTCTAGTCAGCTCCAGCTCTGGCTCAGGGAATGCTGTGGATTTCTGACCACCCATGCACGTGTGTGCAAAATCTCCCACATTGATTTAAATGGGAGCACATTCCTGCCACTGATTGGATGCTTTAAGAATAGTGGAACCATGGAGAATGAGGACAGCTTCTTTTGTGGGGCTGCATCTTCTGTGTCAGGTAGGTGTTTTTTTTTCCTTTTTTGGAAGAACATAGGGGTGTCAGCGACATTAAACTGTCCATTTAAATGGAAGCATGATGTTCGTGTGAATGATAAACTCATAGTATGTTATAGTTTAGTTATTATTGTTATTGATGTATACAGCACCATTATATTCAAAAGTGCTGTGCAATAGTTTCCTAAGGCTAGGTTTCCACTTGTTTTTTTTTTTGCTAAAAACGCCCATAAAAACGCCAATTCAGCCACACGGCGTTTTTTTAGTGAAAAAACGCTGCAGCCAGATGTTAGCTGTTCTTCAATAGGAAATCGCACAATGCCATATCCACTTGGCGTTTTTCTGTTTGGCGTTTTTTCAGTCCTCTTTGGCGTTTTTCTGCTTTTTTTGGGCTCTGTGGCAGTTTTTCAAAATCGCAGCATGTTGACACTCTGGCGTTTTTTGCAAGGAAATCTTGGCGTTTTTCTCCAATAGAAGTCTATGGGAGAGAAAAAACGCCGTGAAAAAGCCATGTGGGTTTATTGCCTTCGCGTTTTTTATGGTGTTTTTTTCACAGTTACAATGCAGAGGATGGACCCAATATCTGTGTGACCTACGAGAAATAGGCTGAAAACAAACAGTTTCACACAAAACAAAGTTCATATTGAATTTTACACCATTGGGAACAAACATGCCATTACAAACAAACATACCCGACTGGATCCTGCATGCCAAAAGCAACAGCAAACAATTTGCACCATCATTTGGGGCCAATCTTCCTAGAGGAGCAGACATTCGGAATAAAGCATGCCTTACAAACCACAGAAAAGAGACAAAAGGGTCCGCCCGGGGAGTTTAAGTGGAACTCTACCAAGTAAATGACATCAGGAGGGGGCAGATACTTGCCATTTATCCTAATCCCTTTTAGCTGGGTGAAACTTCTAACTTGTAAAGGCTGGAAAAACTGCCTAAGGTCAAAAAAAGCAATTTCCACAGAAAGGCTAAAACGCCAGAAAAAACGCAGGAGAATGCAGTGGCAGTTTTCTTGGCGTTTTTCATCAAGAAAAAAACGCAGGACAAAAACCCAAGTGGAAACCTAGCCTAATAGTAACTTTTAGGTTTGTTAGATAAAAATAGTTTATCTGGTTTAGAATCCCTTCAAGGTAAAGATTTCAAACTATTTTTATGATGATTGGCTTTTAAACACAGTTTTATTTATATGGGTCACTTGGTACTGAAGCAATTCTCAGGGTTAAAGGTTAAAATGCATTATCTGCAGCTGATTCTGGATTTAACACTAGAACTGGTAAAAAAACAAAACCTTATCACAGAGTTTCCAAGAATTAACTCATCTTCAACAGGCACAGGTTACAGACACTGCAGCATGTGACGACCTTCTTCAATGTCAAAATTAGTCTTTTAACTGCAGTTTAGCTTTCTTGAGGATCCCGTAAAATGCTTTCCTAAACATGTACTGGGTGGGTATCACAATTTGGCTCTTGTTAAAGTGTCTCAGATCCTTACGCTTGCCCATTTTTCCTGCTTCTAACACATCAACTTGCTATATCCCACCCACTGACAGGTGCCATGATAACAAGATTATCAGTGTTACTCACTTTACTTGTCAGCGGTCATAATGTTATGGCGGATCAGTGTATACATTGAGTTAGCTGCCGCTTTCACATAGAAACCATATAAGTATGTTTGCAAAAAAATGAAATATAATAATAATAAAAAAAAAGATTAACGTTCCTTTAAATATAAACAAAAATACAGTTAGTACTTATTGTACTGTGCCGAGGAATACTATGGTATGTTATAAATCAATAACTTTTACAGATAGGTGCATTTCTGTGCTTGTATTGAGTGTACATTTCACCGAGCACCATGTGACTACAAACTCCAGCCAGCTCTCCTTACTTGCCCAGCCCACTAACACTCAGCTGACACAGAGAAGGACAGCCGGTCCTCCAAGACAGCACATAAGGTACACAGTACATTTAATTAGCTATGGATTTCTGTATAGTTGTGTGATTTTAATGTGTATGAGGACACTAATCTAGTATGTTGCCTTAATGCAGTATATTCTCTTAAGATGTTCTTGCTTGCTACCAGGTAGACTTTGCAGAAGCAGGAGACTCATGTCTCTGTTACTGTAGATGATCATTAGCCAAGGGATTGTCTGAAATAAATACAAATGCATACAATGACTATAGCGGTATCAATCTCTGAATGTAGCATCTTGTTAGTGTATGAATGTACTTTCTGATATTTTGCATTATGTGCAAACTGGGTAGGAGACTCTTACAAGACCGATGAATATACATATTATAAACAACACTAACACTGCATACATACAAATAGCACTGAAAGATGACCTCTGTACCTGATACATTCGTGAATTATTGTGACCCCTCTTGTGCCTTTAGCTACCTAACCTTACTGTATTTTGTATTGCACCATATCTGTTACATTGAATTCATTGCAGAAGGTAAAAGAGCTGGAAGAGCAAAGGGTCATGTCCACTTGGCAGACTAGGTAGATGAAAGGAAACATTATTTCCAAGTCTGCTTCATATAAATAATAACAGAACAAGTTTCTGTGCCACTGTTAGATATTCCTGGGATACTGCATCTCTGGTTTTAACAGCTGTCCAGGTATTAGGGTGTATTAACTAACCTGATTACAGTACAGTCACAGCATTATAGTCATAAACCTGGTTCAAACAGCCACATGATTAGAATCATAAACCCCCTTCGCTTCACAACTGCAGGAACCGGTCTTAACTATTAGCATGTTTAAAATGAAGCAGGTTGATTCCTGGTCCTAATGACATCAAGTGAAATATTCCATTCAAGTATAGATTTCTTGCTTGCAATCTGAATGTTTTATGCAATGTAAAGTTGCAGTTTTACATATCTGTAACTTTAATAGAAATATGTGAATCCTCTATTCCTCCACTTGCTTTGCCCTTGACACAAATAGTCTGTAAGATTCAATCCTGAATCCTGCCATTAGGAATGAAAGCACTGGAGAGTTGCGCGCATGCCTAATGTGTGCCTAGAGGTTTGCATCACTGGAATATAGGCAGCGCCCTGGCAAACATTTTTTTTATATCTTATGAACACTCTAGTCTTCCGCAGTATAAATATTGCAAAGCCACCATTTCGAATGAAAAATATTCCTGTATATAAAATAACACATGCTTATTCCTAGGAAGAAGACAGTTGGTCATGAAAACGTTTATTATCGGAATTGGAGGGTATGCTACTATCAACTATAGTTTCCATGTTCCTCTTTGTCATTGTTTTTATGAAATAATATTGTGTGTGTTCCACTTTGTTCTGGGAGTTCCATACAAGTTCCTCCATTGTAAACAGACAAGCGTACTGCATTGTTTCACATATACCGTAATAATATAGTACAATTACAGGTACCTTGTTTATCAGTTCAATCCAAAGGAAGCACCACGAGTCACAAAATTATAAGTATAGACATTTGGTTGAACTGTCTGCGGACCAGGGAGTCTGGAGTGTTTTGCTTAAACCATAGAACACTTGTTCTTTGGTCTTACTTGGTCCCATCACGCCACAGCTCCTACCTTCACACCTTGGAGATATGATGGAATATCATGGCACCCTGCTCTGTCTGAATTGTGCCAGGACCACTATGAAGGGAAAGTAGATGAGGCACATATTTTTACTCAGGTAGCAGGACTGCCCTATGACTGTGTCTCATATGGCCTTGTCCTTGAGTATGTCCTTGGTCACAATAACTTATCATTGGTTAATCCAGGGCTCGACAAATCCCAGGTCGCCATGGCGACAGAGAATTTTGTCCTGGCGCCTAGGTTTTGTCAGTCTCTGACATCCAGAAAAAATTGTGGATGTAAGAGGCTGAGTCACCACACGGGGGCGCTGCTGCTGCTGGAGTCTGGGCAGACAGCACAGCCCACCCGAGCCCGCCCCCGAGCCTGAGATCACTCCCACGGAGTGAGCCTGTAGGCTGAAAACGCGGTTGCTGCAAAACCAGCAATCGTGTTTTCAGCTGCCACAGGCAGCTTCAGGGAAGGGGGTTGTGTGTTGATTGGGTCCCCACACAAGTGAGAGTGACAGTGCAGAGTTAACCCCTTCAGTGCCGCGATCGCGGCATTTAGGGGTTAATTCCCGTTTTGTACGGGGCTCTGCTGCTGGTAGTAGCCCAGGCATACCAGCAACAGCAAAAACGAGCCCCCACAAGCCCTTTGATGATTCCTGTAGGCATGGAAGCCTACAGCAGTCATCAAAGACTCCTTTCCCTGCAATGGCTGGTCTATAGACCAGCAATTGAGTCCCAGCTGCCAGAGGCTCCATGAGAGCGACAGTGCAGCGTTAACCCCTTCAATGCCACAATTGTGTATGACACATTCATGGCATTGCAGGGGTTTACATTTGTCCCCACAAGCTTGTGGGGACTAAATATCAATCAATGCTGTGCTCCAATGGAACATCAGTATCGAAAGAGTTAAAAAAAAAAAAAATTAAAAAATGTATTTAAAAAAAACAGCACTAACCTGAAAGTCCAGGGTGCTTCCAGGTCAAGCGCTGTGAGTTTAGTAAGTGGGCTGATGATGATCAGATCACTCCTGACCAAGTGTTAGTTTAAAAAAATCCTGGCTCCTAACTTTTTTACCTGGCACCTAGATTCATAACAAATTTGTCAAGCCCTGGGTTAATCATTGTTTTATTTCTTTTAACAGCGTGACAAATGGAGGGAAAACAACCCTTGCAAAGAAACTCCTGCAGTCGCTTCCTAACTGCAGCCTTATCTCCCAGGACGACTATTTTAAGGTATTTTTTGACAATAAAAATAGGCTTTTACAGCGGCACCTCATTTAATACCACACAGATATACCGTATATTCCGGCGTATAAGACGACTGGGCGTATAAGACGACCCCCAACTTTTACAGTCCAAATATAGAGTTTGGGCTATACTCGCCGTATAAGACTACCCCTCTACCCAGCGTACAACAACCAGCCAATCACGGCAAGCGATGTACCTTACCGGTGATTTGCTGGTTGATTTGCTGACATATACATACATGCACTGCCCTTACACACACACACACACACACACACACATATATAATATATATATCTACACATATGCCTGTCCATACATACACATTTATACACTGCCATCACCACACACCCCTGCCTTTACACACACATGTATATGTATATGTATATATATATATATATATATATATATATATATACACACACACGTGTGTGTGTGTGTGTGTGTGTGTGTGTGTGTATATATATATTATATATATATATATATATATATATACACACACCAGTGTGTGTGTGTGTGTGTGTATATATATATATTTCTCCCCCCTTTGTCCCTTTCTCCCCATCTCTTACCTTATCTTCTTTCTTCCATCCAGTTGTGGGAGCCCGAGGTCTGGCACTTCAGACCTCGGCTTTCCTGCTCTCTAATCACTAGGCGCCGGCTATTGATGCCGGGCGCCGGGACATGACGTCATCCCTGCGCTCGGCATCAATAGCCGGCGCCTAGTGATTAGAGAGCAGGGAAGCCGAGGTCTCAAGTGCCAGACCTCGGGCTTCCCTGCTCCCTCATCACTACGCGCCGGCAATTGATGCCGGGCGCCGGGACATGACGGCATCCCTGCGCTCGGCATCAATAGCCGGCGCGTAGTGATTAGAGAGATTGGTGGCTTCGTGGGAACCTCCGGCTTGGTAAGTACCCGGCTTATAAGACGACCCCCCACTTTTAAGAAGATTTTTTGGGGTTAAAAAGTCGTCTTATACGCCGGAATATACGGTACTAATTAGTAATCAGTTAACCTGTTGTCCCTTTGTTCTACCACAACCCCACAATATTATAATTGTTCCCCACACGCAATATCAGGAAGTTGAAATGTTGAACTCTCCTGAAGGTTCCATCTTTAGTGAATTGGCGCCATCATGTGTAAACCTCCATTTTTATCCCATATGATTTCCACTGTTCCACAAAAAATAAGAAATGTAGTCAGTAAATTTTATTTCACAAACAAAATATTACATGCTTTCCGTAATATTTGAAGTTTCTGTTTTCCTAATACCTGCAACTAGCCTGAAGCAGAAGTCGAGACTGATGAAAGAGGATTCAAACAATATGATGGTTAGTGATTTATATGTAAGTAGTATCTTTATAATAATCTGAATGCCTGCAACATAAATACTGGTTTGTTGCCAAACACATTAAGGGGGAACCCTGCTTTTTACATGACTAAAAATAACAATATTACAGGATGACCCTTGCCATCTTTACTAATTCCTCTTAGTGAAAGGTGGCTACAAGTGGTAGCTGCTCGGTTTCTCAAAGTAAAATCTAGCCCCTCCAAAGGAGGACACAACACGCCAGTCGTGATGCAGAACAAAAACTGTTTTTGAGGAAAAAAACAGGGCTTTTTAAGGCTAGTAAAACAATGGAAATAAACATAGAAAACAGATTGAATTCGCTGCTGTTATCTCCAGCCAATGAGTGTCGAGTATATAGGGTTTGATGACCAATCAGTCTTGGTGAGGAAAAATATTTGGATAAACATTTACACTCTGAATGTAATGCATACATACAGCACATACAGTATGTTGCCGGGGCTGGCATAGTATAAAGAATACATAGCATTAACCAACACACAGTAATACGACTGTGTTCTGTAACAGCGTCTTCCAGCCCCGAAAACATCTCTATCGTTCTCTTTATTCCCTTGGTCTGTCATTCTTTCTTCTGCTCTATTAAATCAAAATATTTCTTGAGTTTCATAAGTAAAAACAGTTCCAAACCATAGAAGAACCTACGTTATGTCAAATTTGATTACCAGAAGTATGCATTCTCTCATAGTTTTGGGGTATCTTCATGGGTGTCCACAGACATGTTTTCATAGGAGGAAGGGCAAAATACTAGCCTTCGCTCTAATTTATCTCAAAACTCGTAGGCATGGTCTTTCTGTCCACAATTTGGTGTTCGCCGGGTACTCGAACAATAAACGTATAATTTTGAGTAGTGGAGTGATTTGTTTCTGTGCTTTATTTAAGTGGATGGTTTTGAAGAGATGGAAGTTTCCATTGTGTGTATCTGCTCTCGATTTGCTGGAGTGCCAAGACTATTGTAGCTGGGACCTGATTTATGTTTTTGATACAGACAAAACGATACGATATTGCAGCATACATTTTTAAGCCTTGGTAGCCTCACCTGTACAGTACACACTTGCCTATTTTGTTTATTATGAGTGCCTGGGCTAGCCTTGTGTGGGAATCCAGCACTGCTCTGCAGTGATCTCCTAGAGAGAGACACTCTCTCTCAATGCATCCCTACCTTCTCCACCAACTGCTTCCATGCCCCCATTTTCTTTCCCGCAGCTCCACTTATTCTTTTGCCTTACTTCTGTCTCAGGCCTCTTCTCCCTGTGTCTTCTTTCTGTGTCTTCTTCTCTGTGAATCAGAGCACTTGCACAAAAGAGTGCTGTCTGTGGGAATAAAAGAAGCGTTTCTGCACATCTCCGCGAAATTGTCTGCATTATTCTGGCCTCTCGGAGTACTCGAAGACAGAAGAACAAGAAGAGCCAAGACAAGAAGCGGAGATGCAGGAAAGGAGACGGGGACACGGAGGTGGCTGATGGAAAAGGGAGGGGGACATTGAGAGAGTTTCTGACAGACTTGAGACCCCCCTGATGAGTGGCACCTAGCCCCCACTCCCCTAAGTATTATTCAAAATTCCCTTATCTTTTTTTTTTTTTTTTGATCAATGAGCAACATATAAGTCCGAAAATGTTTCAGGAGGGGGCAAGTGACCTTTCCCCGCCCATGGATACCTTTTAACAAACCATATATATCTACGCCATAACATGTTAATTGTTGAGTAAAACAATTGGACTTTCAGACCCTTTGGTTCAATGCTTTAGGGATATCAGCTGTTCTGTTATACAGACCTCTGGGTTTAAATATTCAGTTGTGTAGTAAATAGAATATAAATAGAATATACATTTTGACGTGCATTGCCCACACAAGGCTCATACACAAAATTTTGGAAGCAGTACCTATACGTAGTTCACAATAGAAATTACTATAAAAAAAAAAGCTTTTTTTGTTAATTGTTGAGGTTTCTCATACCATTTATTATTTGTCTGTGACTGTGAGTAATGTCTGTATGTGACTCAGTGTCTCTAGACATCAGTATATATTTTACTAATTATATCTTTCTGTATGTGAGATGCCATCTTCTGTGTTTCAATGCTCTGATTATACTATGCATGGTCATCATTCTAGAAACAACCATCCTTTCTTCAACAGTTAAGTATATACACCGAAGATAAATACAGTCTGTGGTAAAACACTACATTGCAATTTTATTGGAATGCGAGAAATTAGCTGCCAACACACTAACATTTTGGGATTTTTTTACTTTAGAAGTTACAAGCTCCTTTCCCAGGGTAGCTGTCACTGCCTTCTAGCAGGCAGCGATTCTGTCAGCAGTCACTTACTGCTCCTGCAGAGAGTGATGGTGTTTTATACATAATAAAGAACCATCTAGTGAGATGAACCATCTAACATCTAGTGAGTTTCTGCTGCAGGATGATTTTTGCTGACCCTGAATAACTCATAATTATCGGTAAATCAGCAAAATTTCTTCAGAGGCTCCTTCCGCATAGAATAATGCATTATACAGGGTCAGCTCAGTTCTTCACTCTGGAGACACTTGCTACTTTTTATAATGAAGAGGGAAGTGTGGAAGTTTAAACCATAACACTCCTACCAACTCTTCATGTAATGAATAAACCCCAATGTCTTTAAGAAGCTCTGGCACTCTCACATAAACAACCTCTGATGCAATGAAAGAACATGACCAGACCCAGTCAAAGGTGGACTCGTTTTCTAAACTCGGTAATCTTTTTGTTTTGTAGTTCTTGAGGCTTTGAACATGGATGCAATGATGACCAGTGTACATTCTTGGATACGTCATAGTAAGGATGTTGAGTTCTCCGAGGAAAAAATCAAAACCGAGAGCCAATTTGAAAACATAATAAACTTTTTAGTAATTGAGGGATTTCTCCTATATCATTACATGTAAGTATACATTTGTCAGCAATGTATTTCAGTAAAATACCACTTGTTTTGTTGTAGTCTATCTATCTTCTAGACTGGGAGATTGGATGGGCCGAATAGTCTTTATTTGCCATCAGTTTCTATGTTTCCAGTCCACACCTTTTAAAAGTTCTTTCTCTAGTCTTTTTGGGGTGTGTTTTGGACAGTACTAAGCAGTGCACATGCATGTCCTCTCTTCTCTAGCCATATTAGGCTAGCCCACTCCATTGATTCAGTAACATTTTGTTTTGAGTTCCGTGCCGTTGTACCAGCTGCTAATTATTTAAATCAGTAGTTTTTTTTTTCTTTATATGTTTAGATAAAATTAGATCATCACATCACATTTTTACAGTTGTCATTCCACATTTCTAGGCCATTGAACGATGTGTTTAATAGAAGATACTTTCTGACAGTTTCATATGAAGAATGCAAGAAGAGAAGAAGGTATGTTCTGGGACTGCTTTAGCTTTATACTCACTATATGGACCTTGGTGTTCATCACAGTCCTTATGAACAAAAGACCCTAAACACTTTTTGTATTTTTTGTTTTAAATTACCAGGTTCTATGGAAATACAGCTCTGTAATAAATTATCACATATTGAGTGTAAGAATGAGAAATGAGGGACACTCTTTTGTACATACAATAGGAAGTGCTCAGGTCATCCAAAGTGTCTGCTGTCATTTGCCCATTTCTGGTGCTTAAGCAAGGGGTATTTCATAGAAAATCATATGTTCTAATGGCACCTAGTGCAAAAAATATTTAAATTGGCAATAGCTGCCCCAAACATGCTAAAAGGGTCACCTTCTTGCTATCCTCTAAGAGGGATGGTTATATAGCATGCAGGAGGCCAGAGTCAAATTCCACATGTTGTATAAGTATATACTTTGTGTGTGTGACAAATCAGACTTTTAGTTCTGGTCTCCTATGTGTTTTTCAAGACTTCTTTAATAATCTGAGACTGTTCTTGTAGATTGATATATGATAGGAATGAAATATCCATCCATATCAATTAAGAAATGTGGTGTTGCATGCATTAGCCATCAAACACACTCTACCTGCAAACTCCTATTCACCACTTACGCTTTTTAAACTTACAATATTTGCTTTTAAAGTAACTGATCAAGTGGTTACGTAATGCCAACATATAAAGTGGATATAAAAAGTCTACACACCCCTGTTAAAATGCCAGGTTCTTGTGATGTTAAAGAATGAGACAAAGATAAATCCTGTCAGAACCTGGCATGTAAAACAGGGGTGTGTAGACTTTTCATACCCACTGCACTTTATATACAGTGCTGTGAATGACAAATATTCAAAAATAGACAACATTTCTTTTTAACAGCACCCGGGTTTATGAACCCCCTGACCCTCCTGGCTATTTTGATGGACATGTGTGGCCTATGTATCTTAAACACAAGAAACAAATGGAACGAGTTGTGAGAGAAATTGGTAATTATCAGAACTTTTTTGTCTGAGAACTTGAAATATGTAATTTGTACCTTGATAGAAACGTTGCTTGTTTTCTGTTAGTTCTGTTCATGACGGAAACGTTGGTTGTTATAACATAGGCCCATTTATTAAATCTCCTATAAGTATGTATTGTCTGCTCTTTCCTAGTTTACTTAGATGGTACCAAGTTGGAAGATGACATTTTTTCTTATGTTTATGGTGATATAAGAACAGCTGGTAAGTTGGGCAAATTACCTTTTTTTTAAAAAAAAAGAAACAAACAGTATAGTAGACAGTAATACATTTAATGTTTTGTATTCACATTCAAGGAACAATTTTGAGTCTCTCTCTTTGTCTGTATAAGCCCCTGGCAGTGTATAGGGAAGTCATTCATCAACACAAATAATGACACAAGAGCTAATTGTCATGGAATAAACAAAATGGGTAGTGCAGAGAACTGACTTAAAGGGACAGTATGATGTCTCTTAGACCCACACTATAGAAGAATTAATTTTGCAATATGCATTCTTCCACAACTAAAAAGAACAGGCAGTCCTCCTGCAGCAGCTGCCCACCTCCTCCATAGTCTGAATTTTAGCGTCACCAAGTCTGAACAGACACCTGCGCACCCCAGCCTTCCCCTAGCCAGAGCTGGAGATGACTGGAGGTAAGTGTATCACATGCTGGGAGATATGTTCAGCCAAAACCATCTCCTGCAAGGCATTTACCTTGAAGGTGGGGAAAGGGTATTAATGTAATTGCAAGCCGGTGTGCATGAAAGTGTTAAAGGACCACATATCTATCAAAGGCATTAAAGTGCATATGATGGTTGAAGTGTCCCTATGATGGTTCAGATAGAAAAGTGGTAGAGTAAAATGAAAGGTTTAGCCGCTCCAAATAACACCAACAAGCGTGCTTCTAAAGCTAATCAGAAGATACAAAGTAGCTCTGATAATATTGTGGTGCGGGGTTTAGATTAAGGAAGAGGACAGGATAATTGAGGTACATAATCTTTAAAAATGTAATTAGGTACATATGATATGTATATATCTTCAATATAACGTATAATGACATTTAACCCTTTTTATTATTACCAGTATTTTTATATAAATTTGTCTATATGTTTATACCTAAATATATAACATTTTTAAGATTTGTTTTACCTCTATTACCCTGTCCTCTTCCTTACTCTAGTGTCCATATCACAATATTATCACAATTATCTTCCTTGAGCAAGTGTTTATCTTGATTGATTATTGCATCTTATTTAGTCTTCATGTTCTCTGACCACTGCTCCCCGAAACAAAAAAATGTGTTAAACTGTTAAGACTTACTTTTTATTATTTGTTATATAAAGTTCATGTATTATTCCAAGTTGTACTAAAGTGTACCTTTTTTTTTCTCTTTTTTTCATTTTACAGCTCAGCAATTGACTACTTAAGATCGCTTGAAGGCCTTATCATCTATGCATAGTGTCACAGGAGAGAGCACAGTGAACCTTGAGTGCTTTCAGACTTAAATTAAGTCTTTAGTCAAAGTTCCTACTTTTTATTGGGCCAGCAAAGAAAAAGATGTACAAAGTTTTCAGGACCTCAAAGATCCGTTCATCAGATTTTCTTATACAGATTTAAATATAACATTGGTCCTCATTATCCGTGCCCTAGGGCATGGTGTGTTTAGTAAACTTTGTTTCCAGCTTCACTAAGGTGGCCGTGAATGTTTCTAGCACATAGGTTGGCATGGTTGATTCTACTGATGCCACTTCTGACCCCATACGCCCTTCCAAGATGTCAGATTTTGTACACACCATTTACACTATTGTATGGTGTAAGTGTATTTCGTTTAAAGAAATCCTGTGGTCAACATTTTAAAATGTAAATGACAGTAAGAGTATGTGCCACAAAAAATGCTGTTAGTGGTGTATTTAGGTTTTGAGCTCCACTATGACTGACTAAACTCATACCCTCCTAATCTTCATTTACTCTGCACCTCTTCCTATGATGTAAACTCCTTCCTCTGTAAACCCCACTCCTTATTCTTTTGGTCCCATCCCTTCCTCTCTGAATATTAAGTGTGGATACCTACTTTTGTATACTTTGTTCTTTTGTGCACCATTTCAAATGTTTTATTTATTAAGAGATTATAAGAGATGATATTTAAACAGGAGCAGTAATGCCACACCAAGGCCCAAGCCCTCTGTCATCGCCCAGCTCATCTTACCTGCTGCCATCAAGAAGACTTTTTATTTACCTGCTCTTCCTTTTTTTTGCCCTTAATTTTTTAATGCCTCAAATCCCATCCTATGGAACATCGTAGAAAGTAGCGGTGTGCGCTCTTGTTCACACTGCCAGCCAGAGCAGAGGACTGCCTCGTACCACATGCAGTCCTTGTGATCCGCCATTCATGATCACCACGCCGGATGTCTCGCGCAATCGCACAATAGACTTTCATTATTAATGGATGCATTGTGAGTCTCCCCTTATGAATGGATTGATGCCTTGGTGAGGAAACCGATCAAGCGCTTCAGAAAAGTTAAAAAAGAAAATAAAAAAATTTCAAAAATGAAAAAACTGATTCCTGTTGCCATGCAGCCACCTGAAAATAAAATCTATAACAAAAGATACATGGGCTGATGCTTCTCTCTTACATCTGCTTTTGTCTTCCATCACCCTTATCATCTAAACTGTGTATAGTGTATTATTTCACCTTTTATTTTCTGTGTGTCTACCTTGCCCTATGCTGTGTGCTGTTGCATTGTAAAGTGTATGTAGTGTGCCCTGTAGATATCACAAAATATACAAAAACCTACGCGTCTGGGGTATGTCTGTAATCTGGTGATACAGATGAATACATTGTGTTGGGTTTCTCTGTAGCTGCATGTAATTGGTGTAAACAACCCTAAAAACATGAAAATAGCAAAGAAAACTAATGTTACGGCTACCTTTGCCAGGTATTGGAGACAAACTGGTTGCATGATGTCCAAATGCTTCTTGTGAAATACTCTGGGGTTGTCTTCTCAAATATATATCATTTTGTGGGAGGTATTTTCAGCTTGTGGGCTGCTAAACAGTCCCAAATAAGACAAATGCTTCAGAAAATAAAATGTGAAAATGCCAAGTGAATGGGCATGTTCCATTTTGTGTCCCGTAAATTAAAAATAAACAAAAAAAAAATATGCATAATTTCGAGACACTTACAATAATTTAGTTTGTGGTATTTTGGTCAACCCAACTGTTTTGTGAACCATTTTCATAGTAAAATATTAGAAAAAAAAATGTTTTGTTTCCCATTCCCCCCAAACATTTTAATTATTTGAATGTATTAATAATGGAATATAAATTTTAAAATTGTATCAAAAGAAAGCTCTCCCTGCCCTTGGAAACAAATATAATTTTTGTGGGTACATGACCAATTAAAAAGGCAAATCATGGTTAAGGAAACATAGTGTAAAATGCTGAAAAAGACTCAGGTTTTTGGGCACAAAAACCCCCTTGGGAAATAAAGGATTAAACTCAATCCAGCTGGTGCATGGCACTGTGCATAGGTAACAACTTGTTTCTTGCCAGTGCCAACTTTATCTGCAAACAGCTCACCAGTGCCATATTTACCCCCAAACAGCTCGTCAGTGCCATTTTTCTCCAAGCAGCTTGTCTCTGCCACCTTTGACCACAAACAGCTTGCAAGTGCCATATTTGTGCCCATGCACAAAAAAACTAAAATGTGCCAGTGCATGAGTCAGTGAAGAAAGGATGCAAGGGTTTGATGGGGTCACTCGGCTTCAATTCTCATCTTGTCGTACCCCTTGAATATATGTATTGTATTAAGCGCTGCGTAAATTGTTGGCGCTGTATAAATAAAAGATAATAATAATAATAATAAAAAGTGGGACACGCTGCAATGCTGTTCCCCCTACCTGAAGCTTCCCCCTAGCTTCACCTCGAGTCTCCGGGCAAAACTCAGAAAGTTCTGTGGTACATGCATTAGCTTCTACCGCTTCTGCTGGGAAGCTGTTCCATTTATCTACCAGTCTCTTAGTAGGAAATTATATATTTTAACCAAAGGTGATTAATCCCTTTTAGGATTTTGAAAGAATTACTCATACATAACAAACATTATGGGGACAATCAAAGTTTTATTATGTAATAAAAAAAAGCATTGTATGGATTGGGCTAGGGGGGACAGAGAAGGAGCTACCTCTGGACTCACGAAGAGTCATTCTTCAGCACGCAGGAGAGGAAAACCCCCATTTTTAGGAGGAAACCTCTGGGGAACCATGGCTTCAAGAACTGCCCTTCCCTCTGGGCACTAAGAGGTTAACTCTGACTACACTAAAACAACAACAACAAAAAAAACATAAAAAAACAACAAAATCCACACTCTTCATACAGTTGACGGATCTCTTGCTCTCATCCTGACACTCTGCAAATCTCTTTGCCGGGTAGCCGACACTCTGCAGTTCACTTTGCCAGGAAATCAGCTGTCTTCAGATGGTCCTTCAAAATGGCACTGTGTGTGTGGAAAACCAGTGTAATGTGCGTAGCTTCCATTATGATATCACAATAATAGCTAACGTGAGAGGTTCCATTCACCACACTGCATGTTTAACCCTTCCACTGCCAGAGTACTGTATGCCACTCACATCTTTATATAAAAAATGTGAACAGAAGCTATCTTACTGCTCGTTTACATTTTATTTCCCTGAAATCCTTTTATTTAAAAGTAAAATTGTGGTGTGATAATTGGCTATAAGTACCGTTTTCCCTTTAATTTGTGTGTTGTGTTTAAGATATGAGAGATATTCCTCTCCTGGAAATTATGAATAAGTAACCAAGGTTTTTCTGTATGAAAACAAATTCTGTGTGACTGTATTATCGGTACTGTTTTTATCAGGTGCCCTTCTTTAACATACAAGCAGATTTTGCCTGCGTCGAATTCAATTTCCAAATGGAAGATGGCATGAAAATGCTGCCCTCAGACCAATTCGTTTCAACAGGAAATTCTGAATACGTAACCAAGGTTTTTCTATATGAAAAGAAATTACAGACAAAATCTATTGAAAACCGCCTTTGGCGTCTTATATTGTTACAAATCAGAGTAAAACGAGTATACATGTAACCAGTCGTTGGTGCCAATACTAAACATGGCTGCCACTGGACTATTCACCTACCACTTTTGGTTCCGTCGCAGTTTAGTGACGTTGAGCTATTATGGCAACCATCTCTAGCGGTGAACGTTGTGCTCTGTGAGCCGTGGTTCGCTAGTTGTCATTACCGGCGGGTAAATCATACTGGGATTTTCAGGCTTCCGACCTGCCTGGAGTCCCATCCTTCTTTTGTTTCGTTAACGGTTCTTTTTTACACCCCCCCTCGCCCTCTCGAGCACCCGGAAGTACCCTGACCCGTCCTCATCATTTTCTACCGTGTATAGTGAGCAGAACGTGTGTCAGGCGCCCACAGGCTCAAATATGCTGACCAGCAGCCGGAGACGGAGGCGAGAGGAAGCAGAGCTCGGGGGCGACGAAGACACACAGAGTACTAAAACCGAGCCGGACCACCTACCGGCCGACGAGGAGCTGGAGATCTGTGTGAGCACCGAGAGGAGGCAGCGGCTGAGCCCCCAGGAGGAAGAAGCCCTGGAGAGAGAGCACTTCTGGAAAATCAGTAACACTTTCTCCTGCTATGGGTGATTATATACAGCAGAGCTGCCCGTTATCGGTTGCCCATTATATTTAGCGCTTCATTACAGACAATAGGATTGAGTATTAGTTGTGAAGCAGCTATACAGTGCAAGTCACAATATAGGTAACAATGTGATCACACAACCATTGTGTTAATTGCAGTTGTATTCAGTTTCAGGACTGCTAATACATCAAGCTATATGGCCACTACTGCCTTGTGCCCCGCTTTTCTTTAATGCCGCTACCCGCTGCTTATACCATCTGGTGTGTGATGGGTTGAGTTGGCAGCAGCTTATTGCACTGGATCTATGCGTGACTTGCTTTTAATTGTTTAGTTTCTGCAAAGATGGACAAGGCATCGGGCTTCTCAGCCATTGTGTTTCCACGAGGTTAAAAGTAACAGTGATATTTATCATCACTCCTCGTCTTTGTTTATCGTTCTTACATAATTTTTTATTTTTAGGTTTATAAATGGTTTATTTATTAAACAGTAACTTTTAGGTGGGAGGAATGGGGTGCCCTAGAGGATACTTTTGCAGTCAAATAATTCCTTTTGTTCAATATTTCCAAAACAACAGCTTGGTTACAGTTTATAAAACCAATTGTTTGCTAAGTTATATCCTATCTGGTTTGAGCCGACATTAGTTCATTCAGCTGGTTATCATCTTAGAGATCTACATTTTACTTTGTAAACTAGGAATTCAAATAGAAAAAACAAAGCATGAATTCCACAACAATATTTTTATCTCTTTCTTCTTTAGAACGCATATTCATGAGCGAGTGAAACGCACAGAAACACAGTTTAAGTCCTTGCCAAAATCTCAACAAAACTTGCTCCCCAATTTCCTTTCAAACCTCGACCGGATCCGCCAGTGTATAGATCACAATCAGGAGATCCTGCAGATGATTGTGGATGATTGCACCGACATGTTTGAAAACAAAGAGTACGGCAGCAATGTAAGTAGCTGTCTTTCCTCTGGTGGTCCTGTTTTATATGGTTATTTCTAGAACAAAATTAACATTTCTGCTGGTGGAATAAAGGAGAATATAGCAGAAAGTTTTAACTTCATGCATTATCTGAAAGTAAGGGGAGCCATTTGTATTTATTTTGGAAACGTATATAGCATTTTTTGCTTAACAATTAGAAAACCTGACACGGTGAAACGTTGTTTTGTCACACAGGGTCATAGAAAACGTACCCCGGCATCAACTTTTGACATGGACAAGCTGAAATCTACCATTAAACAATTTGTGCGAGACTGGAGCGAAGATGGCAAGTCCGAGAGAGAGGCTTGCTATCAACCTATCATTCAGGAGATCCTAAAGTATTTTCCAAGGGATAAATGGTAATCCATTTCAATGTATTCACACTGCTTATGAGACTGTCATTAATCTCTTAAGAATTGTTGAGAAACGTTCTATTCATTATCAGTGGAGTAGGATGGTCCGTGGTCTTTTAGTTACCTAGGGGTTTACTTACCAGGGGTTTTGCCATAGGTAAAACACCTGCTCATCTATATGTCCTGAAGACCAATGCGGGTAGCGTTTATTATGTCTGCAAGAAAGGGAAAAAAAACAAGCTCATTTCATCTCGTCAATCAAGAATGATGACGGTCAATGCGGTATGACAGCCTGGCATTTGTCAGGTTTGCAGAATAATGAAATAAAACTTTAACTCAGTTCTTCTTGCATGAAAACTTTGATTTTGGAACTTCATAATATTGTAATAATGTTGCATAGACTTTTTTGGTATTTAATGGGATAAAAAAAGTGTCTTCTGTTTAACTTGGTTTTTCCATTTCAGCAAAATGTTAACATGTGAACAAGGCTTTTTTTTTTTTGTAATATCACACAAAACAATAGTAGATCATTTTGTTTTCCTAGGCTATTTAAACATTTCATCTACAGTAGATGGCTTGATTGTCATCCTTTTTGTAGCAGACTTTTAGCAAGAATGCAGGGCTGGAAATTGTCCTTAAACATTGGAAATTCCCTTTTAGTTTAAGAATTGGACACCCCCGTTTTATTAGTTACCAAACTCATTCAGTGCCTTGCAAAAGTATTCACATACCCCCCCCTGGCAATTTTCTTTTTTATTGCATTACAACCTGGAATTAAAATTCTTTGTTTTTGAAGAATGTGCTAGGTGTGCCGGGCTTACAAAGACCATACCCCAAGAGACGTGGCTCTACAAAGTATTGACTTTGGTGGGAGGGTGAATAGTTATGCACGCTCAGGTTTTCTGTTTGTCTTATTTCTGCTTTGTTTCAGAATAAAACATGTTTTGGATCTTCAAAGTGGTCGGCATGTTGTTTAAATCAAATTATACAAACCCCTGACAAATCCATTTTAATTCCAGGTTGTAATGCAACAAAATAGGAAAAATTCCAAGGGGGGTGAATACTTTTGGAAGGCACTGTAGAGCCACTCTTAACCACACACAACACATGCTTCATGACGTACCCTCAGCCACAGTGATGTACACACAGACACAACACTCACTCATACACAAATCACACTCAGCCATACATAGGTATCCAAAAAGTTTCACTTAATCAATTCTCATTTAATCTGTTCTCACTTAGAGACACTGGTATAAGCTGTCTGCAAAACAAAGTCTATAAAGAAGTAAGTATTTCTAGTGTTTTTGTAACACAGATTCTGTAAATATTGTTTTCCCCCAAAAAAACAATAAAAGGGGGAACATTGCATCCTCTGCAAGAATTCATAATAATTCAACTGAATCGCACATTCTTGCAGTTATAGTGCCATTTTTAGACCTTTGATTAAAGGTAGGGCTTGGCAGTGATGTTTGACCTAGATGATTTAAACCAGTCCCAACCTTCTTATAAACAGTTTATCAGATGTTTAACCACAAAAGTGATTGTTCTGTTTGTAGCTATAACCTTGTTCAGGGCACTTCAGTGGTCTTCTAAAAAGCAGGGTGGCTATTTTTGGCAATGTTGTTTGTTTAATTACTAAAGTTTAGAAGGCTGCCCATGTTTGTTCTGTATGTTTAATATGTTCTTAAAGGTCCTTGAATTTGCTGCTTCATCATCTGTTATGTTGCATTGGATAGAGACTCTGCATTTTGACTAAGCATGAGGTGCACACAGACAGCATGCTGCCCTCCTACCAGTGTACCATATGATATAATAGGGGTGATGTTGTGTCACTCTGACTTGCATAATATGACACATTGCCCTGTTTTAAGCAGGCTGGAAATGTAAAATCTATACATTAATACATCTTCTAATGTTTAAGTCAAAATTGTTTATTTTCCGTTCTGTGATATGTTTTTATCAAGTGTTAGCACGTCACCTTTTTTAAATTTAACACAGTTTCTCTAGTTGTGGTTCCACTGTGTACCCATGTGATCTAAATACAGCTGGTCCTTGAGTAACATTGTTTGGTTAAAACGCTGATGAGAAAATACCCACGCTCACTCTCAATGTCTCCCTACCTTCTCCACTGACTGCTTCTGTGTCCCCGTCTCCTTTCCCGGAGCTCTGTTTCTTCTCTTGTCTTTTTGTTCCCTGTCTTCTTTCTTCGCCCGCTTCTTCCGTTGTCTTCCTTCTTCCCTGTGAACCAGGCCTCCCGGTGAGCTTCTGCAAAAGGGCAAAGCCTCAAGGCACTCGGCTCTCTTGTGGAAGTGCGCCGGGAGAAACAGACAAAGAAAGAACACATGGGGATTAGCCCGCAAGCCTGAACTGGTATAATTTTGTTGTACATCATTTCGCAGTTTCCAAGAGACCATTAACAATGTTAAGTGAGCACTAGCTGTAATTCAGTTCCTCAGTCTTGCCCCTCTGTCATTGGACAATTTTATTGTTTAATCTTAACAAAATTTAGAATTCCCCTCCCAAATCTGAAATAACCGCACTTATGCCAACTTATCTGCTTTTTTTTCTTTTCTGCAGTGATGTTGCCAACATTAATGTCCTTGTGCCAGGTGCTGGACTTGGCAGGTTGGCCTGGGAAATTACCAGACATGGATATTCTTGCCAAGGGAATGAATGGAGTTTCTTCATGCTCTTTTCTTCCAATTTTGTACTCAACAGGTATGCGACTTATTCCTTCCCCTCCAATCTATGTGGAATCTGCTTGTTCTGTATAAATGTAATAAAGCTCAAGCCGCACATTTTCAGAGATTCACAGAAACAAAAAAACATTAGGACACTAGAGAAAGAATGTGGTATGGTGCATGGTTGTCCAGATTACACATGCTCTGAGTGATTATTAAAAGGGAAGCTCCCTACTCTCCCTCCTACTTCTTTCTATACCCCCCCTTTTTTTTTCTTTTTTCTTTTTTTCTTCTCTTTTCTCTCCCTTCCCGGTTATGTAAAATAATGAAAAAAAAAACCTGAGAGCTTTATGGCATATTGTTTGTACATTATACCAATGAGCCGATGACGGTTTTCGTCTTCACATACTGTACTACGGTATATTCAATGTGATGTCCGATTGTAATACACATCCTGTCTTTTTTGTTTGTTTGTTTCTGTATTGCACAGATGTTATTCATGTTCTCATTTATGTCTGATCTCAATAAATACTAAGTGACAAAAAAAAAAGGGACGCTCCCACCAAAATGTGATTAATATTAAAGTTTTTGTTTTTGGGTGTGTTAGCCCAACCTACCAAACACATTGACAGCTTATGATACTGTCTGTGGTAATAATGCTCATGTAAAAGTGAAAATCTTCTTTAATATTTAGAATGTGCTCTTTGCCTTACTTGATTGCTTTGGGAATTTTTGTACCGTATTTCCTTGAATATAAGTTTTTTTTTCATTATATATTATTATATTTGAGGTTGTCTTATAATCAGACCTCAAAAAGAGGTCTGACTATAAGACTAAGATCTGGATCCCCCTCTCTGGCAGCCACTGAAAGTCTATGCAATGTGCACAGACAACCTCTTCTGCTGCCAGGAATTCTATGAAGGAGCACCGGCGTGACATGACCTTCCAGCGCTCCATCATAGAAGCCGAGGTTGTCCGTGCGCATCGCGCAGACCTCCAGTAGTAGAGAGGGGGATCTGTGCTTAAATTATTATGCCATGAAATCTCACATAACAAGAACCAATCGCAGATTGGATGCGAGCTCACATTAGTGCCTACTCATAAGCTTATAAGAAAGCAGAGCTCATATGTTTTTATGTTTCTTAAATGTCATGCACTATTATGCTATGAGCAGCACGATAGTAATCATGTTGAGCAGGACAGTATATTTCAATATAACTTTGCCTTTCTGTTTTATAAGTGTCTTTTTTTTATTCCTTAAAGGCGTTTATTTGTTTTGTTTGTTTCTATTATTTTTCAGATGTTCTCAAATTAATGCTTTTAAACTTTATCCTTGGGTTCACCAGTTTAGTAACAACAGGAGTCTGACAGATCAAATAAGACCAGTTTACTTCCCAGATGTCAACCCTCACCATCTCCCTCCCGATGCAAATTTTTCAATGACTGCTGGAGACTTCCAGGAAATCTACACCGAAGCCAGTGAGGTCATAGGATGGGTTTGTCTGTACATGCCTCACTAGTATTGGTGAGAAGGCCTCTGTATTAGTGGGCCAAAGAGCAAATGTGGATCAACCAATGGGTGTTCCAGTTGATTGCTTCTTATTCAGCACATTCAACAAAATTGGCCTATACTTTATTCTCTTTTCAGCAGGAGATCACGGTACTCCATATAGCAAAACAGTTAAAATATTAGGAGTCACCTATCTATTTTTTCTTCCTATTGGTTAAAATCTGGATTGCTCTTACAATTATGACATTTTCTGCATGTGTTTTTTTTTTGGATTTCCAGGCTTAATAGTCAAATCCATATTGTTTCCAGAACATAGGGTGCTATGAATAACAAGTAGTTCTGGCACATCCAATAGGAGCTTTCTGTTTGCCTCAGTAATGCTTACTTAATTTATAGAGCTATGCCCCAGAAATGTTTAACGTACCTAACACCCACAGCGCCTGGCTTAACTAAGCTTTATTGTTTGTTTGTTTGTTTTTAAATCCCTTTTTGTTTTCTGGAAGGTTCTTGGGACTGCGTTGCAACATGCTTTTTTATAGATACGGCACACAATGTCCTTGACTATATTGAAATCATTTGGAAAATACTAAAACCTGGGGGCATATGGATAAATCTTGGTAAGCACATACGTTAATTTGAATGCTATTTCTAGGTCATGTCAAGCCATTTTTTCCTGTTCGTTTATTTGTAGAATTTGTCATTGCGAGTAAAGAGCCATTTGAGCTGTACATTACAGGTTTCAATACATTTCCTAGGGTTTATTAGTTATTTTCATGCCTTCTTGAATTAGTAATTGCAGAAACATAGGTCAGAAGTACCGTATTTCCTCGATTACAAGACAAGGTTTTTTTTTTTCCAGAGGTCATCTTATAATCGGACCTCAAACAGAGGTCTGACTAAAAGACTAAAATCTAGATCCCCCGCAGCGCTGCAGGGGACCTGCATCCTTCTCTTTGGCAACCTCTGCTGCTGCCGGCACTTCTTCTGGGGCTGATGCGCTGGCATGACATGACCTTTCAGTGCTCCATCATAGACGCCCCAGCGGAAGTGCTTGGCGGAAGCGATCGCTATCTGCCATTGGCTAAAGAGGCTACACGACATGTTCTTAATGAATAACAAAGGTCAAGGATGTTGGAAGCATCAGTGTTGTGTGAAATTTTTTTTCCCCTTTGCTGTGCCACAAACTACTATTACAGATGAAGCAGACAGCCCCTATCGGGGACATATTACAGTGTGTTGGTGCCGTGTCACTTATAAATGGAAATGATAGCATTATGACAAGTTTTATTATGCAGTAGAATATAAGAAACAAATTATACTAAAAGAACGTGTTGCAGAAAACTTCCACTAAATGATCAGAAATATTTTTGTTTGCATTAGTTGGCCTAAGCACTAGGTGGCACTGTGTCTTTCTGTGTAACGCTGATTAGGGATTTAACATTACTTGGTGTTATTGAAAAGCAGTGTGTGGAGTTATTTTTTTTATTTAGTGCCAACCATTTACAACATTGTGTTTCTTGTGAGAATATCCCTGTGCTAGTATTTATAATAATAAAGAATAGTCTTCAGACATGTCAACGTGACAGAAGCACAATATTGGTTTACTGCTGCCTTATACACGGCATGGCTGGTACTGTATTGGGCTACAAAAACATAAATAACGAAATATCTTTTCTATCAGTCTCTAAATATTTTTTTTCCTAGGTCCGCTGTTGTATCACTTTGAAAACTTGGCAAATGAACTTTCCATAGAGCTGAGCTATGAGGATATAAAAACTGTAATGTTACAACAAGGGTTTCTCATAGAGGTAAAAGCTTTTCTCTATTTTTTTTTCCTTGTAATATACTGTTCAATCTGTAATTTGTACACTAACTTGTCAGTACCACGTTTAGATTGAGGTACTAGTTTTCATTCTCTTATACATGGAAGTTCTCACCTTTTAAGGTTTAGTATAGATGCAACACATCAGCGATGCAAGTATATTATTTATACATACATACACTGTACCAGTGGTGTTCTAATATTTTTCATTATGTCTCCTCACAGGTAGAAAGAGAATCTGTGACTACAACGTACACTGCAAATAGCTCATCAATGATGAAGTACATCTATGATTGTATATTTTTTGTGGCTCGGAAGCCAGAGTAGAAGTATGTTTTCAAGTTAATAATAATGAACTTTGTAAATCAAATGAAACAACCTAAGATGGCTTGATTGAATGGACACAGTCTGAAAACAACGGTGCCTTCTTATTCTTCTTGTCCAGAACGTCCCAGTTGTCCCAGGAATGTGGACCATGCCAACAACCACACTCCACAACCACACTAGACTGATGGGGATAGTTTTTCCAAACTTCATCTTCTCATATTAGGGATTTTTTTCCTCTCTTATTTTGAGTAGGAGTTTTATTGTGGAAAAAATGATTTTGGGTGAATGCTATAAAGCCTCTCCAGTCCTATTCACGATGCCATATCGTACATGTTCTCCAGATCTATGTACCCATGTTTTGCGATTTCATGAAATCCCTAATGTTAACTACGCAGAAATAGCAGGGTCACGTTACAAGTAGTACTTTGATTTATCCTCATTAGGAATATTGGTGCAACATTATTAATTAGCTAAATGAAATTCAGTAATTTATTCCACTTTTTTTAAATAAATCTTTCTATTTATATATTGTAGATTTGTTTTTCTTTTCAGTTGTTTGGTACTCCATGTGAATTTTGTACTTGAAAGCACTCTTCTCATGCAGACCGTTAAATAGGTTATTCCCTTAGAGTACAGTGATGGAGGTTGACACAGGAGAGCTTCATGGCTGTTTGATCCAACTCCCATTCATGTCAACATATAAATTACACATTAATTATTGCATATTTTGAAAACATGGAATGCTTAATACTAGAAATCTGGTAGGTAGGCATTGTAAAATAATTGTTCAGGACTTAATGAGGCTGTTTACTGTCCTGACAGAAAAGTTATAGCCATGCTGCAAAATCTTTCTTCTTACACCATGATTTACAATTTCTTGTTAGTGAATTTTTCCTGCCAATGACTGGCTAAAGCAACCACTTTGCATCCCACAAAGACTGTACACCCACAAAATCAATGAAGCAGAGTTTGTGATACCCGAAAGCAAAACAAAATTTGTCATGACCACCTGCTGTCCCGCAAAAAACATCTGCTTGCCAACAAACTCAGAATGTGGAAAGGAGGATATCTGTATGAGATGTTCTGCAGAATCCCTTATGCATTTGCAAAAGGGATGACACCACATTTTAAAAGGCAAGTGCATATGATGCTGGTTATCCCTTTAATACAGCCCATTGTTTGCTAAAATATATATACATTTCTAAAAACAATTTAAATCAGCTGATGCTGAGAGGCTGGAAAAATTAACCGTTTAATAGCCCATTGCAAAGATTCTATGTAGTGACTCTACAACTGTGTTAACTAAATGGCTTCAATACCAGTACTAATGGAAACGTTGACTTGTCATTATTTAAAGTTACACTTAATTGAGTCACCTGCATTCAAGCAGGCATATCAACTATAACATGCTGGAAGCCAAAGCACAAATTGTGAGCTATGATCCTGGCACTGTAGAATGGGAAGGAGTCAGCTCCAGAGTGTGTGTGTGATTGGGGCAAAAACCCTGAGAGTTTCCAGCGATCCATATGATATACAATATCAGGCCCCGGTAATTATAATAATAAAGCAGTAGAAGTGCAACCTGAGGTTCAATAGACTGTGTCAAATGATGATGCTCACAGAGGTATGCAAAAAGAGGGCAAATTGAAGGAAAGAGAGTTTAGGCAATATGGAGAAACTACAACTCCTTTCTGCCTTTTCAGGTTCACTTTCTCCTCTCATATCTTAATCACCACACACAAATTAAAATGAAAACTGTATAGTTTTAATTATCACATCACAATTTTACTTTTAAATAATAACATTTCTGGGAAATAAAATGTAAAAGTGCAGGAAGATATCTTGGGGTGTTCACATTTTTTTTATATGTAAATAAAGATGTAAGGCATACAGTACTCTGGCAGTGGAAGGGTTACACATGCTGTGTGGTGAATGGAACCTCTCATGTCAATGTGACATCATAATGGAAGCTACGCACATTACACTGGTTCTTCACACACACAGTGCCATTTTGAACGTCCATCTGAAGACAGCTGATTCCCTGGCAAAGTGAACTGCAGAGTGTCGGCTACCCGGCAAAGAGATTTGCAGAGTGTCAGGATGAGAGCAAGAGATCCGTCAACTGTATGACGCGTGTGGATCTTTTTTTCTTTTCTTTCTTGATCTTTTTGTTGCTTTTCTGTTTTTTTTTTTTTTTTTTTAATGTAGTCAGAGTTAACCTCTTAGTGCCCAGAGGGAAGGGCAGTTCTCAAAGCCATGGTTCCCCAGAGGTTTCCTCCTGAAAATGGGGGTTTTCCTCTCCTGTGTGCTGAGGAATGACTCTTTGTGAGTCCAGAGGTAGCTCTTTCTCTGTCCCCCTGCCCCAATCCATACAATGTAATTTTATTATATAATAAAGCTTTTATTGTCCCCATAATATTTGTTATGTATGAGTATTTTAAAGCCCTAAAAGGAATTAATCGCCTTTGGTTAAAATATATTTCCTACTGAGATGGTGGTAGATAAATGGAACAGCCTCCCAGCATTAGTTGGTAGGGGCTTATACACACACACACAGTCGAGTTGCGCTGAATTTATCCGTAACCCTGACGCTGTTTATAGAATACACACAAGAGGGCGCGTGTATGTAGCGTGTACAGTCTGGCATACGGCCGTCGTCTCTATTGCTTCCGGATATCAGCGAGCGGAAACAAAACAAGAGCTTCACGTGCGGGTGGCTCTTCGAGATTTCCGTTAGTGTCCCGTCGTACGAGTGGCCCTTGTGCGCTGCTGGCTATATTTCCCGTCAAAGTCCGGCTCCCCTGGACGCTACAATGTAAGGTGCGATCTGCAAAGAAAGTCGCGAACACATTTCAGTTCGCACAGCAGCCGATCTCGGTTCGCAGCGAAAGTAGAACCAATGGCCAAAAGGAAGCTGGAGCAGCAGCTGGTCACCTTTCACCCCCCGTGTAAGAAGTCGGCGTATGAGTCTAATCTGTGTGCCCCGCAGAGCACTCACATTGCCCCCAGGAGAAAGCGGAAGCTAGATTCCGACCCAGATGGGGTATCGGAAGTCACCACCCCTTCAGTGCCGTGTGAGACGCCGGCCCGGGAGCGAAGCCCGGAAGGATCCGTACCTGTTTCCAGCAAGAAGAAGAGACTTGAAGAGAGCCGGTCCGTCAAAGCAGCGGTGTACAAATACCAGGTACATTAACCCTAAGCATCCCGCTTACAAAGGGGTACTGGCTCTGTGCGTAGAGAAAATGCCTTGTATTTCGGTAATTGAGATACATTTAGTAAAAAGTACTATATTGAGTACCTGATACTTGTGTAATTAAATAAGAAATACTGGAGTTCTGCCCCAGCCCCCACCCACCTGTAACTGCATTTTCTAGTCTGCTGATCTGAACATACCAACTACCCCAAACGGTTCATGTTTTTACGATCTCCTTACATGAGAATAATTGGAAGCTTCCAGAAAGCCATCTAATTGCTGGTCATGTGACTAAATTCTGCACACTTGTGCTGTTGGCGTTCCTAGAATTTCTGTTCAGGCCTCTTGCACCTGAGCTTGCCATAGACAGACCGGTGTTATCCAGCCAGTGACCCGCAAAAGGCTTCATACGGCCTTTACTTACTCAGAAATTCACAATTGATGTTGTGTTACAGAAAATTTAATTGTTGATCCTCAAGGATCTCTAACTATGTCTTCCGTGTATTAAACGTTTTGTTCCATAGCAGTTGCATGCTTATGTGAGATCCTAAAAGCTGTCCATTTGTAGTAAAAAGGTGGGAACATCTCTATAGGCTCGGGATTCATTCCCACTCTGTTCATATGTGTCTGTAAATAAGTGCGTGGAGATGAACAGCAAATAATATGAAACCTTTCAATATATGTTCTCCATAGGCGTGATCATTGTTGGGTTATAACGGATGTTACAGGGAATAGTTGGAGACAAGGACAGTACTTGCCAACAAAACACTCAGTAAATGCTACTTAAAAGCACTTATGTCAGGCACGTCCAAACTTTTTTCTAAGAGTGCCAGATTTGATGAAGTGAACATGTGCGAGGGCCGACCATTTTGCCTGACATTTTTTGAACCATTAAAATTAAATGCAAATTAACTATTTTATGCAAAGTTTATTGAAAACGGCATACCACATCTATCCCTTTCTCACTATCTCCCCTCCCTACCCCCCCTTCTCACAATCTCCCCTCTCCCTCCCTACCCCCCCTTCTCACAATCTCCCCTCTCCCTCCCTACCCCCCTTCTCACAATCTCCCCTCTCCCTCCCTACCCCCCTTCTCAAAATCTCCCCTCTCCCTCCCTACCCCCCTTCTCACAATCTCCCTCTCCCTCCCTACCCCCCCCTTCTCACAATCTCCCTCTCCCTCCCTACCCCCCTTCTCACAATCTCCCTCTCCCTCCCTACCCCCCCTTCTCACAATCTCCCCTCTCCCTCCCTACCCCCCTTCTAACGATCTACCCTCTCCCTCCCTACCCCCTTCTCACGATCTACCCTCTCCCTCCCTACCCCCCTTCTCACGATCTACCCACTCCCTCCCTTCTCACGATCTACCCACTCCCTCCCTACTCCCCTTTGTAGGTCACTTACTGTCAACTCCTGTGTTGGGAGCGTGAGGCGTTTGTCTCGGGTGCCGCCGCTTCACTGGTGAGTGCCGGCATGTGACGTCATATGCTGGCGCTCAGCGTGAAGCGCAGGCACCCGAGACAAACGCCTCACGCTTCCAACACTGCACTCTGGGCAGCGCAGAGGCAGGCGGCGGCGAGCAGAGGAGTCCTGGATTTCTGTCAGTCAGGGGGGCCCAAGAGGTGCCGAGCGGTCGTTTTCAGCAACCGCTCGGCACCCCTTGGGCCCCCCTGACTGGCAAAACTCCAGAGCCCGGTCGCAGTCGCGACCCCGGTAGTTCCGCCACTGCCTACAATTTCTTCATCAGATGCCCTTGTGGCTGTGTGTGCCGGCGCAGGGAGAAGGAAAGCCCAAATCTAGCGACGTCCGAGATCGCAAGATTTGGGCTTTCCTTCTCCCTGCGCCGGCACACACAGCCACAAGGGCATCTGATGAAGGAATTGTGTAGGGGAGGGTTAGATTTCAACCCTCGTCTACAGTCAAACATGAACCCTGTTTAAAGTTACTGTAGACGAGGGTTGAAATCTAACCCTTCCCTACACAATTTCTTCATCAGATGCCCTTGTGGCTGTGTGTGCCGGCGCAGGGAGAAGGAAAGCCCAAATCTCGCACTTTCCTTCTCCCTGCGCCGGCTGATGACGCCAAGTCCCGTGGCTCACTTGGGGGGCCGTATCAGTCCGGAACGCGGGCTGCAATTGGCCCGCGGGCCGGACTTTGGACATGCCTGACCTATGTGAAGCATAATATCTATCGCCATATATTGCTTAGTCCGCGACGTGAAAGAGCCCGATCTCGGCGAGTCCTATCTACATCATTGATGGTGTCCAGAATTCAGTGCAGTTCCACTGATTGGGCTTCATGGCAAAAAATACAGCAATGTTAGGACTACGTAGGACTCGCCAAAATTGGGGTACTTTGACGTGAATACGAAATCCTCAATATTAATGCCTCCGGTGCTGTTAGATGGTACTAGAAGTAGCGGAACTTGAATTTCTATGCTATTAAGGATGTATTTTTCAGCATATCACAGCCATGAGTGCCAAGAACATAGTAATGGAAATGCTCAAAATGTGATTGTTAAAGTTTTTTTTTTTCTTCTTTGTAGGATGATGAGAAGTTCTCTGAATTCAATACATTCCAATTTTGGAAGACGCCATTACCGCAAGTGGATTTATCTGAAATAGCAGCTGGGACTTGTGAAGACAGTAATAACATTACACAAATCGCCACCAGAGATGTAACAGAGGAGATGGACAGCTGATATATACGATTTCATATAAACTGCAACAGTATCGCTGTGTACTGTCTCATGGTTTGAGGGTTCTTTATTTATTTAGGGCTGGAATTACAGGCTTCTTAGGAAAAGGATTTGGAAATATCACGTCGGCTTTAAAGGCTCAACTAGTGTACATGCGATTGGTTGACAATATTCTTTGATTTCAATGGCTGTGCTGCAGAACATCTGCAGGACATGTACTTCAGTATGGTTCCTATTAACATTTCTTTTGTTTTAGTAGAGGTGGCCATGGGGGGACCAATTTGCATACAGTCAATATCTTCAATAAGTATTAAAACGTTTATAAAACAACAATCGTGACGAATAGACTGTACTTGTTATCAGGAGGAAAGACCCGAGCCTTAATTTAGCTAGAGCTACAAAAACAAGGCTTTGGGCATGCGAAAAAGAAACAGGAAGAAATGTCAGAAGAAACAAGTGTATTTTGCGATCATCAGAATGAACTTATTCTGTACAAGACAGTTTGACATTAAGTGACCTGTTGTAATAAATGTATATTAATGTGCATAGCACAGATTGGTGAACTGTTACCACCGTTGTGGTAGGCCATAAAGTTGTTATATTTTCACCTTTTTATATAAAAAAAAAAGTTACCATAATTTACTTTTGTTTCAGATTTGTATTGGTGTTGATGAGAAAAAAAAAAGATTGCATTATATTTAAAAGTCTCTGTAATATTATGGTCCAGGGATCCGATTCACTGTTGTAAGGTTGTAAATTATAAAAGAGAAATCAAAAGAGGGTGGCTGCAGAATAAGAAACAATGCTTTTTCCCCTCCATTACATTTTTTTTCTTAGCTATCATAATCTGTACAACCCGTTTAAAGGACGTGAAAAGTTCCAGTCGCTTAACTTTACACATACCCTTTTTTTTTTTTTTTTACTTAGCCCAGGCTGTAAGAACAAAATGATTATGTTTTAGATTATATGTCATGTGCACATCTTAAACTTTCAATTGCCATTATGTATGATCTATAAAGTTGTCTTCTTTGCAAACATGCAAATAAAGTCTGCAAAGTTACACTACAATAAGCTGTGATCTACCTTTTTTTTATAAGATTTTAACCTCAAGAAAAAATTGTGTGCTGCTGTTGCAATATAGAAACCAAGATTGCATTATTTATTGTAATGTTTTAACCCCCTGAACACAAAGTAGCTGCAGCAGCTTGTAATGGTGGTAAATTAAGGAAGGGGTCTGATTCGAGTTTGCTATCCACGTGACACCTGGAGAAGTCTCGACGCACATGAAGGCAAGAATCTAAAACACCTAAAATTTGGTATTGCTACCAGTCTTTTTATTAAGGATTACGTTCCACTGATCAGTACTCAGTATTTCCTTTAGGGGGTGCTGTTAATCTTGAATTCAGGAACATGTATCCAGGAACATGATAGGCAGGCTCAAATTACAGGATTAGATGCTCCCCTGCTTGATGGAATTAGGAACAATAATAGCATTTTAATACCGTTCCATAGCAAAATATTTGTGTAATAAAATTTCATTTTAATACCTCTTAAAATGAAGTGATGGTACAGAAACTGCAGACAGTAGGTAGAAAGTTTTGATTTTTAAGTCAAAAAAACTATTTTACAATTAACATTGTAACTAAGTGATGTGACACTTATGAAACGTTCCGCTTCAGGTATTTTCCATTCACCTTTGTAAAATGTAGGACCCTGTTTTGTGGCTGCACATAAAATCCTTTTGGTTGTTTATGATGATTAATGAAAGGTGAGTTGACCCCTGGGAGCCTGGATAGTGGCATTATTTACTAAAGGGAGAGTTTGC
This sequence comes from Spea bombifrons, assembly GCF_027358695.1. Taxonomy (NCBI): domain Eukaryota; kingdom Metazoa; phylum Chordata; class Amphibia; order Anura; family Pelobatidae; genus Spea; species Spea bombifrons. Next base: position 101,877,055 of record NC_071087.1, on the reverse strand, counting down.
TGGATAGTTGTAGTTTAACCTTGCTCGCTTTAATATTCATTATGAGAGCTGACCGGTTGTTCCAGGAAGCTGGGCTGAGCTTGCCCTGTGTAAAGCGTAACTGCACGGGTGAGGTGGCTTTGAATTTTTTTATACAGATCCTGCCTCTTACTACAACAGAAGCTCATTTGTGTTTGACATCATCATGTAGAGCTAAGTCACGTAGTTGACATGTCAACTCCCTTTCTTTAGTGAATAAACCCCAAAAGAGGTGGCATGTAAATGCCCTACACCCATGTATTTTTTTATTTTTATATAGCAACTTCCATTGCCCTCAGCCACGTACGAATGCACGGGAAAAGAAAAAGGCTGGCATACTTGTGAAAATATATATATATTTTTTTATCTAAACTGTGTTTTTATAGTGTATTATCATTTAACCTTTTATTTTCTGTCTGTCTACCTTGCCCTATTTTGTGTGCAGTTGCGCTGTGAAATGAGCATGTTGTAATGTGCCCTGTAGGTTTAAAAATATATATATATATACAAAAACCTATGTGTGTGGGGTATTTCTATTATCTAGAGATGCAGCTGAATACATTTTGGGTTGCTCTGCAGTTGGATGTACTCTGTGCAAAAAATCCTAAGAAACATGGAAAGGCTGGTAGAAAAAAACAACCAACTTGGTCCGGTTGCCTTCTTCCAAAAAATATATACTTTTGTGGGGGTATTTTGAGCTGTAAAGAAGGGGTTAATGCATATGTATAGTTTATTTTAATTTATAAAGACACTTACATTGGTTTATCCACACACCGCTAAAGTGCACACACGACCACCAATAATAAATAAATAAAAATTGTGTTTGTACAAACCCAAAATAGTTAAATGAATGGAGAAAACTCTCCAGGTGTAGCAAGTAAAGCAAACAAGGTGCTAGTCTTTGGATTGCAGTGATATCCCACTGAAAAGAATCCAATATAAAAAGTAGCGCTTGAAAATACTGTATACATCACCACTGAATATTATGTAAAATCTTTTTATTAAATCTACAATGACCACACATCATAAAACGTAGAACATAAATACAATATAAAACATAAAAAAGCTCAAATGTAAAAGCAATCAAACAAGAGCCTGAATGTACGGCAATGTTACAGGCTGCAGAAAACAGGGACTGGTATGTTTAATCCAAGCTATCTCTGTATACAAAGACTATTACATACTCATACCTCCCAACATTTAAAAATGTGAAATGGGGACACTATGACTAGGCATCATGAGAGTTGTAATCCACAAATAACACCTGTCACGTCATCTGCTGTTAACTACAGTTCCCAAGAGGCTCAGCCACAATGCTTCCCCAATGCTGGCTGAGCATTATGGGAAGTGCAGCCAACACTAAAGCTTCAGATGTTAGCTGTGAACTACATTTCCAATGATTCTCAGCAAGCCAGGTGTCCACCATGATCCTGGCTAGGCATCATTGGAAGAGTAGTCCACATCAGCAGAGATTTTTTTTAATAAAAAAAAAGGCTAATGTCAGCCTCCCTCCCAGGACCTTTACACACTGCCTTTACATGCACCTGCTCATTAACACGCATATACATATGCACTGCCCTTACACACACCTGCCCGTACACACTGCCTTTAGACACACCTGCCCCTAAACACACATATACACATCCACTGCCTTTACATACACCTGCCCATAAATAAACATACACACACACATACACTGCCCATAAACATACTTCTACGCATATACATATACAGTGCCCTTACACAGACCTGCCCATACACACTGCCTTTAGACACACCTGCCCATAAACACACATATACACATACACTGGCCCTACACACACCTGCTCATACACACACCTGCCCATGCACACATATACATGTACACTGCCCTGACAAATGACTTCCCATTCACACTGCCTTTAGACACACATATATGCGCATATACACACCAGCTTACAAATACCTTCACTGCTCTTCTACACACCTGCCCGTACACACACACTTATAAACACACACATACACTGCACCTACACCTCTTTCTCCTCATCTCTTACCTTTCTCATCCTTACTGTGATGTCCGTCATTTCAGACCTCTGCTTTAGTGCTCCCTCATCACTATGCGCCGGCTATTGATGCAGAGCGTGGGGGTACAACATCATATCCCGGTGCTCGGCATTCATTTCCAGCGCATAGCAATTAGGGAGCACGAAAGTTGAGGTCTAAATTGTGATGTAATGTTGGGCCAGTTAGAGGGGTTTGTGATCTCCCTAACCAGTCCTGCAGGCTGCTGTTCGGGTGGCTGTGCTTGCCTCTCTCCTTCATACGGCCCTGGCAAAGCGGGACAGAGGTAGGGATAGGCGGGACAGCGGGACAGAGTCCCAAAATCATTGGGGAGCATTAGTAACTAATGTTCTGGGCAACCTGGGAATGTAGCTGAAAAGCCTGAGTATACCTAGTCTCCTTCTCGCAGAGCTTATACACCTTTACTTCATACCTGGAGCACTTGGGAGGAATATACTGTTTGAATCCCAGATATTTCTTCCAGGTGCAAACGTCTCTGCAAACTGGGGGTGCTCCCAAGGGGGCACAGGCTGGATAATTTCATATCCTTGCCTAAGTAGAGATACGACGAAGCTCCAGTAGGAGCGGATGGAGTGCTTTTAATGATGACCATTATTATTGTGAATGCCCAGGATTTAAGAAATTTTATTCTTAAATCTTAATCTTAAAGGCCAAGAAGGCATAAGCCTCCTCAGTGCTATACCTGCACTGCATTAACCCCTAGCAGGTAAAAAGTACATCAAGCTAAAAAGTGGTGTCTGGGAACATATTTTTACATTTTTTTGACATTTTTATTTTGAAATGTTATTACTTTTTTATTTATGTTTTAACTGTTTTTACATTTTAAATATCTTTTTATATTTTTGTTTCTTTCGAAAACACTCTACACTATCCCCAATTCCCTCCTCCCACTAAACTATTATTTTTATTATTATTTTATTATATTTTATATATATATATATATATATATATATATATATATATATATATATATATATATATATATACGGTATATTTCCCAGGGTTCAGTAGTGTCACTTTAACAAAGTATCACTTTTTAAAGCAAACAGTGCTGAGCTTGCCAATGATAAATTATGCACCTTGTCCAACTAAAAATGAGATGGACATATTGAAAAGACTGCTCAACCTTATCAAAGAAGAAAAATGCATTTTAAAGTACTTTGTAAATTCCCACATGGTATAATACTTAAATGTACCCTTCCAAGGGGATATGACTGATCATTAACAGGAAGCTGGTGCCAGTTAAAGTGTTAAGTAAACACTATAATTTCTCAATACGTTTTCCCAGAAAGGTAAAGAAATGTTTTCTGAAACATTCAGTAGAATGAGAACAGTAATTATAATATACATATACAATTTTGGATCTCTTTTCCTCGTTTTTTTCCATTACGACTGATGTTGCATACCCATGGAATAACATAATTCCTGCACGAAATGCTGTTCTTCCCCAAGACAATGAGCTTTCAAAGCTGTAGCAGCATCCTCGTCACATCATGTTTCCCCATCTTCTTCTTGCCGGTTGCCCTGGCCAGTGTCTGGAGTGGCCATAGTTCTTGCCGTTTTAAAGCCTGGAGAAGTCTTGAATCTTGATCATCATGGTGGCGCAACTATGTAAAATGGCCAGAGACTGACATGATGTCCTGATGAACCAGGACTAAACATTTGCTAACATATCATTATATCTGCATTTTTAAAATTTTTAAATTAGTTTATTTGAATTCATTGCTAAAATACACACTATTTCACAACCATCCAGTGGTCTTAATCTTATGTTACTTTATTTCACCTCTAATTCACTTTACTAGTGGCTGCTGTCTGCTTTCTGATGAGTGAATCATTGAGTCCACTGTGGATCATCAGGGCTCCCAATCATTCTCCTCTTCTGGTAGGGTTCAGGACTGAACTCTGTTGGTACCTGTCCATGTCAACCGCACTCCTACCTTCTGAACAGACTGAAAGTTATTAGGGCCAAGTGGCTTTGCTGGGTGTTTCACACAGAAACATAATGCAGAGCATAGGAAGACAGGGGACGTACAGATTTAACAAAAAGGAACTGTCATGCAAAAAAGATTTTCAACATAATTTTTTCTTAAATATATAAATGGGAACTTATGCAAATCCTATACCTTCAGCATACCAGAGAAGTGTACAATACCACTTAAAAGTGTTGCAACATACTGGACACCCCTCTGTCATTCCTGCATGAGTGTTAGCAGAGCAAATACCAAAGTAAAGGTAAATACAAAACTAAATTTGTATAAACGGAAAATGTACATACTCACCGACAAACCACACGCGTTGCCTTTTATTGTGGTTGAAGAATATAATGTATATTTACTTAAAAAGTAATTTCATTAAGGAATAGGGCATGTTTATTGCCTAACCAGTTCAGTGAGTTTAGCACAGAAGCAGACATTAAAATATGGCATATCCAGAATGAAAAATTATTTATACTATATTTGGGAATTTCCAGTGATTGGACAATTTTAGAAGAACTGTATACCCTTTTAATCTAATTGTACTACTACAGCTTTTAGGCTATTATGAGGCAGGTTTCTAATTCTAATGTTAATACGCCCAGAGTGGCAAATGGTCCATGTGCTGTTAAAAGCCTTCAATCTTTATGACAATGACCAGAGACCGTTTACATAAAACAATAACATTTGAGTTCCATTACCTTGCACTAAGTGACCTTATTCAAAGCCTACAAAGATTTTTTTAAGAAGCATGACATTTTTCTAACAATCATTTAATTAAAGACAACAGGGATTTGGGGGGGGATCAGTTAAACAATTTATGTTTAGGGGTGGAGAGTGGGTCATGACCAAAAACTGCTCCCCTGTCTGGAGAAAGAATAAACTGGCCAGGATAGTCAGATCTTTACCTGAAGACTCCGGGTCAAAACTGGAGAAAACAACCTGTGCTTTACTAACAGACAGCACTACTATGTATAATTAGCACACATGCATTGGAAGGGCAAGTTTTAACTCTGCTGACACCTGTCCAACACAATGGCACAAGCTGACATTAGCTAGTGTGCCCTTGCACTGAAAAAGGTGAGACATGCTGGAGGTGGTCATTTCTGCAAATGGATCATTATTGACATGTTCAGAGCTGGAAACCTACTGCATTTAGCCTAGTGTCTCCTTGTGAAGGCATAGTCTTAAGGCTCTGGCTTGCAAACAATGTTTGGTAATGGTAATGCCCACTTCTCACCCAGGTTCTGCCCACTTTCTACCACTTCACTTTCTACCAGGAGCTAGTCAAAGCCCTTGTCATGACCACATCCCTTCCTGCTATAAGGAGCAGGAGAGGGGGAGCTACAGACAGAAAGCTCTGGGAAGTTCCCAGGTATGGACATGACTGTTCTTATAATGAAAACATATAAATAAATTAAGTCTCAATAATTAACCCACCAGGAAAGGCTTCTCAGGATGCATAGATTATTCTTTCTGCAATTTCTCATTTGGCTGCGTAGGTTTCCCCTCCTTTATGTCACTTTTACCCCCCTCATTTTAAATTAGCACTCTTTCTTAGAATTGTCCCTGTTTGCTTTCACATTACTGCAAATGCCTGCTTGGATTGAGGACACCAATGTTAAGTCCACAAACCCCCTACCCCTGTGATTTTGTTTTGAGGGTGGCACTGTCACTAGTCACTTCTAGGCTGCACACATTAAATACACCAATGGTAACCTCAGCATTTTTTACAGGATAAAACATAGTAAATTCTACACAGTGCCAACCTTTTTTATAGCCTGACAAACTCACTTGGCGTCTATGCAAAAGTTTAGGTGTAACATGCCATTTGACATTTGACCGCTCTTAATCCAGCCTTTAGAATAAACTACTGAACTTAAAAGCAACTAAGATCACCAATGTTAATCATTTTCTACACTTAGAATTGATTGAAGCCAGACTAAGTCACAACCTCCCAAGTACTTCACCAAGGTGACACAAGCCGTGTCTCCAACTGCAGAGAAAGTTGTTTTTATTCTAACTTTCTGACAAGATTGTGATTTTGTCTGATCAAAGTGAATTAATTTCCTTCCTCTGGCTCGTAAGATAGATCTTAGCCTGGCAGAAGCATCTGGATCAGCTGAACCGGAGAAGCTCAATTCAATGGCTGGAGCCTACATACTTGCAGCTTGTGAGCATGAAACAGGTATGTATATGGGTTTCCTTGCAGGATCAGTGTTTATGATCTATTTTGACGCTGTGCATAGAAGACTGCTTGCATTCAAATCCTAAACCACATTTAGCATTGCTTCAGAGAATTTCTAATTGTTTGCAATCTAACAATGTTAGAATGTGTATATAGTTATGCACAATTTTTTTTTGGTATAAATCGTCATTATATTGGAACTTTCCTCCCTGTTTGAGTGAGAAGGAACGAGGCTGTTTCGAAAAAAAAAAAAACAGAGGGTACCAGGGTATCTACTTATGAGCATTCTTGCTGAGAAGTACACTTGAAATATATCTTTCCTATAAGGAAAGATGTTCTTTAACTATAACCCTTGCTAGGTTTTCCCTAAAAGAAATTAAATACCAAACTGGAGAGAGCCTTCTGAAGAGTGGTCACAATTTATTTCCCTTTGCTTGTAAGACTTAATAATTTTCTTGAGAGGAATGTTGTATTAGACAATTAACTAAATGAATCTCATATTACATTACAGTTAGTAGCTCCATTCCAAAAGAGAGAGAAATAGCTCCCTGCCCCTAATACAACAGGATGTGTTTTCAATAACCGACAAACACATTACTACCAGCTACAAAGCAAAGGAAGTTGTTGGAAGGATGTACTGTGTGTACTTGTTATAAACAAGCAATGCAGCTAAGACTGTAAGTAAAAAAGTAAAGATGGTCTCACTTTAGCAAGAACAATCTCTCCAGTTCTTTTTTTATGATATGGGCCATCACGGACTGGACCAGGGGGCAAGCCTAGTGACCGCACTGTAGTAGTGATGCGAGCTGCTTTGAGGGCAGCAGCTTCACTTGGGCCAAAGGGTCTGAGCCCATTCCCCTGTAGACCATTATAGATCCACTTGAGTAGTATTGTGTTGTTGTTGCTATCTACATTTGTTTTAAGAAATAAAAATATTTTCTTTTTTTTCAGAGAGTTGTATTATGTATGCAAAATGCTTTATTAGTCTTTGTGTTATTGTTGATTTGTAGCATGTTGTCGCAGATCTGTTGCATACTGAGGAACCTTTAGTTACATTACAGAGAAATATACATTTTAATATCACTCATTATTATAATATTACACTTAGAGCACCTCGCATTTTATTATGTATTTGTAACCTGGCATTTTCCCGCTAGCAAGATGTACAAGTAGATAGGAAAATAGGTGGTGAAGTCGTGCAAATATATAATTACTAATAAACTGCTAAATGTTTTTAAATTTTAACCCAAAATGAAGCTGCTTATAATGCCGTTTTGTTCAATGTAATGTTTTTCCTTTTTGTGAGGTGACAGATCAATTTTTTATATGTTTTTGTGCTGGTCAAAATAGTAAACTTTCCTAATCTGTGGCCTACGCCACTTTTGTCACAAAACTTATGACACACTTTACAGTATACTTTATTGTGTATATCCTACTGTTTACACAGTATTTTCTCAGCAAAATTAACCTTTGAACTTAATGTCAGCAAAATGTTTCACTGAATTACATTTGTTCACACATATGCATTTAAATGCTACTTTTGACACCTATAAAGCTTCCACATGCCAGCTTCATAAACTGTTTGTTGGCATGATACACATGAAAACCTTAACAGGCTTATACTAGCTCAGTCAGAACACACTAGTTGTTTAATAAAATAAAATGAAAAGAAAAATGACTAATTTGGCCTAGATAAAGGTAACAAGCAATTCGAGCACAATAATAAAAGGAGGCTGATTTGTTGGGAGTGTATCTGGGGTTTTGGGTGGGTGTGTGGTGTTTATGTACACACATATATCAGTACACAGAGTGCTTATGCTTACAATGAGCCATGTACAGCAAGCAGAATAGAATACACTTCAGTCAATATGAGCATCCTGCTCCATATTTAAATGAGTTCCAACCACCCTGAGTATTCCCCATATGCATATGCTGCTCCTTACACATAGCTTTGGGCAGATCACATGGTTGGAATGGCAGAAGCCTATGAGGGGGTTTGGGATTAGCAGATGCTATGAGGGGGCATTGATAAACTACTGATAGGCCATACTGAAACAGTCCAGTCACACAAATCCGCTTCAGACACCCTGACCATCTCACTCTAAAATGCACACTTAAACAAAACTGACACAAACTAAAGGATACAGAGCACACCCAGCCCCAATCATGCACACTCAAGTATACATACAACTATCAGCCAGAACTAACACACACTACTGTCAGCCAAAGTGGGCACTCAAACACACCTTACTGCCAGCCACACAGACTTGTCATTTTCAACCACATAGATGCCTACACAAGAGGGAGAGGGTGAGCCTAATGTTTGTGGCGCCTGGAAGATGGAGAGGAGGAACAGGAGATATAATGGATGTGTATGTAAGTGTAAGTTGTTAGAGTGGATGGGCGTTGGAGTGGGTCTGTGTGTTAGTATGCATGCTTGTTAGTTGGGAGGCCCTAACTCAGGAGCCACTAACCCTAAGCTTGCCCTTGCTCTGGTGGAGTGATGGGTGGAATATGCCTGGGGCAATGTGTGGAATAGTAGGGTGGACATGGGAGGGAAATGGAGGCCCAGGCTTAAAGTCTGTACTGGGCCCCAAGATTTCTGATGGGGGGCCCTGGAGGCCCCCTGCTTCATATATAGTTGCTCTAACAAACTAGAGCATTAAAGTTGACTGTGGCTGTTAAAATGGCCAATAAGTTATGTAGCCACACATTACACTTTAACCATGTCTGCATCATAAGGTGCAAGCATTTGCCTGGCACTTCTGTCATTAGACTTCAATGGTACCCCTTACAGATCTTTTTATAGTCCTATTTACCATGTTATCTTATTACAAGAGATTTGCATTCTAATTTATTTGATTTGGTGGCATAGACAACACTTGGCCCCCCCAGGAATATATAATCTGCATTACCACCAGAGGACAACAGAAGGTAAAAGTTTAGACAAATACAGTAGGAGTAAAGATGGTTCTAAAAAAGCAGCACACTTATTTATTTTAATGGGTCAGCAATTCCTTACTATACACATACTTATAATATATAAAGTAAAAATAAGAAAAACAAAACAACAACAAAAATATTTTCCCCCTTGTAAACAGGTGTAAGGGTCACTGTGTAGGACTCCTTGTTCCAGTACAGTGTATCTCTGCTCTGCAGAGGGAGCCACACATAAAGTTCAGATTCTTCAAGCAGATCAAGGATCAAATGTTTGTCTACAGAGATATGTAAGGTGTTTGTGTGAAGGATCCTCCTCTACCTCCTCCTCCTCCACCTACTGTTGGAGCTGCAAGTGTTTCCCTGGAGGGTGGGGGATCTGTATCTCTACATCGCCCCTTCCCTGTCTCCCTGCTAAGATTGTTGCATGGAAGCTGTAAAGAGAAGTCCCTGCTGATCCAGTTACTACTTCTGTGTACTCCAATCCTGGGGTCCTGGGAGAAATGAAAGTGCAGCTGAAGGTAAAGTGCCTTCAATCCCTCATCTTCATACACTACTCTTTCAAATGCATCCTCACCATTCCTTCACAGCAGTACAATTTGGAGTATGTCTATATGATTCTTATAATATGCAGAATAGATGGTTTATCTGCATCACCAGTACAAGAAAATTCACTCTCTTTTTATAACAGCATTCTGGTTACATAATAACATATATGTGTGTGTGTATATATATATATATATATATATATATTACATTTGTGGGTGATGATATGCTAAACACAGTATAGTGCAAAGGATGGTTTAACTGTTGCATGCTGGCTGGATTATAACATTTCTGTACTTAATAATATGCCAGGTATAGTATAAAATGCATGTTAGGTCTCTTCTCAGATCACCACTTGTATGCTGGATAATATGACTTTTATAAAAAAAGCATTTTATAATATAATATGGACTTTAGCTGATATTTTATAAACATTTTATGATACGCCTCCTATAGTACAGCATTCTCCTTGGTCTTGGTAATATGCTGTGTTATGCTGTCTGGATAATACATGCTTCTTATAGAATATCATACACACTGTATACTAGGATGCATGATTCAATGAATTTTTTAAAAACCTCCACAAATGAGGCTAATGGTGGTTACATTTGTCCTTTTTATCTGGAAACTTGGACCAATATTTTGCTTTTATTTGTCTCTCAAGAACAGTACAAAACTGGGGTATATCTGCTGGCTGTTGGGGATGCTGTGAAACCATGAATGCAGAGAATCATTTTTGATCTACACTTCTAGACTTAAGCAAAGTTTGTCTGGGTAAAGTGTGATGCTTTACAGACACAAACTTTGCTTAGGTCTAGAACTGTGGATCAAAAATCATCTTTTAAAAGCTGCTCTTTTCAGTATTAGAAGTAATGTGTTCATAAGGAGGGTGAGCTACCTGTATTAGTTTTAAAGCTTGATTATTGTTCATAGTAATAGGAATATATTGGGGGGGATTGGTCCCTGCCAAAAACTACCCTGGGAAATGTTTTTTTTTTTTAAAACAACCCTCATCACTGACCCAACCTTCCCCTTTTACCCAATGGACCTTTTGGAGTTCAGAAGGACTGTGTTCCAATGGTGAATGCCCTAACGGTTGTAAATTTACCGCTATAAGGTTGATGGGTAATTGGTAATTGTTCACTAGAGGGACTTTTATATTAGCACTAAAAATCAATTTCCACGTCGCTTCAATAAGTACCATGCAGTGGCGTTCACATGAAACGCTGAGCAATCAAGCTCAGAAAAATCATACCAACGGAAGAAAAAAGGGAACATGGAGTAAACTTCCAGAAGTCCAATGTAAGTATAAAAGGAAGCTCTTTCGCATTTCGTGCTATGCAGCACTTAATAATAAGCTTTGATTAAGTGCTGCATAGCACGAAATGCGTCTGGCAAGCCTGTGCGTTGTCTACTTCGCTACATGTCTTTATACTATTTCAGAAATAAAGCATCATTTTACACTTAGTAATATTTCGGAAATGCTATGCACTATTATTAAGTGCTGCATAGCACGAAATGCGTCAGGCAAGCCTGTGCGTTGTCTACTTTGCTACATGTTTGCATAATATTTCAGAAATAAAGCATCCTTTTATACCTACATTGGACTTAAGTAAATGCTGGTTTCCTCTTTACAGGATTCATGAATGTTGATAGCATTGTTTGCGGTATATTTGTGTCAGTGGCCTATCTTTACAGGATTATTTCATCTATAAGATTTCAAGGTGCTATCATGTACGCCATAAGTTATATGAGAGTGGAGGCGTTTTTCAGAGCTCAAAGAAGATGTATTCTACAAGCTGCATCAGGTTCTCTGGTTACCATAGTAAACACTGGAACTTTATTATTAAAGTTATTGCAAACATACGGTATATTTCTTAAAATACCTTAGTTTTAGAAGATGGGAACATGAATATGTGTCTGCCTTCAAAAAAACATTGATATCGAGACAAATTTCTTTGGAAAAGACTGAGAAATGATACCTTAAATGCAGAATATGCATTACTGTTTTTTTTTTTTATATAGATTTCTTACTTAGATGATGTCATAATGACATCTCGCTAACATGAATTTGGCAACTGTATGGTTTTCATTCAATACAAGATAAGGTAATAAAGCCTCACTTGGGTTGTTATCTTATTCTACCTAAAAGCGAGAATGCTTTATAAGAATGGATTTAACAGTTACTGAGAACTACGGATCATGTCGATGCAAGGATTAGTGTATTTACTTAACTCCTTAATGATGATAAAAATAAACTGTTGTAATACACTTTATTAGCTAGATAGATTAAGTGTATTAATAGGGTATTCTTGCCATATTGTGTGTTTTTTATTTTTAATTTCTGTTATAATAATTACAGTCACTTTTAAAACAGCTTTTTAAACTCTTATGTTTTCTTGTTCTATTATTCTTTTCATAGTAATTAGCTATATGCATGTATTCAGTAGAATAGGTTACACTAACTTAAACTAAGCAACTCACAAGGTCCATATGATAGTGCCTTGCGTTAAACCATAGAATGTCTTGGCCTTAATCACATAGACAGTTCATCTATCTATATTTACAGCGCTACAGAATATGACGGTAGTTTATAAATCAATGTGAAAACGTATTATTATTTTGTATTATTATTATCTTTTATTTATGAAGCCCCAACAATTTACGCAGCGCTTCTTACAATACATATATTCAAGGGGTATGACAAGATTAGAATTGACAGGCTAAGACAAATCGATACATTAGGTACATTAGGCTTGGCTTGAAGGAATGGAGTGAGGACAAACATAAGGAATAGAGAATAGAGAGGTAGTGTGGGGCTGTATCAGTGACAGGGAAGTTCTATCAGCTAAGATGGTGCGGCTTCTCTGAAGAAGTGGGTTTTGAGATGTTTATTGAATGTTGGGACGGAGGGTGAATGCTGAAGGTTCCTTGGGAGTAGATTCCAGAGATATGGAGCAGCCCAAGTGAAATCTTGTAGATGGGAAAAGGAAGAGGTGATAAGTGAGGAGGAGAGCCCTAGCCCATGGGAAGAACGTAGGGATCGAGTAGGAGAGTATTTGCTTATAAGGGCAGAAATGTATGGAGGAACACTGTTAACGAGGGCCTTATATGTTAGTACAAGCATTTTAAATTGAATTCTAAATTGAATTCTAACAGGGAGCAGTTGAATGCCAACCAGAAGAGCATTCCAATAGTCAAGACGGAAAGTGATAAGGGAATGAACCAGAGTTTTTGTGGATTCTTAAGTGAGGAATGGGTGGATGCGAGAGATGTTTTTTAGGTGCAGGCGGCAGGATCTGGCAAGGGACTGAATGTGAGGGATAAAGGAGAGTCAAGGATGACCCCATGGCATTGGGCCTGGTTAGTAGGTGAGATAGTCCTGTTGTTAATGGTGATTGAGAATTCAGGTATTGGGTTGGAGATGGAAGGTGGCATCCATGAAGAAATAACAAACAAGCAGTTGGTAATACTAAATTTACAGCGCTACAGAATATGACGGTACTTTATAAATCAATAAATAATAATAATAAATGTCTATTTTATTAACAGGACTTTATCTGCTCTATGTGGTTGAATGATAAAGGACACCTATTAGAACAATATCAAAAAATTATTGGGGCAATGGGAAAACATACTTTTGCTCTGCATTACTGTATGCAACACTACTTTGTAATATAATTTATCTGCAGTGCTTCCAATTTAAACACGTACATTAGGTTTCCATTTTGACAGCAATGAAAAGGAATTGCAAAGTGTTATGTAAAGCAGAGGCAATTAAACATTTGAGAGGCGTTTAAAGCCATAGATATATATGGCAACTCCCATAAACACTGCAATGGTTTTTGGCATTTGGGATTGCCAAATTGCAGCCTATTAAGACAGAGGTCTCACTGGGTGATATTCCCAGCTAAACTAGGACACTTGGCATCTGTTGAATGTTGTTTGCCAACAATTGCCCTGAGAAATGTGGCATAGGTCAACCGTCAAGGCATTGCAAAACTTGTGACGGATACAGAGATGCTGTGTTGAAAAAGATCAAACTGAAAATGGATCTGTCGCTTTTCTCAAATACTCCATATTACAGTTTGATATGCATACCCCCCAACTGTCCAGCTCAGTGTGAGACAGTCCCGATTTTGCCACCCCATGAAGTAGAGCTCAGCAGGACAGCAAGATTCACAACCGCTATTTTCAGTTCCTGATTTCATTCTTTGGTGTGGAGGACATTAGGGCTGCAACTAACGATTATTTTCATAGTCGATTAGTTGGCCGATTATTTTTTTGCTTAATCGAATAAAAAACATTTTTTTTGGTTTATTTAAAATCATTTAATGAACAAACTGGGTGTTAAAAACAAACATCAGAATAAAAACCTTAAAATTTACATTAACGTGTCATTGTACTCTGCACACACAACACTTTCTCTACACTAATCCTTGCATCGACATGATCCGTAGTTCTCAGTAAGTCTCTAATCGCCTTCTTATTTTACTATGACATAATAATAAAAGCTATATTTAAAAAGGAACCCAAACATAATATTTCCCTAGGTTTTAATACCTAAAAAGTTTTATTAGTAAATATTAATTCATATGTAAACTATTTTTGCCATATTTAATAAAAACTATGAGAAAAATGCATTTCCTTCTAGTTATGCACATCAGCCTTATTTCCCCTCAGTATATGCCTAATATCCCCAGAAATGCCTTATATCCCCCTAATATGCCACTGTGCCCTCTGATATGCCATATACTTTCTGATATGCCACGCTGCCCTCCAGATATGCCACTCTGACCCCCAGATATGCCTTATACCCCCAGATATGACTTATTTTCCCCAATATATGCCTATATCCTCAGATATGCCTTATATCCCCCTAATATGCCACTGTGCCCTCTGATATGCCATATACCTTCCGATATGCCACTCTGCCCCCCCAGATATGCCTTATACCCCCAGATATGCCTTATTTTCCCCCAATATATGCCTAATATCCCCAGATATCCCTTATATCCCCCTAATATGCCACTGTGCCCTCTGATATGCCATATACCTTCTGATATGCCACTCTGCCCCCAGATATGCCTTATATCCCCAGATATGCCTTATTTTCCCCCAATATATGCCTAATATCCCCAGATATGCCTTATATCCCCCTAATATGCCACTGTGCCCTCTGATATGCCATATACCTTCTGATATGCCACTCTGCCCCCAGATATGCCTTATACACCCTGATATGCCTTATACCTCCCTATATGCCACAGTGCCCCCTGAAATGCTTTATATCCCCTATATGCTACTCATCTTATATTCTATTAGTTGTTGCAGCCCTAGAGGACATTGAAAAGATGAGTCATTGAAAAGTTGAGTTGTCACAGAAAAAAGAAGTTGCTGCCATGTAGATACAGGTGTTTGTGTAAGCTTTGCAAATCACTTTCTGCTGTTCACCATAAGTGAGTGCTTGGAGGTTATCATTTAAGAGCTTGATGTGAGTACTGACTTAGATTCCTTGACAAACCTGATGCCAATTAAAAAAAAATTAAGCAGAGGTCTTTCCTAAATTACTAAACTGATATTATGGTCGTTCCGGTTGCGTGTAGTTAATTGGGTGTGTTACTTAATGGTTCAACTTCCCTTTTAAATATATTTCCAATATCCCTTTTACGAGTCACGTTGAACACCTGCTGGTCAATTTACGTGCAGTACTTTCCATTTTTACTTGGGGTTCAGTTGTGTCCTTGTGAGTCAGTGTAACAACTCGCAAGTTGGCATTTGACATATTTCAGGATATGGGTCCATGGCTGGCAACATTTCCCCCTAATATATATAAGTCAAGGCTCTCTCCAGTTTGTCCCTAGTTTATTGTGTTACTGGGCTACTGAAGGCTGATAAGTCCACATAAAATTTTATAGATTCTCTCCTTTTCTTTCTCCTCTTTCTGTAATTTTCCCTCTGTTGCAGTTAGTGCATACCCACAAGGCTTGCCTAGTAAAACTTTACCTCAGTTTTATAATGTTTTATAATAAAGTTGTTTGATTGAGACTTCCACCTCTAACTCGGTCTCAACATAGCATATTGTAAATCCTGGCATATAGCACATACACTACCCAAGTTGTAATTCCAAATTCACTCTCATCAACTCACCTGAATTTTTGATATCACCTAGTGGCCATACCAGTATGAAGTGCATCCTCCTTTCTCCAGACTTGAACCTTAACGTAACACAGTTTTGATACAGGATATGCTTTAAAACATTCAATTATTTTGCTTTTCTGTCTATAAACGTAAGGACAAAGTGACAAATGAATAAAAAAAAAAGTTATTTTGACACGATGGCCTGTTTTATGTAGACTCGGAAAGGCACCGAGGAAGATACAGAGGCCTACAAATGTGCCGGCTTGATACATGAACTCAATGTACTCCTGACAGGCTTATGCTGGAATCGTTTAATGCCAAATCTTTGTTAAATAAAATGACTCCTCTGGGTCAATCCATGTAGCTATTGTAAATAGTTTATTTCCAGGTGGCATCTTTTACAGGCTGATTGAACCAGATTGCAAGGGAGAACTCTTGGAACTTTTGGTTTCATGCCCTAGAACACTCTATCTGCATATCTTCTGATAAGAACTTTTACTACGTACTGGGTCACTGAAGTGTTTAAAGTGCACCTGTCATTGAAATTGAAAGTTACCCAACTGGCTAGTTAATGAAAAAAAAATATTTTAGGAGATTTAATTCATGAGTATTATATTTTCCTTTACAAAACTAATTGTTATGCTACATTTGCCAGAGATGTCATCTTCTCTTAGGTAAAACAGCCCTTACGTTTTAAGCCGAATGTCTCCAAAACAATTACATTGGTTGACAAAAAAAAAGCATACGCTGCAGGTAGTATTAATAAATGAAGGTGTTTATTCTGAAGCCTGTGACGACTGTTCAATTTAAATACAAACAATGCTATCATCATTTGAAATCCAGATACACAAAGCCTGTCTATCATCATTGTGTTGACATGCCGCTAAAAGAAACGGATTATGCTAAATGATGTGTAAAATACCATAGCTCGGCATGTTCCGTTGGTTCATATTTACTATCCTAATATGAACCCTGTAGTATGCATTTTAGTCATTTGTTGAAGTAAAATATTCATGTATTACATCCAAAATCGAAATAAGAAGTTTACACGATATCAGAGGTTTGCCGACTGGTGGGCAAAAGGGGAATTATCTCCTAAACCCATAGAGTTGAGTGTTGTCTCTGAATGCATTATAACATATAATTAATTAAATATGTAGTAATTTACATTTTTTATATCTTTTTTGTTGGAAATTGGTAAGCAGGCCCAGGTATAATTAATTGGGAAATATATACATCACAGAGAATTACAAATAAATCACAGATATTAACAAATTAAGTATCACTAGTAGATATTAAAAACATTAACCAAACATTAAACTATAGAATTCTGGAACATGAGACAACATACCTTACATATCTCTAGTGTACAATGTATTTGGTCGCTTTTTATACTTGTTTTAATTTTTGATGTTTTATTTTGTTTTTTTATTATAAAAAATTTGGGCTAGAGATAGCTTTGGGATCTTTTTTTTTTTTTTTTTCCTTTAAATTTTTATTTTTGTTATTTTCATAATACGTACAAACAAATTGAACATTAAATAGACAAATACAACAAAAAATGAAGACAATATAACAATTGAAGGATCTAAATATCATCCTAGGTGTAAGTTGTATAATACATCATATGATATCTTAATAAATCAAAAAAAAAAAAAAAAGGCAAGAAAGAAAGCTTTGGGATTTTTATAGACATCGATTAAGTCTGTTGTAACCAAATGGTACCCTTGAGGATGTCGTGGTGACACCACTGGAGTCCTTGTGGTTTTTTAAAATTTATTTTAGACTGATTTTATAATATATTGTTTAACAATTTTTTGCTGTGGTCTCCACTGTAGCCAAACACATAGTTATCAGAAATCAGGGCTCTGGGGTCCTGCTTTCATGATCACTGTATGGGTGATTAGCCTGCGGGGAGTAATCAGAGATCCCAGCATGACCTGAAAAGATCCTGTGGGATCTCCACTCCTCTTGTTAGTGCTTTGATGGGCTTGGGCTGTAAAACACCGGTAACTGTAACTGTTGTTCTTAATCTGTCAGCTGAGAGCCAGCAATGCTAAAACCCCGGAACCTGCTGTTATGTCCTAATAGTACTTTATGGTGTAATAGCACATCCTAAGGTCAGTAAGGGGTTAAACCATGTAGATTTACTCATAACTGTGCTTTATCTTTACTACATATTACTGCAGAGGAGATTTATAACTGCATTTTTTTATGAGCAATGACTTTATTGGATTCCTAGCTTTAGTTCTAAGAAGACTAGCACATTCAGCTGTATTAGTTGTTGCTATGCCCCAAAGAGGTTGTGTTTGAAACATTATTGAAAAATGCATTGTAAAAAAAGGCAAATGTGGCGGACAGGATATTGCATGGATGTAACACATCTTCACAACTATAAAACCCAAATGAGATTATGCTTCCATATGGTTTGTTGTTAACAAAAAGTATATTTCCAAAGTAAATTAGGACACTTCGGATTAAAGTTTCTCTTTTTCCGGTTCCTTACAGTTCTAAATACAAAATAAACCTATGCAAGTTGCACTTAAAACTTAAAATAAGTGATATACGTATTTGGGGAAAGGCATCTCACAATCTGGATTATTCCTTCTTTTATCTTGGCTTCGCCCTGTTGTTAAATTGATGATTGTTCTCCACAGACTTTATATGGGTGGCTAACATGAAGGGTGAAAGTGCTGGCACTGCCACTGGCTACCTGTGATCTCAGCTTCTGGGGGGGGGGGCACTAAAAGCAGATGTAAGTGGCACCTTTAAAGAAGATATTTGTTATCCACATGTTGTATGATATGAGCACAGTATGATCTAGAGCAGCAACAAATAGCTCCCTAGCCGTTTCCTGAGCCATGGATGCCATAGTACTCTGCCAGTCTGCGTCCAACCAGAATCTGACTGAGAAGCGTGTGACCAGCTAGACAACAACTGTATTTACTCTTTTTTGTCATTATATTCAAGTAGACTCTTCAGATATTCATGTCTTGATTTAATTAGGTATGTGTTTCTATTCCTTTTAATTAGGAATATTCCAATAAGCATACTATCACTTTAATGGCCATTCTTGGGAAATTCCCAAGGTAGGCTACCCTGACTCTCTCTCTTCTGGGGTTTTTTTAGGAGTAGGGCTAGCTGCACATAAGGTCAGGGCTAACCTCAGATAGCCTGAAATGGGTTTGGACTGGGAGGGAAATTGGGCAGAGAATAGGTGTGGCTAAACTGTACTCCCCTATCCCCAAAAAAGATGAGTGAACTGGAGACACAAGGGAGCAATGCCTCACCTGGAACATTTAGGTCAAATCTTGAGAATTCTTTAATGAATTTAATGAATTTTAATGTGTATATTGTGAGCCATTTGATCTTACCATATATCATACAATGGATTGTATGTATTAGGAGCTATTATGGTTTTAGAAAGGGGGGTAAGAAGTTTATAAAGGGGCTTTAACCCCTTAATGACAAAGCCCGTACATGTACAGGCTCAAAATGCATTGTTTTCAATGGGTTTGGGGACCACCCATTGTCCTTAAGGGGTTAATAAAATTACCTTAAGAGGCTTCATTTGATGCAGTCCTGGCCATTTGAAGGACTATCAGTCTAAGAAGCTATACACCATGCCAGGAAATTATATAGCATACACAAAAAGAGAGGTTGGAATGCAGCACTCAGCAGTGAAATGGTGCACGAGCCAGGGTACCACCAAGTCCCTCAATAAATCCAAAATAAAGAAGCAGAGGCTCAGCACTTCAAATGATAAGGTGAGTTTATTTCACACAGGCAACGTTTCGACGCACAGGTCTTTCTCGAAACGTTGCCTGTGTGAAATAAACTCACCTTATCATTTGAAGTGCTGAGCCTCTGCTTCTTTATTTAGGAAATTATATAGAGCTCACAGAAGGAAATACACTAATCAGTTACATATGATACATGGTGCCAGGCCACCCTTTAAGTATGCTAGACAGGGACATTGTGGAGACTTTTGGTCCGTGTAGGGGAATTAAGTGATATGTAGCTGCCTAATCCTATACGTGAAGCAGCTTGTTTCACTGAATGTGAAAACACTAGGCATTACTTTCCCTTTAAATTAGAATTTGCAAACCGTAATATTACTTCACATGTACTACATGGCATTATTTCAAGGCAACTTATTTACAGACTCTTTATATATATATATATATATATATATATATATATATGCTAATAACACATTATTTCATAGACTGAGGAGACAACAAATGCAAATGTAATCACACAAGGACAACACTCAAACAAAGCACAAAGGTATGTAAATGTATACATATAAACACAAAACACAGAGGATTCCGCATACCTCTTTGGACTTTGTAAAAAGATTGTTAAGAAATATCCCTCATATATGTATTTAGGCAGACTGATCACAATGAATTAGATCAAATGAAATAAGCCTGTTTGCAGAAGGCTTCAACATGGATTTTTTTGTTAGCTGAAAGTAATCTTTGGAAATGCATTTGTAGCAATGTCTTCCAAAAAAGCACATTGCTACAAACAGGCTTATATTACGGGTTGTTACAGCAAGCAGAGGTATAGAGCAAACAATGGAGTAAGCAAACAGTAAGAAGAAGGGCTCTACATGGATTAATATAAAGTCCAGCCAAAGTGGTATAGGTGGGATATGAGTTTGCGTGACCTGAAAGAAACAATGGTAGCTGTGAATGGCACAAGGGTCATTCTGGTATCAGTCTAATCTTTATGAGTATTGGATGCTTTTACCTAAGGGTTAAAAGCAGTTCACTGGGTTATACTAATATAATTCAGATCATTGCCCAATTAAGCTATCATGAACATTGATAAGCTATCAGAGGATCGCAGCGAATGCCTGGAATCGACTCACAGAAAGCAATTGTAGTATAAAACTGAAACTCTTTTGCACATTATACACTTCACACACAGAAAAATATTTTTAAAATTAGAGTGAAGCATTTCTTTCCTGATAGTACCTGTAGTATAACTGTCATCAGTAAAGTGGACATTAATCAATACAATTTTAGAAATGTTTGCATGTTGTATTACTGTTTTTAACATGTTATAACACCATAAGGCAGTTGAATGTTGCCATGTTGCCTAGTATGAAACTTACTCCTCATGTTTGCTTGTTTGCTCTTTAAATCTCTGTAGCATGTTATATACCCAACATACCCGGGAACAGTGTCGCTTCTCCAGTTTTTTGAGGGGGGGGACCTTAATCCTCCAGATCGTGGGAGCAGGCTCCTGACATGCTTACTGACGTCAGCGTGTAGTCCTGGCCGCATCCCGCAAGGGTGTTGCCGGGGCATAAAGGTTCCTAGGCATGACAATCAGCTCCAGTGGTTGGGGTCTTTTCAGAGCCTTATGTGTCAAGTGCTCCTATTCATTTCAATGGGAGCACCTTCCTGCCACTGATTGACATTGTCATTGTCATTTTAATGAATAGGAGCACTTGAGATATTGCAAGATATAAGGAACCACAGGGGAAGAATGAATAGGAGCATTTGATATATGGCAAGATGTGGATCCACAAAAGAGGAGGGCAGGTAAAGCAAAATGGCTACAACTGTTAGGTCAGTTAAGTATATTATTTTATTTGTTTTGAAGAGTGCTCTGTGAGTACTTTAATATGTATTATTCTTTAATGGGGATGTCAAGGACATTAAATTGTGCCTTTAATATTCCATCAAGCCATTTTTGGCTGTAACAACAGCGTAAAGACTTTGGATGTAAGTATGTGCCAACTTTGCTGATAGTATCAGGGTTATTTTGGTTCATTCTTCTTGTCAGAATTGCTCCTTCTGGTTTATGTTGATTGGACACCCTTGTAGAAAGCAATTTTCAAACAGTGCCAAACGCTCTCAGTGGGATTGGTCCTGGTGCCCAGCACAGAAGCAAGCATGCTTGTGTGCGAAAGAAGTGCAGAAGACATTCGGAATGTTTGAGGAGGCAAACGTTCATTTGTTTGTGGAGAAAACAAAACTAATACCAATCCCATGTAGTAAAGATATGTTTGTTAGGTATAGCGACACTCTCTCATCACTCTATAAGTCAGTCATCAGTAACTCTTGTAACATCATGTCCTAATACATTAGTTGGGTTGGGTATATTGCCTTTGTCAATAGATGCTCATATGAACTTGGATTGTGTTTAAAGGCTGTTAATACTATATCATGCTTCATTTGTAATTAGTCAATACCCCCTATGTTGTTTGTTGATATGAATGCACTCCAATGAAAGTGTTTAGGATGTGTGCCTGTCAAAAAATAATAATACTGTTAAGCAATTTAAAAAAAGCATGAAGCTATATGTTCAGTTCAAAAAAGTAAACACATACATACAAGCCACAAACTTTTTTTTTTTTTAACAATAAATTTAAAAACCAATCAACAAATATATGGACCCCAGTGGTGTCACTATGGCATAAAAAAAAGCCTTCAACTAGAAATATAAAATGTTTTTTTAAAAAAAACAACCAAACATTTGTTGGCCAAAACTCATTTTCAAAAAATAGTGTAGTTTGTAAGGGAGCATTTTGTCCCTCCAAAGGGTAAAAACAATTATGTATGTACTCAAGAGAAGAGACCTATCCAGTGAAACAAATCCTACATAAAATTGCAACAAATGCGTTTTAGTTGCCAGGGTTGTTATCTAGCCTAACAGTTATAAAATATAACTTACCATATTCTTGCATCCTTAGTGGTTTTCCAATATACCTTGACTCTTTCCTATACCCCATCATGTTGATAACAACTAGATGAACACAAGATTCTGCCACTCTGTAATCCATGCCGGACATGCCTTTATATTTATATTAGATTCATATTTCCCATGTGCATCAGGCCTCACATCTACTGCATAGTGTAGTAGGACTCTGCCCCCTGTTTGAATAAATTGGGTTAATGGGAGGTTTATATAGAAACATAGAATTTGAAGAAGGCATGCGGCCCAAAGCTATATTCTGCCTTGGCATTTTTAAGTCTCAAGTGCATGATTTTACATTTATCAACATTAAACTGCAGATGCACATTCGCAACCATTTTTCTTATATACTTAAATCATTTGCAATTTGGCATGATCCATCCAAAAAGTCCACCCTGTTGCAAACCTGGGTATCCTCTTTAAAAAGACATACCTCACCATTAAGACCTTGTGTAATATCACTAATAAAAATATAAAAAGTACAGATCCAAATATTGACATAAGACTTATTGGTCTGTGGTTGGCTGAGACTTCCCTCCTACCATTTATGTGAAGTGGTACTACAATTGCCAACTCCCAGTCTCCTGGTACTCCTGCCAATAGTGACTGGTAAAATAAGGACACTCTGGGGTTCAAGTAGAACTACTTTCTCTGTAAACACACCTGTTTTACGGTGTTACAGCTTGGCAGTATATTCTCACAATCATCTATGGCATATCCGCAGTGTATATAAACTAGAAAACATGAGAAAGAATATTATCAAGGCTGTGCTGTAATTAAAACAATTGCAAATGATGAGCTGTGTTCTTAATAGTTTTCCCTGGCCCACGCATTTAAAAAAAAATAATAAAAATTAAACGGTGTGATTTATGGAAAGGAAACATGCAGGTTTGACATAATTATGTGAAGCAATCTATACATATAAAAGTCACACACTAAAATGATGTTCCCCTCCCATTTAATTAGTTGCTGAGTTATAATAATACATCATTTATAAAATTATACATCTTTGTTCCGGGTTAATCTCAGAACAGCTTGAAATGTACTAGATATTTAAAGTTGCTATTAAGTGGTATATCCCTATTGTGCCATAAATCTTATTGGACACTTTGGAACCTTTTGCTCTGTACACATACTGCTATATAATTAACTTAAAGCAGGCACCGGCCATGGGCAAATACTGGCCAGAATGTTTATTTTTTAGCAAAAAGATGCATAGGTTGAATGCAACATGGGGGAACTTCTGCTGTGACCCCCTAAGACATACCAGAGAACAGAGGTGCAGAACTTTAGTGCTTGAGGACCACAGTTTTTGAATATCCCTACTTGTTCACATTAAACAGCTTGTTTTTTTTATAGTACATAGTTGATATAGTATAATACATTTCAAATTCATTGTACACAATTTTTTTTGTACAACAATGATTTCAACGAAGAGGAGAATAATATATAATCATTGAGTAATGACGTCCAATCTGGTTTACAAGAACTAATAATAGGTGAGGAGCTCAGTCTTGGCTAAAACCCCATTTAATACCTACCAGAAATGTTTGTTTCCCTCTCTGTGGTCAGTGCAGTAACCTGAAACATACCTTTTCCCTTGTTGCAAAAGAGATCTGTGTGGTCTGAAAACAACTTCCCTTATACTTTTCCCACTGCCACCTTCCCTGTGAACCCTACGGCAATTAGAAACCATTTGTTTCTACTGCCTTCAAGATCTTCAGGTCACTGTGACTTTCTCTATAATAAAACCATCCTCTCCTTCTGTCTCATTTCCTCTCAACCTCTTAATAGATTTTAAGCTTGCAAGACAAGGATTCTCTTATCTGTTATTCTCTGTTATCACTCTGTCTGTTTGTTTAACGTTATTGTTTAATCTATAGTCTCCCATCCATAGCGCTACAGAATCATGTATTATTATAATAAGAATCATGCTATTAAATGTTGCTTTATATGTGCTTAAGGACTCCCATATTGTTATCTATTTATTTTTCAATTTCATATTTAAAATGCAGAGGAATAGATTCTGTTAAAATGTGCTATGTGTACACGCGTATGCGAACATTAAGGTACTTGCAAATGTTCCGAAATTCAAGGGTAGTGTAACAATACCTCAAAATGTTGTTTCTCTTGGTAAACACTGTTATGAGTGCAACATCATTTAAATAAACTATTTACACTATAAAATAAGGGGTTGCCATATTGATAATGGGCCTCCCTTTCTACTTGGAACACACAGGGAGAGGCTATTGTTTTTTTTGTCCATATATTTCACCCTATCTTTATTAGTTGTTGGTTGAAATAATGGTCGAATTCTCCTCAGAAAAAGTTTTCCTTTATTTAGATCATGCGCATAATCGAGACAAGGCACACAACACACAAAAGTCGAAGCGTTGTCTGATTACATGTTTGGATTACATGGTTTATATAACCTCTTATCTACTTCTAATAGCATGCATCATTATGATTGGTTACTTTTCAAGCAGGTTACACCTCTTTAAGCTGCATAATTAAAAATGGCCCAGACTTGACCCTTTGCACACATATATATATATAGAATAACATAGAGTAGATATGTTGGTGTGAACTCATGCATATATCATAGACTAGACATTTTCTACTTCCTTATATCTTTGTCAGCAAATAATATTTACGATAACATAAGCATTTTTCCAACATTAGTGTTTTAGTGCTTTTCCAGGATAACTGGTTACATGATCAGCTTGATCAGAAGAAGGCCAAACACCCTGAGCAACCTTGAGCAACTGTTACCAAATTGCAGTCAGTTTATTGGTTCTGTAAGATTTAGCTTTTAATGTTGACCAAACACAGAATTAAGAATATGTTGGTTTTCCATTATGTCCAATTATATCATCTGTACCTGCTTTAGTTTGTTACTCTTTATAACTTATGCTCTTCGAAGAAGGAATCTCTTGCAAAAAACAAGTATTGACAAATACCAGTTACACCTATATAATTACAGAATTAAACAGTTACATAGCTTACAATCAGACTTAAAGTCCATCAACCTTAACCTTTCCAAGTTTTTTCATACAGAAGGCAAAACAGCTCAAATGAAACTTTAACACAATGTTCTTCCAAAAAGTAAAACAATTCTTTCTTCTTGAACTCCAAAGGCAATTAGATTTTCCCTAAATCAACATTACCTATGCTGTATACTGTGTTTTTAGATATATTTTACTGAATTGTTAATCATGTTAACTATTGGGTTTTTATACACTAAGATCCTGGAGCTTTTTGACATTTTTACCATATGTTAGTTCACTCATGATTCCAGGGCCAGATTAACGACAGAGCAATTGCTCCAGGGTGTTGCCGTTGTAACTGGTCCATACCGCTCACCTGTCCCAATCAGGTCTTGCAATGCTCCACAATCACAATCACTTTTCCACCCACAATGTCAGTGAGGTAAGGTGATTACCGCATGTTGCGGGACCCAGTTGGATCCTGCTTGTGGAGGCAGCTACAGGCCACAAGCGACATACAGGAGGGAAGTGGAGGATGCGGTAAGTAATGTGTGTATGTGAGTATATGTGTGTGTGTGTATATAAATGTGTGTATAGGTGTGTGTTGTGTGGGAAAGTACAACCTTTGAATTCTATGGCTTTGCATATCAGAACATAATAGCAATTAGACTTGTGCATTCCTATTCGGGTGAACATGAAAATGAACACAAAGGGTACGTCTTCGTTGTTCAACCCGAATACCCAACATACGAACATGGCGCCGGCAAGACGAAGACGAAGACACACAACACGAAGAATCTTCGTGTTCGTCTTTGTTAACTAATCTCCCTGGTCCCTTCCCCATCTAGCTTACCTTATCTACGCAGCATGGCAGGGGTTAACAGAAGCGGAAATCCATAGGTTTGCCTTCAGGAGTTAAGAGGCTGTGCAAATGACTCTATTGGACGCCTGCCGGGGCCTCCTCTGGCATCAACCAATTGGTTGATGCCAGAGGAGGCCCCTGCAGGCAACCAATAGACTCATTCGCAATGACAGCTGCAATGATCTTAGAGAAGAAATTGTTGCTGCCCATCAATCTGGCAAGGGTTATAAGGCCATTCCCAAACAATTTCAACAAGTCTATTATTCTACAGTCATAAAGATTATTAAAAAGTGGAAAACATTGAAGACAGTTGCCAATCTTCCCAGGAGTGCATGTCCCAACAAATTCACCCCAAGATCTGCAATGTTCAGAGAAATTGCAAAAAAACAAATGGTACATCTCAGACTCTACAGGCCTCAGTTAGCAAGTTAAATGTTAACGTTCATGACAGTACAATTGGAAAGACTGAACACGTATGGTTTGTTTGGAAGGGTTGCCAGGAGAAAGCCTCTTCTCTCTAAAAAGAACATGGCAGCACAACTTATGTTTGCAAAGTTGCATCTAAACAAACCACAAGAGTCCTAGAACAATGTTCTTTGAACAGATGAGACCAAAGTGGAGACGTTTGGCCAAATGCACAGTACCACGTTTGGAAAAACAAACACAGCATATCAGCACATTTATCTTATATCAACTGTCAAGCTTGGTGGAGAAGTGATGATTTGCGCTTTTTTGCAACCACAGGACCTGGGAACCTTGCAGCCCTAGAATCGACCGTGAACCTGAGGCCATCTGTTTGGGTTATGCAACAGGGCAATGATCCCAAGCACCACAGAATGGCTGAAAAAAAAGAATCACAGTGTTACAATGTCCCAGTCAATGTCCATCAACCCGATTAAAATGCTGTGGTTGGACCTTAAGAGAGCTGTGTATTAACAAATGCCCGTAAAACTCAATGAACTGAAGCAAGGGCCAAGATTCCTCCACAGCGATGTAGTGAAATTGATCCTTATTGCTGCTAAAGATGGTTCTGTAAGCCAATGAATCATAAGGTGTATTTTGTTTGTCACACATTGCTTCTCCATTCTGGCTTTATTTTTGTTGAATAAATAATCACACATTCTAATATGCCATGTGTTGTTCACTTGAGGTTGTATTTATCAAATTTTTAATTGTGCTAAGGAATATGATTATTATTATGTCCTTATATTTAAAATCATAGCATTTAAAGAGGGTGTACTTTCTTTTTTACACAACTGTATCAGTACTTCCAAAGGGGACTTTACTGTATTTAATAACGAGGAGGACCTTTTAAATTGTCACAGTGTTCCCCTTGCAAATGCAGGAGGGAGTCTATATTAGTCTCATTAAATTTGCAATGTAGAAGATGTGTTCCAACATTCTTTCCACCAGTTCTGAGGAGTCCATTGCGACCCCTGCATGTGTATGCATGCAGAAAGTCCCCCCTTGATTTCAAGTGCTGGCTGCATCATGCAGAACAATTTGTCTCTACAACAATGCACAGTCTTGCAATATTGCTTGCATGTGAATTAGAAACTGACTTAAAATAGAGTTCAGAGAGTTAATAGTAAAATTCCTAGGTCCTCTGCTGTTTCATATAAAAAATATAAATTTTTACCAGTATGGGATATTTAGTATTTAAAGCTGAGATGGCAACAGTTTTAATGTGGAATATGATGTCATATTACGGTCTGCATTGTCTTAAAGGCACATAGCACATTTTAATGCTGGCTATGCTCAGCACAGCCTCCATAGTATACATGGGCCCCTTGGGGGGATCAAAATACTCCTTGTAACTAGTGGACACAAGGGAACTTATAGGGCACTGGTCACGAGTATCACTTTTTACTCAATAAATGTAGGGATTAATTTCCTGGCTTTCATTTAAGTAATGAAAGGAATGTCTCTGTTAGATTATAAAACTGCAGTCAGTCACAGTGCTCTAAACATACTCCATGACAGTATATACACATATACATACACTATCTATCTATCTATCATCATATGATCATCTTGTATGACCCTCTAGCCTAGTTAAAATGTTTTAATAGCCCTGTCATAATTATTGATTATGTGCATTGTTGATAAATAGGACAAAAACTTCATACATCAACAGATCATCCATGGCATTAGAGCAATCCTTTAGGAATGAAGCATGGAAAGTTTCGACAGCAGCTAATAATCATAATAGGTTGTGGCTATTGCATCGTAATTGATGTTCTTGCGTAGATTCCACACAGTATATATAGACAGCTTAAGCAATACTACAATGCCTTAGCCTTTTTTCCACTAATGTGTGTTTTTACTGAGAAGTAGATCTAAGTTGAAACCCATTTTCATCCTTTGGGATGCCATCATGATACAGAGTATTTGCAGCTACAGTCAGCCATCTACTGCACCATCCAGTGTGGCTTCTAGTATAGCATCCAGGATTATTAGGGAACCTTTAGTGTTTTACAGCGATCATATAGAACTGCAAACACCAAGCAAGGTAAGTAAAACATATTCTGCAACTCAGAATCAGAACAGAAGGGACATTTTCAGGAGGGTTTAGATCTCATTATGCTTAAACTATACATCTCATAATATATTTTGTTATTAGCTGGAAGACTAACTTTGAGAACAAAATGAGTAGATGCCAGGTGTAGAAGTGATGTGATAGAATTTGGGACACTGTAATAAGAAACAAGTACAACTACCAACAAGAATGTTTTAGGGCAATAAGGTGGATATTTTCCATGCACATGTTGTTCATGATTGCTTTTCAGAATAACCTGTACTCATACCCCCCCAACATTTCAGGTACTCTGTTGGGGGTGTGATTAGAGGCAAGGCTGGGGGCATGCTCAGGTGTGTGTGTGGCTAACCCCTTCACAACCCTATGGATGTACTCTTACCTCCAGAAAAAAAAGGTATCAACATGGCGCAATTAGATGCAATAGTATGTCCAGCTTATTTGGCAATGGCACTGCCCGAGAGATCTAGCTGCTGTCTAAAGCCAAGGAGATATTCCTGTCTCTGTTTTGTTAGACAGTACACTCGACTGTTTTTTTCTGATGGATACATCCAGTTATGTCATAGTATGACTTGCTATTCCTTTATGCCAATTTTGTATAATTGACAAAATATATGCAAACATGGATGATTGTATTCTCTGCATTAATGTTAATTTAGCTTTTAGGTGGCGTATTGTTTTAACAATGCAATGACGACTCATAACATATTAAATCAATCATTACCTGATATATTGTGTTGTTTGTCCTTGTGAAATATGAATGGAAAGGAGTACAATGAGGGCATTCTGTGAAATGGACTTTGATTAAAATGAAATGTAACTTGAATATGTGCTGACAAAGTTTGTTATGTTTTGGATTTCTTATTTATTTCAGTCCGAAAAATCTTGGATTGAGGGCATCTTTTATAAAAGAGAATGTGCGAAATTCATACCAGCTTCAAGGGACCCTCATAGGTAAATTATTATCTTTATTACGTATGTTCGTATAACCTGTAATTTTGTAGAGACGACATTGTATTGTAGACATATTGTAGACACAGACATATGTATTAGGCTTCTTGAAGTTAATGTGAATAGAAAGTTCAGTCATAGACGGAACTCGTCATCTAACAATGAAAAACCTAATTTAATGTAACTTCCAAAGTAAATGCTTTGTAAGTGTAATTTAAAGTGGACTTGTCATCCACAAATATGGCTTGATGACTGCCTTCTGATATGTAAATAAAGTGCCTTCGGCCTCATAATACAGTGGATATAGGGCTTGTGCATAGCAAAACTTATAGGTTTTATCTTCCTGCCATCTACGCCTGGTAATATGGGTGAAATTCATATCCTATATAACCTATACATTTGCTAGCTAATTGAGAAACACAGTTTATGGGTGAAAAGTGAACCATTTTAAAGTGGCTCATTGCCATTTTTCAATGAGAGGTGCAATTTAAATTAACAAATGATAAGTAGTGAGTGCCTTTTTATATTAGAGTTTTACACGACAACAGCCATGCCTTTATTACTATTATGTTTTAAGAAGGAGCAATGCAAGTAATACTGCATTCTGCATTTAGTGTCCTTTATTTGTTCTCCTTGTCCGGTATATTTCTCCTCTCTTTGGGGTCTATTCACTAAAGGTAGAGTTGGCAGGAGAGTTTGGGTTCAACTCCCTCATTTTGCAATTGATCATGAATTGCCAGCACTGGGAGATTTCTCCAGTAACCTTTGTAAGCTTAGCTGACCATTTATAATGCTCAATTTAATGGTTGAGATATCTCAGATTTATTGTTCATAATACAGGGTCAGCCAAGCCCTTCCTTCAGTAAACTAACAGGGGTTGAAACATCACAACATGTTGAGAAGTCAAGGAGGTGAAACCACAAAAGGGGTCAACTAACACAAAACAGAAAATGGAGAATTCAGCTAATCAATACTGTAAACCCTAAAATTCCATGCCAGGAAAATTTCGGAAATGGTTTCTTGCTGTGCTTGCGTAGCTCATGACAAAGTGATAATTTCTTTTTATAAAACACAATTTTTGCTGTTTTTTGTTCAAAATAAATTTTATAAGTTACGCTACTTAGAGATGAAGCAGAGTGACCCACATATGGCTTCTTGTAAATTGGTAAAGCTTTGTGGTGCGACTTGTCTTACTAATATCGAAAGAGTATTGTTTTATCTTTTACAGATGTCATAGAGGCTGCCAGGTTTGTCACAACCTAATCAGGTAAATAAGTGATATTTCATGCATATTATAAAAAAATGATGGTCCTGCTGATTGGACCACCTATTAATTACTATGGTGATAAAACCAATTTTTGAAAAATTGCACCAGAATAACTATTTATGCATAAGCGCCAATGGCCAGTATTGAAGTGCAGGAAGCCAATATCTTTCTACCTATATCTTTCTACCTGAAGTAATACTGCAGTTTTTTGGACATGAAAAAACTGCAATACTGCACTTTTAGTGCAGTATTACTGCACATTTACTGCAGTTTTACTGCATTTGTACTTTACTGTACTGCAGTTTTACTGCAGTTATTTTTGTACGGAAGTACAAATGCAATAAAGCTGCAGTACATTGAAGTACAACTGTAGGTTTGCAATATAAAAAAAACTGCAGTAAATGTGCATGCCGGATCAACCTGGTTAATTAGATCAGTATTATTTTTTTATATAATGGAACCTCTATTTAAGGTGACAAGGTATAAGCTGGGCTTTGTTGGTTACTAAAGAACCAAATGTTTGTATTATTGTCATTATGTATTATTCTAGCACATTTTTCCAATGTTTAGATGACCATTACAGGAAATCATATTATGCTTCACTTGATGTGTACTATGGTGCTGGCCACTGTCCATTACTATGTACAATAATGTCCCTGTCAGTAAGCACTTCTACATAATTGCTTACGTTATAAACATACAATAGTTAATCTGTTCTGTGGAAACCCCAGTAGGGAATTTACGCTAACAATAACCCTCATTTGCGGTATTATGTCTCGGCTACAACTGTGTGAAGAAAAATGTTATCTTGTAAAGGTTCTGGGAGCTCAAGAAATCATGTGTGGTGTTTTATAATTATTACCCTTTAACAGCAAAGGTCTAACATAACACCATGCCACTCAATCAGTACAATGAAATTAAAATATACATGATGTCTTCTACATAATGATACAATGATGGGTCTTCTTGTTTAAGATACGGATACAAAAGTCCTATACCTGAATCCCAGAACTAAAAGACTTCAGATCCATAAAAAATAAATTAAAATAAATTAAGTGTTCATGTTGTTGCATTGCATTATATTTCATGGGAGGTAACATGGGAGAAGGTGTGCATACATTATAGGTTTCTGCCAAGTATAAATGACATCTAAATTAAATAGAAGTTTAATTGAGAAATGCCAAGTTCTTACGTAATGTAGTGAATTTTTCCATTGAGTTGGCATCATAGTTATATATAATTTTTGCTTAAGGTCTTTGCCCAGTGAAAAATTAGTAATGTGCCAGTAAGACAATTTTGGTTTTCTTATCTGCATTGACAGAAATAAAACTGATATCTTTTCAGATGTTGCTGTGGAAGATTGATTGGCGAACACCCTGGTTTAGATTATGGCTGGCCAATTTACCTTTCTCCCCAGGAGAGAGATAAAGAGGAATGGACAGCCCACAAACATACAAAAACAAGTCCCACCGATGCTTTTGGCACCATCAATTTTCAAGATGGCAACCATACTTACCACGCAAAGGTTTGTTACATGTATAAGCTGAGTGGGGGTGGTCTTTTTGTCCCAGTGTTAGTATAGTATGTGCATTCTTACTAATAGAATGGATTGACCTGCCAAACCATAATTATTTATTATTTAAACCCAAGCTGTCAAAAAGGTGGAAAGCCTATATTAAGTAACTTTCTAAATTATCTTACTGTAAGACATTGTAAGTGATGTGTTTGATTTCTTAGTGGTCCACCTTTTCGGTATTACAGCATGAGGTCTGCCACAACATGCTTATCACAATGAAGAACTCTTTCATTCCTACATTAATTAATTCTAGTACAAGGATAGATAGTCTATCTATCTATCTATCTATCTATCTATCTATCTATCTATCTTATTTCCATGTATCTACCATCTTTCTAACATATGTTTAATTCCAATTTTATGTTATTAGTACATACGGATATCCTATGATACCATGATGGATCAGTTGATGCAGCTGATGATAAAGGAATGGCAGATGGAGCTTCCTAAACTTGTTATCTCAGTTCATGGAGGCATCCAAAATTTTAAACTTCCTTCCAAAGTGAAGAAGGTCTTTAGCCAAGGCTTGGTGAAAGCTGCAGAGACCACTGGGGCTTGGATACTGACAGAGGGAATCAACACTGGTATGTCTCATAAACTATTTTAATCTTACTGCTTTGGTTTTATTCTCTTTACCTTCTCTCTTTGTATGTATTTTCATATAACATTAGCCATGATGCATTGTTTTAACATATCTGTAAAACATCTCCACAACGCAACATCTAGAACTTCAGATTGCATTGGCTAACTCAAAGTGGATTGAAAGGCATGCCAACCTCTTATCTTTAATAATATCATATATAAAGTCAGATATATTCATCTTGATGCAATGAAAGGTTTCTCTATGACCGTTTTGTCTTTGTACATGAAAAAAATGGCTGCTGCCTGTAGTTTTATTTAGGAGGTTAAGCAAATAGACTTGATTACATCTGAAAATACAGAAACAGAAAATATATAATATGTGTTAAAAGAAACTAAGCCATTGTTTGACACGGGTAATCGAAGACATTTAGTACTTTTGTGTCAGATAAGGATCTCTTTGGACTTTGTTGATTTTGTAATACTACAAACACAGATCATCTGTCAACAAATATAAAACACTGGATTTAGTAACACAACTTCGAAACATTTATTAATGTGACTTGGTAATAGATTTAAATCCCTTTGCTTTGGTCCATTTTATTTATTTAACAAAACAGTATTAAGTACTTAGTTGTCATTAATGTTCGGATCTGTGTACCTATTAGTATGTTGAATGCCAGACAGTTAAGCTATATTTTGTTGATCAAACGCAGTGGCACCTATTCACAAAAAAATGTGTGTGCATGCAAGTTGGTTTAGAAAATGTGAGAAGTCCAACTCAGATATTTGCTATTGCAAACTCACATGAGTACTTCCAAAAATATCACTCTCAACTTGTATACACTTGACTGGGGAAGAGTTGGAGCTTTGTGAAAATAAGAATAGATTTTAAAGAAAATGACCAAAACATAAAAACTAATGTGATAAAAACACAAAACAAAACTCTTTATTAGTTAATGTACATGCTAGCATGTGATAGTGTGTGACATCCTCATATATAGTACGAGGGTGAAAGTAAAGTTATGGGGACTGAAGCAAAATGATTTACACATCTACCCTACAGAGTTAAGGAATTGATTGTACACAACGGCCAACCTTGATGCCTTGTGAAAGGTCTCTTAACATGCTGGCTATATACAATATAAAGTGGCACTCCAGACACCCCCTTAGCGATCACTTCTAGCAGTCATAAAATAGGTTTCTGTAGTGCTGTGAGGTTCTCATCACAGCCGTATTCTACCAGGACTCTTAAGTGTTCAAGAGAACCCGCAAGACCTCCAAAGATGAATGCCTCGTGTTTACACTTAAGCAGCGAGGCGGAAAACAATGTAGGTGTTAAACTGTATTTGCAGAGGTTGTACTGTACTGGAAAACACATATCAGTTCTTAATAAGTAGCCAGGGTTTATACATAGATCTAGATTATTTCTTGCCTCCATTTTAGGAACATCACATATAGAAAATACGGTAATTCCCGTGCAAAGTATGAAAAGTTGTCTTATGGTCGTAGCAACCAATGGAGTTCTCCGATTACTAGGAACATTCCATTGGTTGCTAGGGTGATATGACCCTATTTCAGACACTTATACAGAACCATGTAGGAATTAGTTAACTGGTGTTTAAAACAACATTTCAGTATTTGCAGTTGAATCCTCAACTAAAAGAAGAGGCTTGAAACGTCAATCTTTCAGGATTGTTTTCCACATCATGTTTTCAGGATAAAGGATAGTCCAATAGTCAATAATATTTGGCACAATGCATGCTTCTTGCATATAAATAATGATTTTAGGATTCAAATCTTTAGTTATATGGTGTGTGTAATATATTGTTGCCCTGTAATCAGCACTATAAAATCATTATTATTCCACCTACTCCTGACAA